>NC_041012.1:14171751-14530918 GCF_004193775.1 Glycine soja | reverse complement strand
CGAAATGATGACAAACATCAGTAAGGTCAACCACTACTTGTATGCATAATGAGATCGATGAACCAATTTCAAATAGGCCTAAGAAATGTTCATCGTATAGAAGTAAATGACATAATTTTAGTAACTGTCCATACAAACAAGTAGATGACTAATATAATTTTTACTTTTTATGTTTCTTTTTAATTTGTATTGTTAATTTTATATTAATGTATCATGTTCTTTTTAATTTAACAACTATTTTTATTACTAAATTTTTAGATGTTGTTAATAGTAAATTCCTTTACACAAAATAAATAATATTATTTCATAAATTATAAGTTAATATTAGTAACAAAATATTTTAATATTTGGTTTCAAATTTAAGTTTTTAAAATTTAAGTATTTGAAATAAAATAAATATTTAAAAAATATATATTAAATATCATTAAGTTTATTTTTTATTTCATTTAAAAAAATTCAAATTCAATAACATTATTAAAATATTATCTAAATTTTAAATATACAAAATATATTAAATAAAATAATATTAAAAAATATAAAATACTTTAAATAAAAAACATTAAAAAATATATAACATATTAAATAAAACCATAAAAAATATACAACATATTAAATAAAACTAATAACAAGTAAAATTAAAATATTTATTTAATAATTGAATAAATAAAATTATTTATACTTTTTAGAAAATTGAAAATAAAATACATTAAAGTGTGAAAAAAACATTACGACTTCATAGTCATAAAATGTATATAAAAAATTACTTACGACTTTAAAGTTGTAAAATAAAAAAAAAAACTAACGACTTTGAAGTCATAAATAAAAAACTGAAGTCATAAAACTATTTATGAGTTGAGTTAAAAAAAAATATAACTCATAATAGATATTACAACTTTTAACTTAGTTGTTATGACTTATCCCCTTTTCGAAAATAATTTGAAAACGACTCCCATTTGAAAAAATCGAAAAAATACCCCTAACTGGTAAAACTCCCGGGCGAGGGCAAGGGCAGGGGAAATGGGGAGTCAGGAGCGAGGGTGGGGTAAACAAAAATCAACCTTGATTCGCACCCGTTACCATGCATACAATCAAATAACCCAAAGTATAGAGAGAACGGAGAACAACACAACACAATGAACTCAAAAAGGCCAAAACAAAAATCTTGTTTTGCATTACATACCCAATGAACTCAAAAAGGTGTAAATGAAAATATACAAAAACACACACAAAATAACAGTAACACCATGAACAACATACCTCTAATGACAGTGCTGATATCGACAAAAGACAACATCGACAACAATCTAATGACAATCATGTGCCCTAGGTCTTGCTCTTGCTCGTAAGAACTCTTGGTTTCCCTCTACTTTTCCATCACATTAGAATGTCACTTCTCTTTCTAATGATTTCTTATTTGGAAAAATTGCAAAATTGGTCCCCCACTTTATTTCCAATTACATATTTGGCCTCCCTATAATTTAATTCACAAATTTGATCCCCCAGTTTTATAAATTCCTGCAAAATTGGTCCTGGAAGTCCGATTTGGACGTTGACCGTTAACCTCAGATGTGTGACTGCCACATGTCAATGCCACGTGTGACTGCCACATGTCAATGACACATGTCAACATCTGAGTGGTTCCTTGTAAATGCTTCATTTTTTTAGGTAAAATTACACTTTTGATCCCTCAATTTTACTCCAATTTCGATTTTGGTCCCCTTATAGTTTAATTCACACATTTAGTCCCCCAGTTTTATAAATTCCTTTATAAATTGTTCCTGCAAAATTGGTCTTTTGAATGGTTTTGCTACTGGTGCTAGAGACATAATAGGTCTTGATAAATTTCACACTTCTTTTTCATCGCAAGTTTTACACTCACATGAAACCCAGAGAAAAATCACTCTTTATCTCTCTCCCACTTCCGGGGTTGTTCAACTTGGAAAAGTGGTGCATGAATTCCAACCTGGGTCAGAAATTTTCAGATCTCTTACTTTAACAGGTTTTGTAATAATCCCCTATTTTTTTTTTCTTTTTTTGCTCCCCCATGCAATATTATGTATATGCTTAAGTGGCCTATGTATGACAATAGTATTTTTGTTTGAAATTTGAAATACAACTTCTCTAGTAATAAAATTTGGCTGAATTTATAAAGGGAATTATAAAACTGATGGACCAAATGTGTGAATTAAATTATAAGGAGGCCAAAATCGAAATTGGAGTAAAACTGGGGGACCAAAAGTACAACTTTACCTACAAAAAATGAAGCCTTTACAGGAAACCACTCAGACATTGACACGTGACAGTCAATGTTTGAGGTTAACAGTCAATGTCCAAATCGGGTTTCCTGGACCAATTTTGCAGGGATTTATAAAATCGGGGGATCAAATTTGTGAATTAAATTATAGGGGATCAAATCCGAAATTGAAGATAAATTGAGGAAACAAAAATGTAATTTTACCTTCTTATTTTGTCAACAAAAAAACATTGTTTAAAATGATGTGGTTTTGAAAATCTCACTGTATCGACATCTTACTCAACAACCAACAGATACATCATACAACTCTATTAATTTTTTAGATGTTTCTCATCAGAAGGATTAAATTGAGACATTTTAAAAATTTAATGTAACAAAGTGAAAATTTTTAAACTTAATATACATGAGTAAAACAATTGAGAGATATAATAAAACAAAAATTATATTAAACTAATTTATTATTATTTGCACAAAACCCATCAAAGATAATCTAAAGGGCCTTAGAGTGTAACATCCCTGTGGTCATCATTTGAGAACCAAAAAAATGGTTAGCTCTTAGTGGACTCAAAGAAAGAAAAAAAGAAAAAAAACATTTTGAAAGAGAAAAAAAAGTTAAAAAAACTCAGAAAAGGAAACTCTGGCATTTCCTAGAGCTTGCCTCGAAGGATCTAGAACAAAATTAAACGTCAACCCACACATCCAACGGTCCACGCATCCAACCTAAACACGCGAACAAAAATTCTAGACCCTTCTCCCGTGGGACCTACTTGACGAGCCTCCATCGCAACCGTCCATTATTAAACCCTCTCTCAATGTCCACCCTCCAAAAATAAAAGAACAAAAACAAAAAACACAGTAAATAGTAAATATAAATACCAACGCTGGAGTGATGGTAGTTTAGGGCGGTGTTACTCCTTCTCTCGTTGATTCGGATCTAGAGTCTTTTTTCACTCTTCAGTTCTCGTTGTTGTTCTTCGCTTTCCTGAAACTAGGGTTTTCAATTTCGATTCATTCGTTAATAATTAAAGATGTTTGGGAGGGCACCGAAGAAGAGCGATAATACGAGGTACTACGAAATCCTCGGCGTCTCGAAGAACGCTTCGCAGGATGATCTGAAGAAGGCTTACAAGAAAGCCGCCATCAAGAATCACCCTGACAAGGGCGGTGATCCCGAGAAGGTAATTTTTGTTGTGCTAATTCTTATTCACTCAATTCGCGATTCAATTAGGAGTTTCATTCAGTTAAATTAGGGTTCAATTAAGAATTTATTGATAGAATTAGGGTTAACGTAACGTTGATTGTATTGTGGTGGTGAAATTGTTGCAAGCATGTTTGTTTGGTGAGGCTTATAGTGTGTGTTTTTTGTTTGTTTGTTTGGTGTAGTTTAAAGAGCTGGCACAAGCATATGAGGTTCTGAGTGACCCTGAGAAGCGTGAGATATATGATCAGTATGGTGAAGATGCGCTTAAGGAAGGAATGGGTGGTGGCGGTGGCCATGATCCGTTTGATATCTTTTCATCTTTCTTTGGAGGTGGGAGTCCCTTTGGATCAGGTTGATTATTTTTATGATTGATTACTTTGATTCGTATCTTTGATGATTAATGATAGTTTGTTTGTGCTAAATGGGTTATGGCTTTGTGAACAGGTGGAAGTAGTCGAGGTAGGAGGCAGAGGCGCGGAGAAGATGTGGTTCACCCTCTCAAGGTCTCTCTGGAGGACCTTTATCTCGGGACTTCTAAGAAGCTCTCCCTCTCCAGAAATGTCATATGCTCCAAGTGCACTGGGTGAGTGAATTCAGAGTTTGCTTGGTGATTAGATTTTAGGAAAAAATTACTTTTTGTTTGGTTTAAAATTATGATGTTTATTAATACGACGTAGCATGGTCTTAAATTGTGGTTGCGGGCAATCCTTGATTATTATTGGGAATTGCAGACAAATGCCGCGTGTTTAAATTGTGGTTGTGGTCGCGGACCACAATTTTGAACCATAGAACATATACGGATTTTTATTGTTTGTGGGTATTTCGAGTGTTTGGTTTTCGACAATAATTAATCTTTAGGGAATTTTTTTTTGGGGCTTAAATGTATGAATTTGATTATATATGATATGTCTTTTGTCTATGTAGATTGGGCATTGTTCATTTTTAGTCTCTCAAGTAAATTTTCTCCTTTATGAAAATGTGTCAAATATAATCAAAAGAAGGCAATTCAAGGGCTACATCTGACATATTTTTATCAAGGAGGCAATTATTTTGAGATATTAATAACTGTTTATATTTGTAGATATATTTAACCCATTTCATTAATTCAAACATTGACTAGATTTTATTGTTCACGTAATTGTTGCTTGTTTCACAAATGGGATTTCCATTGATTGTTGTCTGTGAATTCTCAGTAAGGGTTCTAAGTCTGGTGCTTCGATGAAGTGTGCTGGTTGTCAAGGAACTGGTATGAAGGTTTCTATAAGACATCTTGGCCCGTCCATGATTCAGCAGATGCAGCATGCTTGCAATGAATGCAAGGGTACTGGAGAAACCATCAACGACAGAGATCGCTGCCCACAGTGCAAGGGAGAAAAGGTTGTGCAGGAGAAAAAAGTCCTTGAAGTTATTGTGGAAAAGGGAATGCAGAACGGGCAGAAGATTACATTCCCTGGCGAAGCTGATGAAGCGGTATGCTGATATGAGAATTGTAATGTCATTTGCATTGTGTCTCATGGATCACAGAATTTATAATGATCTGAGTTGTTTGTATTTTGCAGCCAGACACAATTACTGGGGATATTGTCTTTGTCCTTCAGCAGAAGGAACATCCCAAATTCAAAAGAAAGGCTGAAGATCTTTTTGTAGAGCACATTTTGTCCCTTACTGAAGCCTTATGTGGCTTCCAATTTGTGCTGACTCACTTGGATGGCCGTCAGCTTCTTATTAAATCAAATCCTGGGGAAGTTGTCAAGCCTGGTATGTAAATGATTCACACCTGCCCCAATTTTGCTGTGATTAAATTGGTTATTTTATTATGTGCCAAGAAAATTCTAACTTTGCTGGTTATACATGCAGATTCATACAAGGCTATAAATGATGAGGGAATGCCCATGTATCAGAGGTCATTCATGAAGGGGAAGCTTTACATTCACTTCACTGTGGAGTTCCCAGATTCCCTAAACCCTGACCAGGTTAAGGCCTTGGAAGCTGTTCTGCCACCAAAGCCTTCTTCACAATTGACAGACATGGAGCTGGATGAATGTGAGGAAACAACACTCCATGATGTCAACATGGAGGAGGAGACTAGGAGGAAGCAACAACAAGCTCAGGAGGCATATGATGAGGATGATGACATGCCTGGTGGTGCACAGAGGGTACAGTGTGCCCAGCAGTAATGACTTGTGTGGAAGCTAGAATCAGAATTGATGAAAATGATGATGATACTGTTGATGTTTCCGTAACCGTAGTGTGTGTGGACTAAAGATAAGTAGTGTTTGATCAAATGATTGTGAGAAAGTGAACAGTGTATTGCTTGCTTTCTTATGATTGTCGAAGGGATAATTTCCGATCTGACGTCCTAAATAGTAGTACTTTACTATATTTGTTTGTTCTTTTTAAACTCTACGATTTGGTTTATCTCATTCCGTTGTTTGTGTGCATCGCGTTTGCTACTGAGTGAAAAACTTCTCAGAAACTTGTAAGGCAAAAAATGGGAAATATCCGAGTATTCTCCCTCAAAAAATGTCTTGGTTTTTCATGGAAAAGCCAAGGCGGATATAACTGTAACCTGTAGGGGTATATTTTCCCAAGAAATTGGATAGCTTTTAATAAAAGCAGAACATGCAACTAGCTGGAGGAATACAATAAATGGTTTCTAATGCATGCAATTATTAGATTTTCAAGCTCTTCACCTCCTAACGAGTAAAGAGTAATTTTTTCTAATGTAATTGGAATTAGTTTGAATTTGTTACATGATATACAGATTAGACTATCTAGGTATTCATTTTCAGGATACAAAATCCTCCTAAACATATTGGCCTAACTGAAAAAATAGTTGACCTTAGTTTAGTTATTAAACTTGATTTGGTCTGTATGATATATATGGCTAGTTTTACTTCAATTATTAGGTCATTCGAATACCATTCGTGAAATTTATAATGAGTTTCCTCTATCTAGTTGGAATTGAGCTGGTTCAATTTGAATTTTTAGAGAGACGAGGGGGATATTTACAAGTTTTGATTTTTAAAAAGAACATATAAAAATAAGCTGAAACTAGATAAATTTATAAATCATTGTTACGAGTATTTTTTATCTCAATATAATTTATTTTATTTAATTTATATTCAATGGTTAATTAAAATTTAAATTTGAACTATTCAATTATTAAATATAAGTTGTTATTATTTGTGCCAATAATTATTATTGGTCATCTAAATATAGTATTTAGTTAGCTGAACTGGGCCCAAATTCTAAACGTGAAATTTATGTAGTTGGACCCTTTTGTATTTATTAAAAAATTAGTGGATGCACGGGTTGGTATTTTAAAGTATTTTACTATAAATGAAATAAATACTATTTGTCAAGGTGTTGTTTGTATTATTCGCCTGTAAGTGACATAAATAATATTTGTCATTGCTGTTTGTATAATTTTAATGTAAGTGAAATAAATATTATTTGTCAGGGTGTTGTTTGTATATAACATAAGGATAATTTGTATAGAGTTGATTGTGTTAAAACATTTTAAAATTAATTTAAATTATATAAAAGAAACATAGGAAATAAATTAAAAAATATTGTGGTTTTGCAAGAAAATTTTTATTTTAGATGTATTTTATTGTGAAGAGAAACTAAATTTTCATAATTAATGGACATATGAAAGTAATATTTTCATTATAAAAGATAATTGACACTTAAAAAAAATAAGTTTTTTTGTAAAATAATTTTGTAGTGTTTGTTTTAAAAAATGTTTAGTGGGCATATGAAAGTAATATTTTTATTATAAAAGATAATTTACACTTATAAAAAAATAATGTTTTAGTCTTTGTTTTAAAAAATGTTTCTGTCTATAAAAATAATTTTTTGTTATGTTAAATAATTTTGTAATCTCTATAAATAATATTATTTAAAAATAACCTTTTCTTATCCTAAATAAATTTTAATCTAATTCAGCAAAAAAAAAATATAATCATGTATAAAAGATAATGTTTTAGAACAATTTTAGTTATGTATATGATTACGGGACACAAAGTTAATGCTCTTTGTAATTTAAAGTTAAAAAACTATTCTAGCAATTTGAATGTAAAAAAATATGCAGCTTAAATTAATTTAAACATATAGCATTTTAATAGTTAAAAATTGCTAAACTTAAATGCAATTTTGTTTTTTTAATTTTATTTAATTTACAATTTGATCTCTTTATTTTATAATTAAAACATTTGATTATTCTATTTTTAAAAATTCACAACTATGATCTCTTTATTGGAAAATATAAATATTTGGTTTTTATATCTTTAAAAATCCACAATTTTTGTTTAATCTTTAATTTTTTGTATATTTTATTTCTTTTTTTTTTACTTTGTGCTGTTGTTTTCCAAATGCAGGACGAGAATGAGAAAATTCATTACTTATGTTATTGGCTTTCTTATTTAGTGAAGAAGGGTAATTTTGTGGGAAACGAAAATGCAAAACACAAAGGATAGGAAAAAACAAAAAACTTTTCCACGTAACTTTAAAAAACTAAAATGTTCAATAATTAGAAGCAAAAATATCGAAAGGTCACAGCATGGTGGGATAAGTTTTTTTACTGATCAAGTAAATCTGAAAACAGAACATGGATATTACATGGTCTATAAAACATAAGCACTGGAATAAGCAGCAAATAAATATGAGATGAGCATAGCAGGGAATGTGTAAGATGAGCATAGTAGACAACAATATCCCTCCATCAACAATGTTCAGTTTACTAAACAATAAATTTGTAGTACAACAGTTATAAATTACTAATATAGCAAATTAAATAAAACAGACTCATTTCATTCAAATTCAAACCATGAAAACTCAAAACTCACTGGTACATTCCTTAACAATGTCATATGACAAAACAAAATTTGAAAGCCAAAATTTATGTGGAATACATCTCAACTGCATCAGAAATATACTCCATGCGTAGGATGTTTAACTTTGGCAGAAAACAAAATAAAAATGTTTTTACGAACCAATACTGATGTGTAAAAGAGAAATAAAATTTAAGCTAATGTGCAAAATAAAAAAAGATTAAAAATTTATAATATATCTGATGTTCAAAGTCAAATAGGTAAATAAGAAAGAGACCATGTAATTGACAAAATGTTCATAAAAGACAAAAAGATAGAAAAATCAAAGTACATAAGCTAACTCTAATACTCCCAATTCTTTCTTCGACGGATGACAATTTCCCATATTTTATCAATGATTCTATAATAGAAGGAGACTTCATCATCGTGGGAGAAATCATTATCTGCAAGGAATTGATACCATGGTTGGACAACATATCTGCGCCTAACTCCACCATCAACCACCACACACATTCCGCCAGTTCTGATTTCGATTTTGATGAGCATACGCAGTATCAGTTATCAACTAACAAACATATCAAAGCTGAGTAATTAGGACTTTCACAATCCTGTGGCTTCAGCTTCTATGTTTTGTTTAACATCAATTTGATTGTATTGAATCTGCTCACTGAGTAGATATGACAATATATTTTGTGCGGTGCACCATCATTTCATAGCAAATGATGTATAAACAATCGAATATCAAATATGTATGATATATGATAATATTTGATTAAACTTTAACTTTTCATTGGTATTCATCCGTCTCATACTCTTTACTATCGTGAATACCATTACAATTATTAATTAAATGAATAACATACAACCATATCAATTAACTATTCAAATTGCAATACGATAACATATAAATCGATTGGGTTTGCTTTGTTTGCATGTTACTAAGTCAAGTTTGACTGTATGACGAACAGAATACTTGGTTTCATGCAATAAACTGTTGTTGTATTTTATCAATTAGCTTTAAATCATCTATGAGGAGCAATCAACTTTAAATTCTTACAATCAATTAATTTTCAGATTTTAAAGATGAAACAAAAAATTTTAACTTATGTCATTTAATGGTTTAATTTATTTATTCTTATATTCATATTTATTTATGTTTCTATATAAAATTATATATAACAAACAAGGGATAACACATAACAGTGTTTCGTTCCTTTTTCAAGTATATAACATGATTTGTTTTTTTGCTTTCAAATATGTTGGCTTATTACACTGGAATCAGTATTATTATATATTTATATATGGTTTTAAATTTGAATTCAATTAGTATTAGTATTACTATTAATATTATTATTATTACTATTTTAATAATTATAATAAATAATACTAATTATATTATAATAATAATAATAATTTTTTAAAACATAGAACAATCATACCATATATTTTTATAGCTGCACACATTAAATGCATTTGCAGATAATGAGGTCAGTAACAAAATAATAATAATTGTAAAGTATTCAAAAAATCAGTATATTGAATATTGTATATATGAATAATAATAAATTATGGAAGTCTGGGATACGTTAAGCATGTGTTAATTTTTAAAAAATTATTATTATTATAATATAATTAGTCCATAATTTATTATTATACAACAAAATACAACGAAACTAAATGACAATCAAAATGAGACAAAGCTCAAGTATTTTTTTTTTCAGTACAAAGCAAATATACACAAAAAAAAACCAACTACAAAGGCAAAGCTTTAAACATGAAGGAAAATGAAGAGTCCAAAGAAATACACATAAAAAACAAACACAAAGGTAAATGTTTTTTAACACATGCATGCAAACGAACATAAAGGCCAAAACGAACACATGCATGCAAACGTGTAAAAAAAAAAACAAAATAGAAACAGTTGTAGGCATCAAAACGAACAGAAAGGCATAAACAGTAGCAATGTAAATCAGAATCAGGCAAAGCTCACGCATGTTTTCAGCACTTCAGTCCAAAGGAAACCGAAAAAGGTAAACTAACAATGAACACATAACCGAAAAAAATAAGCAAATGCAACACAAACCAAAAGTTCAAAAAGCAAGCGCAAAGAAGAGAAATAGTGAACGGAGTGAGCACACGAGAGATGGAGGTACAGGATGGCAATGGCAAAACAATGACAATATTGGGAAATGTGAAAAGAAGAAATGGGAAAAAAAATGGAAAGCAGAAAAATGAAGAAGCAAAAACGGGCAGGACGAACATAAACAAAGGGACAGGACACGTGGACTGAAGTGAGAAATCAACAAAGAAGCATAAAAGAGGGTTTTTTATTGGACAGGTGGCAACACATGGACTGAAGAGCAAAGAAGCATAAAAGAGGGTTTATTATTGGACAGGTGACAACACACAGGCTAAAGAGCAAAGAAGCATAAAAGAGGGTTTATTATTGGACAGGTGGCAACACACGGGAATGAGGAAAGTAGAAGCATAAAACACGACAATGAGCAAAGAAGAAGCATAAAAGAAGGCCTATAACTGGACAGGTGTCAACAGGACAGAGAATAGGCAGTGGCACAATTGGGGAGTCTCTGCATGGGAAAAAATAGCATGATATATAAGCATGAATTAATAAGCAACATTGAAGAAGTTTTCATTGTTACCAGTGGTCCTGATGTACCAAGAATTGATTGTGTGATTTCAAGTGTCCAAATATGTTGTCTTGACATAACTTCTGGCCTTCCATAAGTCTGACATTCCAGTGAGGAAACGAAATAAAGATCAAACATGGATTTGCTGTTGCATGCCAAGAACTTAATGATCACAGATTCGTAAATTGATAAATCTTTTCTGAATTCTTTCAGCCCTTCCGCAAAGTAGACTTTTGCCCGATGCTGCCTTAGCCTGATTTGGTATATTGTTCCATCATATCTAAAGTTGACAAACTCAGGGTATTCTGGTGTCCATTGTTGGTGGTAAAAATTGGGCACTTCTATAATGTCCTGCAAATAATTATTGCAAGAAAGCAAATATGAAACAACATGAAGAATAAAACAATTAGTATGTAACATTGCCATATCATTGTGGAATACTATAGTGAACTGTAGGATTAATGGATTAGTGTGAGTTGGATATTCAATCTGCAGTGAGAGGAAATGCGAAAATGAAAATCAAGTATGGCACTGAAATAGGAACGTCTAAAATATGTGGAGAATGACAACAACATATTAAAATGAAAAAAAGTTGTATGTACATTGTTTGTGACATAAAGGTTTCATTTTGCAGCATTCTTACTGCTGTAAATGTGCCTTTAATCTTTTGGATCAAACTTTTAGGCTGATACTCATGCCAAACTTAACAGGATGCTGACATAAAGTATCTTTCGACTGGAATGTAGATTAAAAATCAAATAACAAAGGAAATTGTGTATTCGTTGTCTGCTGGTAAAAAATAAACAAAACAATCTTTATAACAGTTGACACTAGTAATGAGTCAAAATATATCCGTGCATGCATTCAAAACATAAAGGAAGAAAGAAGGCTTGGTTCCATAGCTAGATCAAAATAGCAGGAGACAAAGAAAAGGTAGGTATGACAAAGGTCACGCATTTTTTCAGGCTGAACAGTCTTTCAGTCGAAAGCAATATACATAAAAACCAAATAAAAAATTTAAATAACCAAAAAAAAAACAATTACATGCAAGGGGCCGAGAATGAAAAGGAAGTAAAATACAAAACAAAAAGCTAAGCCAGTAGGAAGCAAAACAAAAACCCATGTGAATGGAGTGAAAGAGTGAATGGAGTGAGAACGGGAAAAAAAGAGAATAAGAAATGGAAAAAACGCAGGAGAGAAAGAGTGGACGGAGCAGAAATGGAAAAAATCCAGGAAAACAGAGAATGAACAATGTTCAAAATATTTTGAGAGAGTAAGCGAGTAATTGGTTTCACATGCACCTTGCTTGTAGCTGTTGATGAATCAGAACTGGTGTTTGTCTTGGTTGAGTCAGTCGATAACTCTGAAGGCATTCTCTAAACTGTTTTAGTATTTTTTGTTCAAGGAATGAACATTGAATATTTGCTGAAGAAGTGGCCTGTGAAGAATAAATGTTGAAGTGACACAGTGGTTGGTGAAAATATGTAAGGGGTGGAATACGAAGAGGTTTGAGAATTATGGAGCATTCAATGGAGTATGGCAAGATTGGAGGTGGAGAGTCATCTGAATCATTGTGACTATTTTTTTTATTACTGAATGTCCACAACCAATATTGATATTTATAAAAATGCAGTAAAACAAATATATGAGCAAAAAATAATCAACATGTATTTAATATGACAGGTGTTAACAAAGTAATTATGTTATATATTATATATTATATTATATATCATATATATAATAAAATAAAATAATTTGAGAAGACTAATTTTTTGGTATGAAGCAAATATTTTTTACCAAATTAGATGGTTTTTAATAACTAATTCAAATAAATAATAATGTAATGTAATGGTGGAAGCAGACATAAAAATCATAGATTTGGTTTTAAAAATCGTAACCTTAGATGTTTAAAAAGCGTAGAAGACAGGCCCAAGATTCTGGGCTGTAAAAAACCATTTTTTAAAAATTAACCAATGATACAGATATAAACCGAAAATGCAAGGCAAGGTGTAGAAGTTCCAACAACATTTCCTTTTTGTAATTAATTAATAATTCATTTATTTCCCAAAAAAATCCTTCCTCAGTGCCAGGTGTTGCAACTACGTTTTCTCTTGTCTCCTCTTTATCTCTCTCATGAAATTATGTTACCACTTTTTTTTTTTCTGATCTTTCTCTTCTTTCTTTGTGTCTGTCACAACCTTTTCTCTCTTTAGAAAAAATGAGGAGTGAGAGAAAGGATGGAATGACAATGGGAAAAGAAGAGATGGAAAAACCCGAGCAGGACACGTGGAGGGAGGGGCAGAATAATGGGAAGAGGAAAAGAAATAAAAGCAAACACGGGCATAACACGTGGATTGAAGCGAGAAAAATCATAAAACCCAAAAAAAGACAAAAGCCAAAACTTTTTGATGAATATGAAAAATTTTAATCATGAACCAAAAAATCAAACCTGCACTCGTGGAGTTTCCAGATAAAAACTGCACCTGTAGTGTGTTATTCTACCAGATGTGCATGCAATAGAGGCAAACTAAAAACATTTAAGCTTTTTGCACTGTAAAAAATAAAGAAACAAAGAAAACACAGATAACAAAAACAAATCAAAATTAGACAAAAAGAAATGGGAAAAAATAGATAAAAATGGAACCTTTAATAATTAAATGTTAATGTTAATAAATTGACAATGATTACGACAAAAATAAATAGAAAATTAAAGCTGATTTGAATAATATGGTAAAATTGATAGTGTAATATTTGGAAAAAACCTTTCCATTAATAGGTACTTGCCAATTAATTTTTGCCAATTAATTTTGTCCAATAAAAAAAATAAACTCTCCAATCTTTCTTTGCTCACTTCAATCCACGTGTAATTTTATTTATTATTTTTTTATTTTGCTCAGTACTTACACCTCCTCACATGCTGATGTTTTTTTCAAGTACCACCAAGCCACACGTATCGCTTTCTAATTGTCAGATTTCACTACATCATTTAATTCCCCTTAATTCCATAACTTTCTTCTCTCCCCTCCATCTCTTTTGCCTCCGTCAAGATTTTCTTATCAATCAGATTTAAATATTATATTGTCCATTTGGTAAAATTGATAGTGTAATATCTGAAAAGAAGTTGCATATAAAAATAGAGTGATGATGACCCCATTTTGATTGATGGAGAAATTTTTATGTTACTTTGTTTTGACAATTTAAAGTTGTAATTTAATCATTATGATTTCCAGATAATGCATTTTATTGTTTACAATTTGCTGAAAAACGTAAATTGAAAACACATCTTTTATATTAGTTACACTGATTTATTTAATATTAGTAATTTTATTCATTTCACTTTTGTATGAAATTTTTTTTTTCCATTAAAAGTATGATATGATCTTTTTGTTTTGATAATAACGAAGTTACGAAAATTGATTTCACTATTATAAACTCGATTTATGAAGGAAAGACACATATAGTGAAGAGTATTTTGTTTATCACCCGATTTATAGTGAAACATAAAAGAGAGTTTTTTATTGGACAGGTGGCAACACACGGACCGAAGAGCAAAGAAGTATAGAAGAGAGTTTATTATTGGACAGGTGACAACACACAACAATGAGCAAACAAGCATAAAAGAAGGTTTCTAATTGGACAGGTGTCAACATGACAAAGTCCGATAGTGGGACAGGTGGCAAAAGGACATAGATTCGTTAGTCAGGGCCTTCCTTGTATAATAGATAGAAGATGCCATGCACTACACGCAGTGCTTGATTTATTTATTGAATTTAATTTAAATTTAGAAATTAAATTCTGCTTTTTTTATTTTATATTTAATATTTTATGAAGAATAAATAAAAATATTCAAAAAATGAAATAAAAGTAAAATAATATTTTATAAACGTTAATGAAAATTTATGAACTGAAAATAAAAAGTAAATATCCTTATTTTAAAAAATATTTTTATATTATTAATATTTCTTATACTGGTTCTTGTTGGGACTTTACAAATATCAACCATTAGAATGATGTTAAAGAAACTTTAAGTGTATATTTAGAAAACATTCCTGTTTCACAAAAAAAAGGAGAACACATTAATGTCATAAAAATAATTATTTGTAATTTTATAAAAAATTTATGGTAAAAATTAAATCAAAATGTAATTTCTTACATCAATAAGTGGTTATTATGTATAGCAAATTTATTGAGTTTTATTATGATTATTTAAAAATTTATATCTAATACAATTTTTATAGAATGGTAATGCCTTTTTTTATGAATAGTTAATGAAAATTAAACTAAAAAAATGCCTGAAATATTAAAAATATCTTGTATAAAAATTCTTAGAAATAAATACATACATATATTCTATGTGGGTAGGAGTGTTAGTTTGTCTCTGTTTATTATTCTTTTGGGGTACAGTGGGTCTATTTATTATAATGTAACACCTAAGCAAAATGTTGTGTTGTGTGTCTCTTCTCTTTCCAAACTCTCTTCTTCCCTTCCAAGACCCTTTTGAAGCAACCGATGGAATTTCAGTTTCTTCCCAGATTCTACCTTCTTGTTTCCTTATCCATTCTGTTCCTTGCACCCTTTCACGCTCAAGCTAAAATTAAAGTGACTTACTGCGGTACTTCAACTCTCTCTCTCTCTCTCTCTCTCTCTCTCTCTCTCTCTCTCTCTCTCTCTCTCTCTCTGTTTTTGACTTTTTATTATTATCATAATTTTGATTAGGAGTTAATCTCGATCAGTGCAAGATAAGATTTGAAATTTAGAATTACTTCTCTATGTTTTGATGTTTAACTAGTTCTGTTTGTTGATAATAATTGTTTTTCTGCACAGTGAGTTTTCTAGTCCTTTTTCCACCCTCGCAAGTGCTTGGTTCTGCAACTTTCATGGATTTATGTGAAAAAAAAATATTTTTTTTATTTGGGTTCAGATTCGATTTCTGTTTGACATTGGAATCTGTTATTTTAGATAAAGTGGAACGGTAGGAACACATTTTTTTTAACATACTGATTGATTAAAATTTATTTAAAACTACGAAATATGAAATGATGATATAAGATGTGAGACTCCCAAAGAGTGTTTCTGAAAGAGGGTGTTAGAGTGAGAGTGTTTTTGAAAGAGTGATAGAGTGAGAGTGTCACTGTGTGATGTCATGTAGTGCTGGCAGCTGTTATATATATGTTTATTGTTTGTTCATATTTGTTTTAGGTTATGGTTATCTTTCTGTCTTTTTATTTTTTATGCCAAAAATTTTTTGTAGATAAGAAGGCAGACTATGCTGTGAAGGTGTCTGGAGTTGAAATATCACCAAACCCTGTGGTGAGTGGCCAGGCGGCTACCTTTAAGATCTCAGCAACTTCTGGTAATCTCTCTCTCTCTCTCTCTCTCTCCTTATTTATCTGGTTTTGCTGCTTTTCAAATTTCCATCAAATTTTATTTTATTTGCATGGTACTACTTATTACATACATTTCAATATTGTTTTTAATTTTAAGTATGTGTAAACATAATATTAATAATCATTCATCTAAACGCCTGTTGTTTGCAAATGATTCGGGGGACTTATATAAACTATCATTTTATATTATTACTCACTTCATTTGTTCCTTATCATGCGCCACTTGTCTATTTTAACAAATTATAAGTGGATTTTCTGTCAATCCTTCATGCAGGTAAAGCTATTTATGGTGGAGAGGTGGTAATTGGAGTTTCATACGTTGGGGTGCCAGTCCATACTGAAAGAATTGATCTTTGTGAAGAAGTAACCTGTCCTGTTGCTAATGGCAATTTTCTGATTTCTCACACCCAAACATTGCCTGCAATTACTCCACCGGTTAGTTTCATTTTATCAAACAAACTCTCCTAGCAAAGTTGAAGAATGAACATATTCTAAAAATATTACCCTATCATGATATACAGCTTCCTTTGACATCTTTTAAGGGTCCCTTGAGCCTTGACACTTAAATGTTTCTGGCATTGTGAAATTAATCTATATAACTTTGATTTTGGTGCTAATTTTCTCATTATTGGGCATTTGCAAATATGCACTCGGTGTGTATTGCACCATCTTCCTTTTTTGGGCTTGTAACTTGAAAAATTACTACAATGTAAAGTTTGCTTTAATCAAGAGTGATTAAATTAATTCCTTTAGAGTGTCAAATGTCTTGAGGTGTACCGTCTAGGTAGGGATGGAAATGGGCCAGGCCACCTATGAGGGGCCTTCGGCCTGACCTATTTAAGGCCTGACCTGACTTGTTTATTATAAAGGTCTCAGGCTCTTTGAAAAGCCTATTTAAATAAAAAGGCCAGGCCCAAGCTTTAAAAAAAGTCTGTTTGACCTGTCAGGCTAGCCTGTTTAATATATATATATATATATATATATATATATATATATATATTAAAACTTAAAAGACATAAATCAATCTTTAAAAAAATGAAATAAGACAAAATCTAAACAGCCTAGTCTACGTAAAAGATAGAAAACCAAATAAGGGATTTGAAACGATTGTAGTTTATAAAAGAGCAAAATAAGGAAAACACATAACCCTCCTCTCTCTTTCAATGCTGGTTCGTTGCTTCATGTTTGGGAGATGGCTTGGGAATTAAAAATTTTCTACTTCTTTGTATTTAACCTGCCTTAGTTCTTATTTCTTATTTATTTTAGTATTTGACATAAGACTAGATTATCGAATGGAACTTATGGTATTTTACTTAGCATGCTTATTTTGTTTACAATATTTTGTTGAATACTTAAAGTACTCTGATTATAATTCTTACTTGAATTGTGTTGATTAGTGAATTTTAATCTCATATTAGAGTGCTCTAATTAATTTTAACTCGTTTTTTTTCCACGCACAAATTAAAAGGGAAGTATGTGTTTTTCTTTATATTAAATTTTAAAAAGTACTCTACGAATTCTCAAAGTTTCACTGTATTGTCATTAGATTCCCTTCGTATATAATATTTATTGTAAAATAGGCTTTTTAATAGGCTCATAGGCCAAGCCTAAAAAAAAGCCTATAACAGGTAAATAAGCTAAGCCAAACTTTATATTTTTAATTCAGGCCAAGACCAAGCCTAGCCAAGCCTGGCTTGTTTCCACCCCTACTTCTGGGAGATCCTCACATGTAATTCTTTGACACAAATGAATTTTACCTTTTGAAAAGTAGGTTTGTTGTAGGAGATTGAAACTGACCTTGCTTTCAAATAACTGATTTTCCATAATACAAATATACTTAAAAAAGTTTTCTTGTTCTCTCTCTCTCTCTCTCTCTGTGACATCATGCATCACCTAAGTGTAAAGTCACAAGTCATTTAACCACCAGTGAACATGCAAAAAAGTGATATGTTGGAATGCTATTTTTATTAATGATGGTCATAGAGATAGAGTTAACTACACCAATGCAATAGATTGGATTTGAATCAATTGGTCATTCTGTTTGTCTAAATCAGTAGTCTCTGTTGACTAAAAAAGTAATTTTCTTTTTGGGGGATGACTCAAAAATTAATTTGACGGTGGTTAGTTTGTGTGCCATTCTTGAGTGGGTTTTCTGGCTGTATATTTCGTAGTTCGTACTACATCTATTTTCTGTTAAACTGGCTCTCTGAATCCTTTTGAATAATAACATATTTTTCACATTCCCTCTTCAAGGCATGATATTGTGGTTATGTTTGACATTCAGTTGGTCAATTTTTTATTTAAATAGTTCATAGTTGAGCCATATCCTTCATATTGTTACTTGTTTTCTTGTGCTTACTAAATTCTTTGCGGTTGTTCACTTTTTACTTTACTATGATTTTGGGTTTATGTGATGTTAGATGCCAAATCAAGTGGCAAGATACACCCAGTTTTTCTTTAGAACATGATATTTAGGTGCTCCCTCTTCCACATACATCACTGACTCTTTAATGGAGCAAAATATGTTTTAAGTGTTCAGCTATGAAGGTTGATAGCTTGAAAAGATTGTGGTTTCTCTCTTCTCCTTTCATCTTTTTAAGCAGTTTGCATTAATTATTCACTTTTTCAGTTTTCCTTAATTGAGGATCACCAATCATATTATACTACAAGTCGCATAGTTTCGGTATCTTGGATCTCTTATCAAAGTGATTTGGATGTCATACAGAGTTCAAGCTAGATGGATAAGATGAAGAAAATGTTTAAAGCATGACTCATGATACCAAATGCCAGTGAAACACAAGGGAAAACTCTACCATACAACTATTAAATGACCAATGCTTAATGGTAGATAATATTAGGCAGTGAAATGTCATCTGCAGCAGAGATGAGATGATTAGACATACAAGAAAAGATAAGATTAGAAACAAGTGTATTTGGGAGAAAGTTGAAGTAGCCCCTATTGAGAAGATTATGGTGACTCACATAAGGTGATTTGGACATATGAGAAGAACAATATAAGCTTTAGCAAGAAATGTTGATCAAGTGGAAGATAATTCAATTAAAAGTGGTAAAGGAATGCTGAATAAAACTTCAGAAAAAACCATTAGAAAATACTTTTGCTCTAAAGGTTTTTACTGAAAATTTGGCTTTTGACTTTTTGGTAGAGTAGGCTTGGTGGTGGTTGTTGATTCAGTTTTACCTTGTTTTTTACTTTAAAGTTAAGTTTTACTATTTTCCCCCTCAAATCTTTAATCAATGTTCAATTCTTGAACACATGATTTTGATTTGGATACCTTTACAAATATTGCACTTGAATGACTGACCTTATTAAGTTTTTGGATATTCATGCTTCCATCTAAACTTCCTTTTAAAGTTCTAGATCTTTTTTAAATTTATGAAAATTTTTTAAGCTAGTCTAGAAGTGTGATTCTTATCAAGAGCAATGTTGTTAATGGCGGATGGCGGTTCATGGCGGAAAGTAAAAAATCCTCCATAAAAATATGGCGGATGGCGTAGCGGAAAATGGCGGATGCCATGGCGGACCAAAAAAAAAAAACATATATATAAACTCATTGAAATTGAAAAAAACAAAGGATTGCATTCAAATAAACTAAAAAAGTTTCATGAGTTCATACAATAATCAAGTACCAACACTAAATAAACTCATTACAGAGTTCAAATAAACTCAGCCATTTAAAAGAGGACTGAACAGAAAAAAAAAATCGTGGTGTCAAATACGAAAAAAAAATGGGACTGTTAAAAGTAAAAAGGGGTGTCAAATAGCAAAAGGAAAAAAAAGCTGCAGACAGAAAACATGGGGTGTCAAACAGAAAAAATAAAACTAATAAAACCTGCGTCTTCTTCTTCTTCGCGACAGCTTCGTCTTCTCCGCGAGAACTTCTCGCTGCAGGCCGCCGCTCGTGACAGGTGCGTCGCTGCCGGAGCTCGTCGCCGCCGTTTGTGCCGGTGCGTCGCTGCTGGAGGTCGTCGCGGCTGCGTGTGCGTGCGGCTGCGGGTGTCGCGGCTGGGTGTGCGTGTGGGGTGCGGGAGGGACGCGGCTGGTGCAGGGGAGGCTCGCGGTTGGGTTCTCTCTTAGATGGAAGGTTGTTCTGAATCACAGAGCTGTGCTGGAGGGTCTTTTAGCTGAATGAATAACCGGGTAGGGTTGGGTCGGGTCAGCCCAACTCCTACCTCGGACAAAAAGCAAAAAAAAAACGCCATTTTCCGCCACTCCGCCATAACCGCCACGACCGCCATGGCTATGGCGGCCGCCATCCCAAACCCGCCACGCCACCGCTATTCGGTGGCGTTTTTTCGAAAAACCGCCATGAAAATCCGCCATGGCACCGCCATGGCCGCCATTTAACAGCACTGATCAAGAGGCATTTAAACTCTAATAAGCAAGAACAATCCTGCAATATATGCTACTTGAACTGAATTTATTTATTTATTTTATATGATAGCCTGTAGTTGTGTCCTAGTTTGCCTTAGAGTTAGATTTGCCTCAATTGTTTGTCTTATACATGCATAAACTAAAACTTTCTATTTTTTATTTTATTTTAAGGAGTCAAACCGTAGTCTTCTGCGCACAATATCCACGCATCCAGACACTTGAGAGCTAAACCAAAACTTTCTATAGGGCCTTGTTAGGCAGAAGGTAAATACTGAAGGTACAAGGATGGATGGGCACATTTGTGCATTAATGTATGGATGTGATAGAATATAAGGGAGGGAGTTTCCTGCAAAAGTAAGCTAGAAGGAGGTAGGTGATGTAAATGGTAAAGTTAGAGCGGGTGTTGGAATGTGTACTTTTGCTAAATGCTGACTATTGTGGTTTCAACATAACTATATGATAGCATTACGATCCAGAGCAGGCCCAAGAGAACCCACAAGATACCTGCATGATACCGTGACCCTGCGTGAAGGATACCTGCTGATAGCCTGAGGAATACTTGCTGATATGATATTAGGATATTAATAGAAAAGTGCATGTTTGTTATTTGCCTTGTTAACCAAATTCTGTTATTATTTGAAAGTTTGTTGGGATAGCTGACCCAATTTCAGCACGTGCTCAGACTCACTTGTTATAAATATATGAAAGATGAATAAAATCAGCAAGGAGAAAATCATTTCTATTACCTGATATCCATAGATAGCATAGCTTAGTTATCTGTTTCATACCACTATACCTATCTTGCTTAAGGGACTTTGGGATGAAATAGACAAATATGCATTCCACATGGTGTGTCACTCTATCTAAAGCTTTAGAAAAAATCACTGCTGAATGCATGTTTTCGATTAAGAAAAATGGCACTGTCAGTGCCATCTCTGTGTTGTGAATTGCAAGTATCCCTTCCCCCAAATTCATGTTTTGTTTGATGCTTGATCTCAGCACTCAAGGTAATACACATGGATAAGGTGGCAATCAACACTACTTATTGTTGCATAGAGAAATACTAGCAATATACTCTCTAACACACTCTTTGGAACACACTTTCTACTATTGGCTGAAATTTATTAACAATTGTAAACTTTGGTAGGTCCCACATCTCATTTGATGAGTCTCCCCCTGAATTGGTACTTTTCAAAAAATTTAAGTAATAATAGAGTATGTGTTAGAAAGAGTGTGCTGCTAACCTCTTGTCACATACTATACTGAAGTCTTGATTGGACTCGGGGCCCAGAATGACGATGTAAAATTTTCTTGAACTCTATTTTCTTGGTTTAATCATCCTTGTCTTAGATAACAAATTTCTGCTGGGCAAAACTTTTCTGTTTTATTGAACCGTTACATTACTGGCTTCATTTCCTTGTCTGTGTTCATTTTTGCAGGGACCCTACTCTCTGAAGATGACATTGAAGGATGATCGGGAGGAGGTGTTAACTTGCGTTAAGTTTAATTTTAAAATTGTTTTTGGATCTTTTGTGTCTGATATGTAAAGTGTCCTTTGCATGCCTGATCTGGGGAACTTTTTTGCTTTGTTGTGAAGTGTTTTATTGTATTTTGCACTGTATATCACCTTTCAATTCAAGAGTCGTATCGTATAAGGCCAATATTCTCTAATGTCAGAGTCATTAGACTCACGATGTTGTATAAGGTCCATGACTGAATTTCTCTTTCTGTATTTGCATAGTGCAATCCATAGTTCTGAATTGCGGTCGCGGCTGCTATGATGCAGATTGCGGCATGAAATTATTATATGATTGCACCGAATGCAAAAAAGAGTTCTACAGTTATTTTAATTATTGATATATCTTTTGTTTACATGGTTATTTAGAGTTTTATTCATTTTAAGATTTTGCATTGTTTGCCACCTGCCTCCCGCACCTCTCCAACACCCCACACATCCATATCCATTCGACTAGAAGATTGAAGTTGGAATCTATTTTTTTTTTTTTTTTTATAAAAAGTGGTATATAACTGTTGAGATTCTGTTGTGGTTGCTTTGTGGCAATTCATGTGATAAAAAAAGTGGTATATAACAGTGTATGGATGTCAGCGAACCAAAGAAACAGAAACGTGGTGGGAGAAGAAGGTAAATAAACTTCAGCAAATCAGGGGTGAATGGGTGATAGAGGCATATGAGAAAAATAAAATCTTCATGTATCTTCACTTTTCCATAGATTGAATTTTTAGTTAAGGCCTGTGAGAAACGGGTTAATTTTTACTTCTAGTTTGAATAATTGTGTATAACAGGACCTTTTATTTGTTAACACTAGAGAGACACCCGTGCTAATGCACGGATTCTTACTCCTATTTGTGTATTGATAAATGCAAATTATGACTATATGTATACACTTTGATAATTTTGTTTATTGACATGATAATAATGTTGAAGTATTGGTAGAAAAAAGAAAACATTAATTTAAGTATGTATTTCAAACTAACCTGATCGTATTGTAGAATGGTTTGGATACTGTTGGTGAGATTATGATTAGTATCATATTGTTGTAGTGAATGAGAAGTTGTACAATGAACAAAAATAAATGAATTGATTGTCTATGTAGATAAGATCAGTGAATATTTAAAAATCCCAAGTAGGAGTTTGTTATTATATACAAAAAATACTAACTTGAAAAGGGGTAAATTGATATGAATATGCATTAGTGGGTGTGATGTAATATTAAATTTTCATCATTTGTGTTGTTGATGTTCTGCTGCAATAGTAAAGAAATAAAAGTATTATATCAAATTTATTTGAGAATTGATGATAATGAAATTGCAATAGAGTATTGATGTTGACGGCGGTATAAGTAACGGTAAAGTAAAAAATATAGTATATTGTAGTTATATGATTAAAAATAGAAACAAATAATGTTTTGATAGAAAATGAATTTGATTAATGATAATGCATATGTAGAAATAAGAATTTGAGAAGCATACTATGTTTATAAGTTTGTGAATACTTTTTTGTATACTACATTAATGATAGTATTTTTGGGAGTGCCTTGATTATCATGAATAAGAATATAGAGTCTTTTTTTGCTTTGAACTCGTGAGAGTGCAACATATAGCTGGCCATGAGAAAAAATTGGGTTTGGCAAATACAATACAACATGTGTCAACGACTGTCCGTGAGATTTGTTAATGATCATTGCAAATGAAACCATGAATGAAAACTGTCTTCTAATTAGCTTGAATGGCCATGGAGAATCAAAAGAAGACAAATTCATTCTTGGTATGTATGTCCTATGACCTATATTGGGTCTAGTAATAATCTCTGCTTCAACCACATTTGAACCAAGCCTTGTAATAATAAGTCTAGTTCCGTTGCATAACCTATTAGCCTGGTCCAAATTTCGTAGTAGTATGATGAGAGTACCAACCTTGATTTTGAGCTTGTGATTAGGTATTCCTAATGTTTTCAATGAGTTTAGAAATTCAGGTGTTAGTACTCTGAAAGCATGACTGAGTAGTTCATTAGATTTATCAACACTATCAACACTACAATATTCTTTCTCCTCACCAAGAATCAAAGATAGGACATTTATAGAGGCTGAGTTCGTTTCTTGTTTTGAGGCTACCTCACATGGTGTATGGTTGAAGTCATTTATTTTGTCAACAACTTCTTTCGTAGAGGCTAGAACAACTCTTTTTTGCAAGAAATCTCCATTGCTATAGTTATGTAATAAGTCTGGATATGTTGCTTCAACAATTTCCTGGATAGGATCTTGAAAGTTCTTGATAAGAAACTCATCTAGGATGGTGATTTCGCCATAACCATCGTTAGGTTCTCCAAGTTTATTATCACCTATGTCTAGGAGCCAATCAAAAAATAGTTTGAGGTCATCACAGTTGGTATGGACAGCAAAATTCAATTGCAATCGCATGTTTTTTGTCAGCTTAAGAATTTGACAATGGTCCCAAATGTATGATGCATTTAGAGTTGCGTGGACAATGTCAGAGCGATTACCTCTTGGCACAACAAGTAGTATTTGACGGAAATCACCACAAAAAACAATGACCTTACCTCCAAAAGGTTTATCGTTGTGCATGATGTCTTTTAAGCCTTTGTCAAGTGCCTCAATACTGTACCTGTGACACATTGGAGCTTCATCCCAAATTATGAGTTTTGTCATCTGCAACAATTCAGCCAAGTCACTCCCCTGATGAATATTGCATGTAGAATTTTGTGTTGCAGGCATTGGTATAGCAAACTTAGAATGTGTTGTTCTACCCCCAGGCAGTAGGATTGAGGCAATCCTACTTGAAGCCACTATCAAAACAATGCCGCCATTAGAGCGTATAGCAGATGATAAAGTTTTCTAGACCAAGGTCTTGCTTGTGCCACCATATCCATCGAGAAAATAAACTCCGTTTGATTGAGTTGCAACCACATGCATAATCTTATCAAAAATAGAAGCATGCTCATATGGATTTAGTAATGTATGCATAATGTATTAGTAGTATGGATTGTTAGGAATGAATATTGTTTTAAGAAAAACTAAAATATGATGTAAATGCCTGTTAGTGAGTGATAGCATCTGTTAAATTCAACAGCCAAAATGTCCTTGTCATAAGCCAGCTCATTGTAGATGAGCTTATTTCTGTGCGGGTTGGCAGCATATCCTATTGGGTATGACATTGAAGGGAAATCTCGTAGGCTTTTTCTGTTGGCTTGTAGGAGGTTTCAATTTCAGTCAAACAAAGATGCATTGTTTCTTTGTCTGTGAGATGAATGCCATGAATAGTATAACAAAGACATTGTTAGCAAGTGGGTTGTTTGCTATGATTGATATGTATTTATTTAGGATTGATGAAATTACCTTGTCTTCTATGATTAAATACAATATCATCTGCCATCCATTATCAAGTTTATTCCCACACATATTTTGGTCTATCCATGGTATTCATAAATAGAAGCTTCACAAATAACTTCCTAAGAAAGTGTGGAGTTCCTCAAGTGTTTGCTTCTCGTAAAACACAAACAAATTCTTGATCACTTCCTAGAAAACCTTTTGCAAAGCATGTTTCTCTGAATGTTTGGTAGACAACATTTTCTACTGTTCTAATATCTTTGTAAGATTGTGACCCTTTAGCGGAGGAAAGCATCATCCTCATGTAAAACAACTCTCCACTGGAAGGAGATACCCATATGAGCCTGCCAATTGTATTTCCTTGTTTTCTTGGTTTCTAGCATCTTTTGCGTGCATCATAAACGAATTTGGACACATATTCAACATAAGTAAGATCCCGTCCATGATGACATATTTTATTAGAATCCATTCAAGTTGTAAACATTGATTCTTTGATTGTACTCTTAGATAGTACTATGCCAATTGGTTGACTATCTTTCCAGTAAACAAACTGTTGATTTTTTAGGAGGATCAAACGTTGTAGTACAGTAGGGACAACTATCATAATTCCATGGTGTATCAATCATCACTTCATCCACCATAGCAACGATCAAACAATAACAGTCCTAAATGAGTAAAATCATATGAACATGGTGATTAAATTGTAATGATCATTAATCATATCCAAATAACAGTAACATTACCTGTCTCAGTCTGCTTATTTCACCTAACCTCAACATCTGAGCATTATGCAAAAACTTTTCCCCTGAGTTTTGTTGTGAAAGTTGGGTATACTGGGACTAAGATACACATCCTTCATCTGTTACTCCGCCAACATAAAATGACACACGTAAACTGCATTATGAAACAACGTGAAATTTGAGTTGCATAAACAGTATTTATAAAAAAATGAAGTAAATTAAATTCTTGCATCGTACTTATCACAAAATTGTTGGATTTTTGCAATGTCAGTGTTGACATACAACTTGGACCCATGCTTAATATTTTGGACACTGAGCAGATACTTCTCTGCAAAAAAATAAGAGTTACATGTATAAATACATTGATAAATTCAAATGAAGCAAATATGTAACAAATAGAAATTGACATAACACCGGCCTTTCGGATCTTTGATCTTAGCAAAAGTTAACATAATGATAAATGACTTCTGAACAAAATGGTTTTTCTCGATAGCATCATCAAGCTGAAGAGCATATTCCTCCTACACAGTCATGATGATCTCAGCATCACTACAACAGAACAAAACATAAAATGATAGCACTTGTAATGGTTTAAATATTAATAGCCCTTACAACTTAATGGAAGGAAAAATACTTGTTATCTCTCAACTTCACAGTAACTTTGCACACAGGATTAACTGTCTTACATTCAATAACTTCAGCAACAACATCGACAACATCTATTTAAAAAATATAATGAAACACAATTTTCAGTTATGTTGAATATACATACTATTTTGTTTACAAAAAGGATAAACGACATACCAACTAACGTATCACGCGACGCAATGCTGGAAATAATATTAGCAAATTCATTTATGACATGGATGTTATCAGGAATCTCAGATCTGTTAACCTCCTTCACAGACGTATTTTTGACGAAATAAACCAAAAATTTAATTGTACTCACTTTGTATTCAGAATTATTGTCAACAACCTTGATGTTTTGAATCAAATATGCACCACCACATCACAACTTGGGCTCAAATTCAGGGAACAATTCTTGCCATAGAGTTGCGCCAATCTTTGCACCCTGGAACAATTACAAATGAAAATTGTAAAAAAAACTAAATTAGGTAAACCAATGAAACCGAACAACATGACAATTACCGTATGGTCCATCAACACCATGTTAATGGCTAGTCTACCATTGTGCTTGTTCACATGCCACATATCAGTGATTCGCACAACTATTTTCCAAGTATCTTTCTTTGTTTGCAATTCAGATAACATGTTTTCCTTCCGAGACATAACTTGAAATAAATGACAATATTCTGGTTCATGAAGCATTAAAAAAATTTATGCAACACAACAATACAATATGGACAATGAAACATTGAAGCAGACAATATTGAACACCAAAAACAAACAAAACACCATATCGGTGGAGCAGACAAATAGAATAAACATTGATAACTAAACTATGGAACCAACCACAGTAAAATATATACGACCATTTATGTTTCACAAACTCATGAAATATGGAAACCAATTAGCCAATGATACCAACTGAGCTCAAGATGACATGAGAACAACAATACCAAATGTTGACAACAAAGAAAATACGAAATCACCAAGTAGGGTACAGAAATGAACCTGCACTAACGGTTGGGGGATACGTATGAGGCGACTACTTTGTGGTTGTCCTTCTCAGCTTCTTTGTTGTTCTCGGACAAAAAAAATAGCAATTGCAGTTAGGGTATATAAAAGAAAGGCATGACAACAAAAACTAGTAATAGATAACATGTGTCCAAACATGGCCAATGGAAGTGAAAATGGATTCAAAACTAAACGAAGGCAAGGCACCAAAAACCTAATAAACACCTTCAACTACACAAACCCAGGCAACACAACAAATACATGTAACCTATTGTGAAAAAATAAACTAGAAACGACGACAAAACATAAACAACGCTCCATTACAACAAAAGAAAGACGAAATCAACAACATCATGGTATAAAAAAGAAACCTTTACGTAATGATCAACCTCTAGCCTATTAAGGAACCATTAAAAGAAACAAATGACTAAATGAACAAAATGTTGGTAAACGAAAAGACAAACACCATAAAGTAATAATGAAAGGAACGGAGCACACCAAAAGAAATTCAACCATTTATGTTTAGAAAACTCATACAACCAAAAATAAAGGTACCCAATCAAGGCAACACAACAAATACATGTAGCCTATAAGCTGGAAACGACGAAAAAAAACAGAAACAATGCTCCATCACAACCAAAAAAAGATGAAATCAACAACATCATGGTATAAAAAAAAACTTGTTAGTAGAGGAGGGGATACGTAATTGTCGGCCTCTAGCTCCAGTGTCGTTCACGACCAAGATGAAAATGAAAGTGCATTTGTTTTTGTCGTCATGGGAGCAAAATGGAGTTGGTGCACAACTCAATAGGGATACTCCAAACAGAAGGAAAATGAAGCAAAATGAAGCAAAGAAAACGTAAAAGACATAAAACAATAAATGCACATTGACAGTGACCTTTTAGGGCGGGAATGAGGTCGCTTCTCATCGTGACACGTTAGTCCTATCACGATCAGGTAAGCATCGGGGCCTTATTTATATGATATAGATAGATAAGAATTATATGCTTGAATTTTATAATCTTTTAATTCACCAAAAAATGGAATTTTCTAATATGGTGGTCAAAGTGCTTGAAAACTTCATCCATGATCGTAAAAACTTCATATTTAATGGCCTGAAAAATTATGAAAAAAAATTTGTTTCGAATTTTTTATTACGAGAGATATGATTGGTTTGATGGGTAGAAGGTGGGTTGTTTTATCAGCAAAAACTTTTTCATATTTATAAAGAGTACCAAGAATACCCAGCTCAATTACAAGATGTATACATATCATGACTATTATTAAATTTCCCAGCAATTGGTTACCGGATATTAAATATTATAATTCTATTTTTTTTATCAATAATATTAATTTATTAATTTTATTAGAAATATGAAAATTCGAGCCTGTGATATCTTCTTTCTCCATTTTTTCTTTCTCAACAACTACTAGATCATTTTTTTTTTGAATGGGTTTAGAAAAACCCCAACCCCCAAACCTCAATAAGTCTCAACGATAAGTTCTCTGACGTGATGAAAGGGTCAATGTAGAAAATAATTAAATAATTTTCTATCCGTCTCAAAAAATAAGAAAGCAAAAAAATAGTGAAAATCAAGTTTAAGTTGTGTTTTTTCATTAATATAATTTAATTATTTTATATTAATAGAATGCAAAATATTTCACTATCTAAAAGAAACATAAGAAATTCTTTGCATTATATTAATATAAAAACAAATATTTATATAAAATAGAAACCAAAACTTTAGAGATGAAACTTATTTTCACTTAAACTAATATAATGTAATGCTGATTATTTTTGACATTTAAAATCTATTATAGTTATTTACTAAATTAAATTTAAATGAAAAATCATTAAAAAATACGTACTTAAATAACTATAAAAAATATGAAATAGTATATATTAAAAAAAATAAAGTAAAATTAAAATTAACACACATCAATATATAATAAAAAATATTATAAAATGTCAAATTTATATCTTATCTAAAAAATATAACTCGCGAATCAGTTAAGTAAATTAATATTAAAATAATATTTTATTAACTAAATTAATTTAACATTTTTAAGAAATAAAAATTCAAACGTGTGGTTCTTTACATTTTAATTTTTATATATTCTTGCTAAAAAATATATATTATTTTATTTTATTTTTCTGTGTATTTTGCAAGCCGTGATGCAATGCCTCATGTAGAATATTCTTCTTCCTCCACCGCGATTAGGGTTTTCGGATTTTCACTTTACTCTCACTTCTTCCACCCTCTTCACCTGCAATTGATTTTTTTTTCTTCCAATCGATAATTGAAGAACACGACATTCCAATTCCTCTCTCGATTCGTTTCGCTAGCTCGATAATCAAAAGTGCCTGGTGATTCGGTACGTTATAGAGCTCCATTAAAGTTTTTTTTTTTTTGTCTTTTTTGTTTTTTATTTTCCCCATTAAATTGCACTTTCTGTACATTTGCAAAAGTTTGCTATCTTTGATATACTTAATCTTAGTTTGATTTCTCTAACCCTAGGTTCTATTTCAATCAAAGAATGAATTATGATGGGATTTATTTGGGCCTCAGTTCCCAAATTTTGTATGAAACTGTGAATTATATTGTTATATCTGTTTCAATTTGTTAGTGGAGTATTTCATATGAAACTAAGATATGGGTACATGCATGGTGACATACAATTGTAGTTTGGGTTGTGTGGTTAAGTGATTGGTTTGGGTTTTTGTGGCTTTGATGTCTCAGAGGTTGTGTTTACATAGGAGTTGTTTGTGAAAATGAGAAGGCAGGGGCACTATGGGGATCCATCTGCCAACACTTGTGTTGGTGGTGGCCAGATGCATCATATGGCTGGTCAAAGGGGGGAGGCCAAGTCGGGTAATTTTGAAGGACGGCTAGAGGCCTTTACTCCAGAAAGAGAGAATCCGTATGGAAATTCCAAGCCGGAGGGTCAGTGGAGATGGGAGATGGATGAATCGAAGATGTCCAATTCAATGGCATCTCGAATGTTTAATGAAGGCAAGTGTTATTCGTTGCCTTTTTCTGCTTACTTTACTTATCCTTCTATTAACCTAGGTTTACACTGCATCTGGATTTCCTAAAACAATCATTGTTTTTGAAATATGTCACGAGATGGAAATAAATGCTGTGAAGTTGTAATTAGATATTGTTTTTACAAGTTTTCATGATTAAAAGTAGTGAGTAGTTAGCGTATTGTATATTTTCATTTTTGCCAAGGTTAATATATATTCAATATTTTTTTTTCATGAAATTGACAAAAATGTTTTCTTTAATGGTTGGTTTTCACTAAAACAAGGGTAGGACCTATGATGCAGACTTAAAGGAGCATAGCGTGTATGTATGATGGCCACTTTTTATGTTGTTGCTAGAATTAAACCACCTGATAAATGCCATCATGACATATGAACTCACTCTGCACTTGTGTATAGAAGTTTATAAAAAAATTCAGAAAAGTTAAAGTGATGAAGTTTGGAGAGGAAGTACAAGAAGATAAGAAAATAAAGAGATAATATATGGTATAGTTATAGTTATATGAAATTATTGTGGTTTAAATATATTTTTGATCCCTAAAAGTATGGCATATTTTGGTTTTAATTCCTATAAAAGTTTATTTGTTTTTAGTACCTACATTTAACAAAAGCAATGTGGTTTTAGTCTCTTATGAGGGACTTAGAGCACTTGATTTTTGTAACTTTTTAAAGGACTAAAAATGAATAAATTTAAATAAAAAGTGTTTATTTTTAAAAAATGTCAATGTTTTCAAGGACCAAAAATATATTTAAGCCAACAATATGCTGTTTTTAGTTACTCAATTATACGTATAAGTGTATAACTTCAAGCCTATGACCTCATGTTTTGTTAATGTATAAAACAATGGGAATGATAAGGTAAAATAAAGCCTTAATTTTGAAAATGATTGGACAAAAGGTAAAGGTTGAACCTGTTCTCTTTTGAAAAGTATAGACAGGGATAAGAAACTTAATCCATTGGTTTCTGTCTCTTTTTGAAATGTAGGTTTATGTTGATGTGTCATAAGTATAGGGAAGAACATTTAACCATTTACTTCTTGATTTTGCTTGTGTCAAGTGACTGAGGTGAGGCATGTTGTTTTAAGATCATGATGCTAGTAGTGTGTTTTTTCCCACTAAAAGAAAAATGTACCTTTTAATTTTGTATATCTTCATTGATGACACATGATTAAGATAATGTTGCTCATTCTTGCTTTGTAATTAAGTGAGGTAATAACCCAATACTTTTGACCGTCCTTTGTGAACAGATTAACGATGATATCATGTAACTAAATTGGGCAGCATAATCCTTCTAAATGTTGTCATTTCCAGTTTGTTGCTAAATGCATGTTTTATTCACATTCCTGACATTCTTCTGTAAAATTTGCTTCTTTTTCAATGAACACGGTTTAAAGAAGTTCTTCATGTATAGGAGATGAATTTAATTATTGATGTCTGATCTTAAGTTTATTGTAATAGTATTCTAGTTCAGCTAACATGACACATTTTCAGAACCTATCTTATTTTTGAATTGTTAAAACATTAGCTTCCCTCTCTAGAATGCCTGGTTACAGGTTTGCCATTTATATCATGGAAATAGTTTTCAAACTCCTAAACTTAGGTGAGCCATATCTTGTTCTAGTGTAGGTCAAGGGGTTGATGCTTCAAAGCCCTATTTTCAAGGGCAGAGCCGGAACAATAGTGATTCCAGATCTCAGGCTCATGAAGAAGATATGGATGTTAGATATGAAGGAGAACATTTATCACAATCTTTTGAAGGTCTTGAGCAGAATTTTCATGATGACATCATTAAACTCACCAAAGAACAGAATGATGCTGAAGATGCAGAATATGCCAGACACAGAGAGGTTTGTGTTCAACATAAAAAAACTATTAATTTGTTACTGTGTTCTTGAAATACGCTAAATCTTCTACGCATTTTGCAACTTTTTTGTCTTTTTTTCCTTTTTTTTTCTTAATAGATGAACCCATAATCATGCAACACCCTTGATGGACTGGATCCAGTTTTGCAGACCTCACTAGGTTTAAATTACTTATTGGGCATCAGCACACTGAAAACGGGACAAATAATGAGCCACCTGGAAAGACAGCTTCATGGGTATTTAGATTTTATAAACTAATTATCATAATAATAATAATAAAATCAAATAGATTTTTTTTCAAGTGTTCCAGCTTTCCCAGGGTGGTGTGAAACTTATTCCTAATATTCAATTTTAAAAACTTGCCCTACTCCCATTTCTTAGTTATGACTTGCATGTGTGTTTACCTTGTTGAGTTTTGGACAATTTTGTTTTGTTAGAGGGCTTGTTATACATGTTTTATGCTACTGTATAGTCAACAAAGTCCACTCAGTTTAAGTCAGTTTCCCTTTTTATAGCTGAAATGTGATGATCTAAACAAAAAGGTGTCAAAAAGAAGAATTGCATTTATGCTCAATCCTGTAGTCTTCCTCTGTAAGAGTAAGAATAAGAATTGGGTTTCACTTTGGTTTAAGACCTTATGGGATTTGTTCAACAGTTTGTTTGTTTTTGAAGATGTTAAACATACTTTTGAAGCTGTAAAACTTTTTATAGATGTTACAGTAAGAAACATATTAAAGAGATATAGTTTCTCTTCTAGAATAATCTGTTTGCATGGATTGAACTGCATCCCAGCAATGCAAGCTTATCAATGGGTTGCTAAATGCCTTTTCAGAATAACTTCTGGATAGAAAAAAATTGTTTGTAATGGCTAGTTTGTTATATACTTTGCCTTTTTCCATTTGTTGTATACTATTGGGAAAAATCCAAGTCCCACATCGGCTAAAGATAAAGTCAAGTAGTAGTATATTAGTGAGGGGCAACTCTCACCCCTTGAGCTAACTTTTGGGGTTGAGTTAGACCTAAACTCACATTCTAAGAATCTAAGATGGTATCAGAGCATATTCAAGATTAATCCAAAGGACCACTCACCATTGTTATCCACGCACCAAGCCCAAGAAGTATTGGACGTGAGGGGATGTATTGGGAAAAATCCAAGTCCCACATCGGCTAAAGATCTATGTGAGGGACAACTCTCACCCCTTGAACTAGTTTTTGGGGTTGAGTTAGGCTTAAATTCACATTCTAAGAATCTAACATATACTTTGGCTTTTTCCATCACATTTGATAAACTTGAAGTCATTATAAAGTTGCAAATACTGCAGTTATATACTGCTTTTTTGCATCTTCGTTGATAAACTTGATGTGATGATGCAAGACTACAAATACTGCAGTTATGTGTACTTTTTTGCATCTTCAAACTATGAACTTACCCAGTGTTGTCTGATCTTTGTTGTGTGGTTCTGACCCATTTTTAGAATACTTCATAAATATTATATGGATGTAAAAAAAATCACTTTTGCAAGAGTGGTTTGTTATTCTGGAGTTAGGTTCTTCTGTCAGCTAACCGTGAGCACTGGGTCTAGTTTTGTCACCTGCATCTTTGTATTTTAAAAAATCTACACCGCTATGTTTTGAAGCTGGATATTTGCAGCACACTGGGTGTGACGAAGATAATCTTATTCATGTTAAAATCTGTAGATTTTATATATATATATATATTCTCTAAAACTATATGTCTCAATTGAGCTTTAACCAAGTTGTACGTATATCTTTTCAGAAAATAAATGCAATCAATGCTCAGTATGAAGAAAAACTAGCAGCACTCCGAGCTCAGCATAGCAGCCGCAGAGCTGAATTTCTTCAAAGGGAATCACATGCTAGGCAACAGCAGTACCAGCAAATCATAAGGGATCCTTACCCCGGTGGTGGCATGGCACCCCGAGACCCTCATGCACCCCGAGATCCTCATGGTTACAACAATGTGAATGATTCAGGTGCAGGTGGAGAAGTGCAACTAGGCTATTCTGCCGATCACTTTGATCCTTACCGAGAGAGAGCTCGATTTCTTGGGGGTGGTAGAGATCAAGGATTTGAACCTAGAGGCCCATATCCTGGTGGCCGTGTCTATGACACTGGTTCACGCTACTACAATTGAGTTTTGACCCAAAGGTTTATCTCCATTTTGGGTTTCTACTGCAGGTGAAAATGCTTAAATTGACATAATTTATGCTTTGTCATCTTACCATCTTTTTACTACCCTGTTTATGGAAATTAACGTTTCTTAGCGGCTGTTATTTATATAGATCAACATTGGAGTTGCACACCGTTATATTGGTGTTGTGCATTAAAACGTAGGATATTTGTTGTTTGTGTTTATGAAAACCAATAACATTCAACACCATGTAATACAATCTTCTATTTAATTCAACTGCATAAGGAGAGGATGATATTGCTCGGATAACATGCTGCGAGCATCTATACCTACCACGGAAGAAGCATAGCTTAGCACCAATCCTTATGCTTCAGTCCGATCAGAGTTAAAAACATTAAATTAAACAACCAAAATTAAAAACAAATGCAGTGTTTTTGCATGTTTACCTCTAAACTCGAAACTACGAATTGCCTCTAAAATCCCAATGTCTTGCTATAGGATGGAGAAAGTTTTGATAAATTTGACTGGCGACGGAGATAATGAAGAAACTGTAGCGGGTTTTCCTGATGTTGATGAAAGAAATTCTAGGATGTATTTATCATACTAGTTTGCAAAATTTCGCTGATTGTATAATCCATAGTCTTCTGAAAAATTTTGATTTTTAACTTTGACGAATATTGACGATGTAAGATTAATGTAGTCAATCTCACCTAGCAAGATAAGATTATTATTGTTGTCAGTCTTACAAAGTATACTATCAAAAGTAGCAGCATTCTTTTGTTATTCACATCGTTAACATTAGAAGATGCATGCATGAGAAGGATTAAATATTAAAGCTCTTGGACAAAATTTAACCATAGCTTTGTTTTTTATTTTTTCAAAACAAAATAAGTTAGTTGAAACACTTGTTGAAGGGGTGAAAAGAACAAATCACATTTTGCTGTAATTACAGAAGCACGGGATTTTAGAAGTAACTAACAACGTAACCGTCTGACATTTGTTAGTTTTCAGCATCATGGACCCGTGGACCACATTTCCATATCCGTGTTAAGATGTGCCACCAGAACTCTTGGTCTCTTCTTTGATGGTTGTAGTACCAAAGTACTTTAGACAGCCTTAAGCGAGTCCAGGACAACTGATTTTTTTACATTCTGTGGCTCTAAGTTGTTAACATTCAATGGGTTGAGATATGGTTATTTTGACATCAACCGGGTAACATTCACTATAACTGCTTCTATTGATGTATCTGTCTTTGCGCAGTTCACTTATATATGACTTATCTTATCCATAGACATAATTAAAATATAAGATTAAATATTTTTTTTTTCCTTCACTTGAACCAATGTCATCAAATTCGGACTGGTTATCAAGTCGATCTGAGTATTGAGTCACTTGGTTGGGATACTGGCTTAAAATTTGAATTTTATCAACATATTTAGAAGTATAATTATGAATTTGTTCAAATGCAACGAATTTATAATATATATCATTGTTGTACAATGAAAGACAATTTAATACACACAAAATTTTCCCTCAAAAAATAATACACACAAATTAATCAAGAGAAAATAAAAAATGACAATAATTTTATCATCTCAAATTTAAAGATGCAATTATGCTTGATAAAAAAAATAAGCAAATATATAAATAATAAAATGTAAGGAATAAATTAAATTTTCTAATATGACCATGATGTTCAACTGTTAGACAAAAAAACTAAAAAATGCATGACTCACCAAGTTAATTGGGTAATCGATTTGAGGTTAGATCACACTGAAACGGATCGGGTCACACCATGTTCACACCATGTTGCATGTGTAACCAGTGTAACCAATCCAACATGTGGTGTTCAGACGGACGGGTTCCCAAGACAATGGGTCAATCTGGTCAATTTGAGCTGGGTCAAATAACTATGACTATAATATTGAATTTTTGCGTTTATTCATTAATAATTTTATATTTTATCTTTTTTTTTTTAAATTTAATTTAAAATAATTATAGTAATTAATTATATAAATTTGTAATATGTGCAAAAGCCTAATTCTTAAAATATTTTAATCTGATTTTTTCCAATACAATAAAAAATTAACCTACACATATTAAACTACACTAGCAAACGGTGAAGGATTTTAAAAAATGTTAATGAAAATTTAATATAACATAAAAAAATTTGTGAATAGAGGTTGAGACGGCATATGTCAACGTGACTATGGATGGGAGGGGAGTTCCTTCAAAGCCACCAGACAAATAAGGAAAAAAATGATACATCACATACTTCTTTCATAGATAATCTATTGGGTCGTGCCACTGATTAACCATTTCGATAATTGCCGTCCATATTCTGGAATAGATAGTTTGGACTATAACAATTTTCAGAATAGCTATTCCATAAGTGTTTTGTTTCTATTCACGATAAGTTGTTCCAGAACGATGTTTCAAAATATAAAGGCTTTTGGAATAGTTGTTCTGTAACAATGTAACAAGGTTTTCAATGCTTACTTTGGAATGTCCCTATTAGTGTTCCAGATTCGCTGTTATGCAAACGTTGCAAAAGGTTTCCGGATACCCTATTATGGAAAGATGTTTCAAAAACAAATGATCTGGAATGTTCATTTCGAAATGTTTTTCTATGTGTTACGGATAATGTTTTGTCCGCCCAAGCTAGAGAAAGAACAGAGGGAGAGAAAGGAATGAGCGAGATTGAAACTACGGAAGGAAAAAAGGTGCAACAGTTCATTCTAGAGGTGAAGGTGTATGTATGAATTCAATCAATCAACCTAATTTAATTCTAACAGTCGATCATCAATCCTAATCACATGCTTTTTGTCCATGTAGAAAAAAATTACTGCATAAAGAAGGATGAAATCCCATTGTGTTCCCATACTCAAAATCATGATGAAAACTAAATGTGGAAGCGTATCTGGATTAGCCATAATAACATGATGAAAGGTTGATCAGGATCAAGATTGATTTTATGATCTTCTAAATGTAGAGAACTTTAAGTTCTCTGAATTTTCTCTTCTGACGAGATAAAGAGAAAAAGAATTCAAGTTGTACATGTTGTTACTTTTTTCTACAGATGAGGACCATAACCTCTTGTATTGGTAATTGATATCGATTATTCCAAATTTAATGATTATAATTTGGTCCCTCATCAAACTATAATATCACTAGTGGTATCTACACAATTAGCCTTTCACAACATATATGCCCTTAGCCATTATTTTATATTGATTAGACCACTTTAATATTTTGACTAATATAATAATAGCCTTAACTCGTTCAATCATGTAGTATATATATGTATGACCCAAAATTGCTAATAATCTCCCAATGGTCACAAATATATATATCCTTACAATCCTTATAAATGTGTTAGACTTTATGAGCTCAAAATTTGCCTTTACATGCTTTGAGCATATTCCAAAAATCTTGTCCGTTGATTATATCTGCACATAGAATCAAAGCAGTTTTCATTGTATCAATCACAACTAAACCCATCAATGATCACTAATGCTGACAAAATCAAATGACATAGACTCATCATGAAATGTGTAGCATGAAAATTACATGAAGATGGTCTGTATTGGTTGAGCTCCTATTGTTGTTAGAATACAATACAATTGATTTTTTTTGTCACAATATAACTTAATGGTCTTTCAATTCCTTCCACAATTTACAGCCCTATGACAAAATTTCTCAGCCATATTCCATGATTTGATGCCTCATAGCATGCCACAAATTCTGCCGTCATAGTGGATGTAGTAAGGATTTGCTTGGCACTGCGCCAAGAAACCGCACCACCAACTAACATGAAAATGTAACCTGAAGTGGATCTCAAACTATCTAGGCCTCCTGTAAAATCCGAGTCAGAATATCCAATGATCTCCAACTGATCTGACCTTTTGTATGTGAACGTGTAATACTTTGTTCTCTTCAAATACCTCATAACTCTTTTGGCTGCTTTCCAATGATCCATTCCTGAATTGCTTAAATACCTGCCTAATACCCCAACTATATATGCTATATTTGGACGCGTACATACTTGGGCATACATCAAACTCCCTATAGCTGATGCATAGGAAATCTTTTGCATTTCTTGAATTTCCAAATTTCCTTTTGGGCACTATTTGAGACTGAACTTGTCTTCCTTAGCAACTGGAGTATCCCCGGATTTACATTCCTGCATGCCAAACCTTTTAAGTACCTTTTCGATATAGCTCCTTTGTGATAATCCTAGAATACCCCGAGATCGATCTTGGTGTATCTAAATTCCTAATACAAATGAGGCATCACCAAGATCTTTCATTTAGAAGTTTCTTGATAGAAATCTCTTGGTTTCGTGCAACATGCGTATATCATTAGTGGTAAGCAATATGTCAGCAACATATAAGACCAGGAAAATGTACTTGCTCCCACTGAATTTGTGATACACACAATCATCAACAAGATTCATCTCGAAACCAAATGAGAGAATTACTTGATGAAATTTGTGGTACCATTGACGAGATGCTTGTTTTAGCCCGTAAATGGATTTTGTCAGTTTGCAAACCATATTCTTTGGGTCTCCTGACACAAAGTTTTCTGGTTGCACCATATAAATTATCTCATCAATGTTGCCATTGAGAAATGCCGTCTCGACATCCATTTGATGAAGCTCCAAATCATAATGTGCAACAAGAGTCATGATTGTCCTAAAAGAATCTTTCGATGAAACTGGAGAGAATGTCTCTTTAAAGTCAATCCATTCCTTTTGCGTACAACCCTTTGCCACAAGACGAGCCTTATACCTCTCCACATTACCATTGGAATCCCGCTTGGTCTTAAATATCCATATGCAACCAATGGGTTTCACACCTTCTGGTAATGGGACAAGTTCCCAAACCTTGTTGTCTTGCATGGACTTATACTCCTCATTCATTGCTTCAATCCACTTGTTTGAGTTGGAATCTTGCATGGCTTGATGGAAGTTGACTGGGTCATCTTCCATTATACCATTATTTTCCTCATGTTCCTGGAGAAATATCACATAATCATCTGGAATAACACTTCTCCTTTCTCTTGTAGATCCCCACAAAGGTACTGGCTCATGAAGCATATGTTCTTGAGGATCTTGAGTTTGTTCTTCATGAACGACCAAATTGTCTAGAGTGAGAAATTCAATAACAATATCTTGTAAAGGTTCCGAATTTGCTTTATCAAAAGCAACTATATGAATCGGTTCTGAAATTGTTACTGATTCTTCCTCTAAGACAAGGTCTCTAACCTCTTCCCCTAAACTCAATATCCTCAAAGAATGTGGCAGTTCCCGTCTCAAAAATTATCTTTAATTTGGGATCATAAAATTTATAGCCCCTGGATCTTTCAGAATAACCAATAAAGTAGATGCTCACTGTTCAGGAATCCAATTTCCTTTCATTTGACTTATAAGGTCTTGCCTCAACTGGACATCCCCATACATGAAAATGTTTCAGGCTAGGCTTTCGCCCAACCCAAAGCTCATAAGGTGTTTTGGCAGTTGCCTTGGTTGACACTTTATTAAGAATGTAAGTTGTAGTCTTTAGTGCCTTTCCCTAGAGTGGCTTTGGTAAGTTAGAATGACAAATCATACTTCTTACCATATCCTTAAGAGTTCTGTTTCATCTTTCAGCCACACCATTCATGCTAGGTGACCCCAGCATGGTGTATTGTGGAAGCAATTTCTTCCAAGGTTATTTTGATGATGCCAAAGAATCAAGAGTTAAGCAAAGGTTCAAGCAAAGATTCAAGAATCAAGATTCAAGAATAATCAAGATCAAGATTCAAGAATCAAGAAAAGACTCAATCAAGATAAGTATTAAAAAGTTTTTCAAAACATTGAGTAGCACAAGAAGTTTTCACAAAATCATTACCTAAGAGTTTTACTCTCTGATAATCGATTACCAGAAGGTAGTAATCGATTACCAGTAGCCAACATTATTTTCAAAACTGATTTACAAAGCTGTAATCGATTACCATAATCATGTAATCGATTACCAGTGTTTTAAAATGTTAAGATTTCAAATTTCAAGACTTACAACTTATGTTTAAACAGTTTTAAAGTATTTTAAACTTGTGTAATCGATTACACAATACTTGTAATCGATTACCAGAGCTTCTAAACGTTTTAATTTTCAAAATTCAAAATGAAGAGTCACATCTGTTGATGTGTAATCAATTACACCTTAATGGTAATCGATTACCAATGACTGATTTCGAAAAATACATTTCCAAAAGTCACAATTCTTCAAGTGACTTGTTTCTGATGATTTTTTCAAATGTCACAACTTTTTTTAAATTGACTAGTTTTAAAGAAATTGCCAAGAGTCACAAGCTTTGACTTGAGTCATCAAGAGATTATAAATATGTGACCATGACATGAATTTCAACAATCATCAATCAGCTTTGAATCATCTATCTTTCAATCTATCTTTCAATATCTTCTTTCATCTCTTTAAACTCTTTCTAGAAAATTTTCTGATTCATTTTTCCTCATCTATCTAAAAGTTTTTGTTCAAATACTTTCTCTTTCAAGAAAAGTTCTTTGATCAAAAACTTGTGCTAGTCATCTTTTTCATTCTCTTCTCCCTTTGCCAAAAGAACGAATGACTAACCGCCTGAATTCATTAGTGTCTCCCTTCTCCCTTTCCAAGAGAATTCAAAGGACCCCACCTGAGAATTCTTTTAATTCTTCCATTTCTCTTAAGCAAAAGATTTCAAAGGACTAACAACCTGAGATATCTTTTGTTTCCCCTTACAAAGATTCAAAGGACTAACCGCCTGAGAATTCTTTGTCCCAACACATTGGAGGGTACATCCTTTGTGGTACAAGTAGAGGGTACATCTACTTGGGGATTGTTATACTGAGAACAAGTGAGGGTACATCTTTTGTGGATCAGTTCAAGTGGAGGGTACATCCACTTGGATTTTCAAAGAGAACAAGGGAGGGTACATCCCTTGTGGATCTTTGGCTTGTAAAGGATTTTACAAGGTTGAAAGAAATCTCAAGAATCACAGGTTGCTTGGGGACTGAATGTAGGCACGGGTTGTTGCCGAACCAGTATAAAATTCTTGTGTTTGTCTTCTTCTTCCCTACACTCTTTAATTTCCGCTGTGTATTTTTCTTTTAGGCTTTACTTTTGTTTAAATTACATAACTTAGTAGTAAAGCCCAATTGAATATAGTAACATTAAGAATGATAGATTTTTAATTAGTCAAGACACGTTAATAATTAATTCAACCCCCCCTTCTTAATTATTTCGAGGCCACTTAATCCAACAATGTTTTGAACACATCTAGAGATTGTGACTTTTCATGTATAAGAAACAGGTATGCATTTCTGGAGTAATCGTCTATGAATGATATAAAATATTGTTGACCATTCCATGAAGGTGTGTGAATGGCCCACAAATATCTATATGTATCAATTCCAAGACATCTATAGCTCTATATGCACCTAATTTCTTGCTTTTGGTCTGTTTACCTTTAATGCATTCAGCACAAACATCAAAGCTTGTGAAATCAATGGAATCCAAGATTCCGTTTGACAAAAGTCATTCAATTCCGTTCTTAGAAATATGACCTAAGCGCTTATGCCATAATGCTCCTGAGTTTGTATTATCAATTCTACGCTTAGTACCACCCAATTCCACATTAAAGGATTCACCATAGGAAGCTACAATATCAAGTAAATATAGATTATCATAAGCCAAGAGTGAAACAGTTCCAACAATATCTGAATTAAAAGACAACCTAAACACATTGTTTTGAAATGAACACAAATAATCCAATTTGTCCAAATAAGAAACTGAAACCAAATTCCGTCTAAATGACGGTACAACAAGAGTGTCTTTCAAATCCAAATAAAAACCAGTACATAATAATAATAATCTAAAATTCCCTATAGCTTCCACCTCCATTAATTTACCATCTCCAACATATATACATCTTTCAGAATCAATTGGCTGCAGGTAGCTTAGGCAACCCTGTATTGAAACACTGATGTTAGTAGTGGCACCAAAATCTAACCACCAAGTGTTTCTAGGTACTGAAGCTAAATTGACCTCAGAACAATTCAAAGTAAGAAACATACCTTTCTTTGCACGCCAAACATGATATTTGGTACATTTCTTCTTTACTTGTCTAGGCTTACTACAAATGAAACAATTGTCAGCTTGATTTTATTTCTTTTGTGCTGGACCCTTAGCAGCTTCATTCTTGGGCTCCTCAGTTCTTTTTCTTTTCCCCTTGTCTTTAGAGGTACTTACAACATAAGCACTTTCAGTCCTTTCTTGCATCAACCTTTCCTTTTCTTGCACACAATATGAAATGAACTCATTAAGAGACCATTTATCCTTCTGACAGTTATAAGAGATCTTATACTGACTAAACTATGAAGGTAGATAAATTAACACTAAATGAATAAACAAGTCTTTTGATAGCTCAAGCTTTAGTGCCCTTAATTTTGAAGCAATATTTTATATTCCCATGATGTATTCCCTAACATTTCCTTTGCCTTGATACTTCATGGAAATTAAGTTCTGAAGAAGAGTACTTGTTTCTGCCTTATCGCTTTTTTCAAAGTGTTTTTCAATTTCAGCAAGGAATTCTTTGGCACTAGTTATATCATCTGAAATAGTACCCTGTTAACCTATTGGCAAGTGCATCAATTTGCACAAGTAGTATTTAAACGATAAGACCGAGTATCGTATCCACAAGGAATTTGTTTCACTTAGATGATGTATATTCAATATGTAAACACTTTTAACTTTGGAAATGAGATAGAAGGTTCATTAATGGTTTAATTTTTTGTAATATACTATGCTACTTTAACAATGACGAAATAAACTCAAAGCTGTAAAATGCGATAAATATCAAGGTAAAAACGTCGGGTAGTCTTCTACTGAACTTTCTCTTTCCGTATTAAAAGGTTTTTCTCTATTTAACATGATTCTAGCGCTCTTGCACCACTTATTTACTTAGACCATGATTCCTCACAAGAATGAGCCTAACTCTTGTAGTTTTTGTTCTTGATTCCTCAACAAACTCGTTCTAAAAGAGTTGCAATACGCGTACAGTACAAAATATACTAGATTACTGCATTCTATTCCTAGATACACAAACCTCTAGTTGCTCTATCAAGTTCTAAGGTTTTCAAGCATTTTGCAACACTCAAAAGCCTAACTAAACATACAAATGGATGATCAAACCACAAGCATGTAAAAAAAAATGCAGATAGAAGCAAAAAATACCAGAAAATAACATTAAATAGATAATTAGATATTTATATTAAGAGTACTCAGTAGAATAACTCCCCAACTTCCTAGCCCTCCATTAACATGGAGGACTTAATACAAGAGGAAATGAGTAATTTTTGTGAAAGAAAAATGCAAAGGATGAAGAAAAGGTCTTTTTTCAGCCTCAGTGCCTTCTTCTCTCTGTTTTCACGTAGTATAAGCTTGGTGTCTCTTCATTTCCCACCAACTCAGTGTTTTAAAGGCTTCTGGACTTCTCAGCACACGAAGGTGCGCTTAGCGAGCATGTCTCGCTGAGCGAGAGTAAGTGAATATCCACTAAGCGAGCCTGGGCGCGCTAAGCGCAAGTAGAGACAACGTCCTCGCTAGGCGGGCTGACTGCGCGCTACTCTCTGACTTATCCTCTTCTAGGGTTTTGCATCCGTTAAGCGAGCTGGCTGCCTCGCTAAGCGGATGAGGCTCGCTTAGCCAATCTGTCCTGCTAAGTGAGTTCATCAACAACATTTCACACTTTTTCTTCTTTAGTCTACAAACTAAGTTAAATTCAACATTAGTTCACAAAAATGGAGTTTCTACCTTATAAATTCATACAAGAACAAAAATATTTACAATTTCCACAAAAGAACCGTAAATTAAAGGCATATTTCTATTTTCTTCCTTATTTTTAATTCAGTAAAAGCTCAAGAATAACAATTAACAAAATCCCCCAAATTTACAGTTTTGCTTGTCCACAAGCAAAGAAAATAACAATTTTCTTGTTCTCAAGAAAAATGACTTAACAATGATTAACCCAAATGGTGTTTGTCTCAAATGTATCAATCACACAACAGAGACAACTAAGCATGCATCAATCAACAACCTTCCGAAGTGAAGTGCATTATATTCAAAGATATGAGCATGTGAATTAAGTAGCAAAATGAAATAGGCTAGTAGGCATGAGAAGTATCAAGGAAGGTCAACCAAGCTAAATACTTATGGCTACTGTTTCTCTCATATGCACATGTGTTTCAGGTAATTCTTCAAATAGACAATTAACACAATTCCCAACTTTTGCATTTCATCTCCTTCCATATAGTCATAAACACACAAAATGAATCTGAAGGACTTTCTTTGGCTTATAATGAGGCTGGGCTGGAAACAATTCATGATTTTTCTAGGATGTAAAACTTAGGTTCTAGGAGAGCATTCATCCATAGATTACCCTTTTCTTTAAATTTCCAGCTTTTATTGACATGCCACAATTAGCAGTGCAATTAACAACACATAGAGCTTTCTTCAATTTTGATGTTCTTTTTTCTCTTTTTATTTTATTTTATTTTAGCAGTTTATAATTACTGCTAATGATTGATACTTTGACTCTCTGTGTGGCTGTTACTTACATTCCTAAAATATAAATCACCCAAACACACTCCTCCAAATTTGGGACAAATTTGACTTAAACCATACAATGCTCTCCTATAACCTAAGATAGGGTAAACAGAGATAGCATTTACATTTAGGTTCAGGGTTCAATGACTCATTCATTAATATTCAAGCTCAAAAAGGTGCCAGAGTTTAATCATTCATGAACATGGTAAGTCTGTTTGGCTAAGTGGCTAAATCAATTCAATCATGGCCTTCATCATTTCCAAATCATGCATTCATTCAGTATTCATAGATTCATGCAAAAATCAGTACTTGATGCTAGTCGTCCTCTCACAGTTTAAGATTCACACAACTCACCGGGTTACAACAATTGGTTACACCTTCACTATTTTCCTGTCATGCAAGCTAACATTTTCACTCATGCCCCTAATTTTCATGCTCTTTCTCTTCTACATAAAGTAGACTTATTCGAGATCTATGATTTAGCAGCGTAAGTCACTCGTATCATGCAATCAATTCAGTTCAAACCAAAATCACAACAAACACCACTGCTGGATAAAATCATGAAATGCAGAATTCAACCACTGTTCAACTTCCAAAGCAGTAAAATACTTCAAAAGCAGTAAAATACTAAGTAAATAAATAACTAAAATAAAAAATGTTCGAAAAACAGAATAATTAAATGAAGTCCTGTCATGCTTCAATCATCCTGAGCTGGAGTGGGCCATGGATCCCAAGTCCCATACCACAGTGACGTCTGCTACATAATCATCGTCAATATCTGCCTCTGCTGTGCTTGAGACTCCCTCCTCAGCAACTTCCAATGGTGTATCCTGATGCAATACTACCCCCCAAGGGCATTGGATAGAAGACTCCAAGAAGATTGAGCCAGAGATGTAAGAGAAGGCCCTAGGGTTCTCATGAGCCTTAGGGTAGATTTTGGGCCCATGGGCTAAGTATGAGCCCACTTATCTTTGTACATATTAGATTAATATTTCATTATTTTTGAGCCTTGTATTTAGGGCTCCATAATGTAGGTAGGGTATCCTAGAAATGTAGGATTTTTCAGCCCTTGTATTTTAGGGCACTTAGACTAGTATTTATATTAGGGGTAGTTTTGTAATTTCACACGCATTAAGTGAGTATTTGATGTGTGTGTTGGGAAATAAATTTAATTGAATTAGGAGAAGCCCAATCCAATTAAATTTTAGAGGGGAAGGTGTTGGATTTCCCCCGCAGTTACTTTTTGGTCCAATTTTTCTTGATACAAATATGTTCAAGGGAAATCCGATTCGTTGGAAAACGCACTGGATCGTCAAGTATTTAAAATTAAAATGGATGAATTCAAGTATGGAACTCAGGAAACTAGTATTAGACAGGGTTAAATTAAAAAATAAGGAATTGTTGAAAGAAACATTGATAATTGATGGTTTAGAACAAAATTAAACAAAGTCTAGGCTAAAAACAGTAAAAACGCAAGTAATATTGACAACAATAGGTAAAAGTGTTGGGTTTCTCTAACAAACAAGGTGATGCATATAAGGATATTTCTCTAATCAATCATGCTTTTGTGTTCTATGCTGTAGCCTAAAGTACTAAACCACAATCCCTCATTAGGCTAGCTTAACTCAAGCTTCGTCCTTAGATCCCTCTTGTTGGACTAGGCTTAACTTAAGCATCCCTTGTAGGTTTAGACTAATTTAAACTAAAATTCATCCTCAGATCCCTCTTGTTGGACTAGGCTCAGCTTAATCAACTTATGAAAGTTTAGACTAATTTAACCTAAGCTTCATCCTTAGATCCCTCTTGTTGGACTAGACTTAGACTAAATAGCATTATCATCACAACATATTAAGAAAACTAAAACTTAATCCTCAGGTCCCTCTTGTTGGACTAAGTTTCAATTCTGCTTCTATCAATTTCTAAGGCAACAATACATTTCCCAGTGCTAAAGTCACCTAATTAGACATACAAATGGGTGATCAGACCAAGAGCATGCAAAAATTAAGCATTGAAAGAAGCATTGAACATAGGAAAACCAATCAATTAGATATTAAAGTAATTACATCAGCTGTTCCTTAGAAATTCCCAACAAGAGTGTTTAGTTAGCCATACAGAAAAACCTTAGCACAAATGAGATTAAGAGTAGAGAATAACTGCTCCTTACACAAGAAGGGAGGATCCCTCCTCCTCTTCTCAGCATCTCACAATCACTCTACAACTCACTAATCTCTCTCTAATTACAAAACCTAGGTCTCTCTACAAAAGTTGATCCTCTTGCTTCCTCCAAAGCTCTTTTCTCGAAATAGGCACTGTGGTGTGCTCTTTGGTAGTGATTCTCTGGATTGTTACCCTAAATTTGTACAAATAGCTTTAAATAGGCTCTGAACCCGTGACGTTGTGTCACCGTCGTGCTTAGTGCGAGTAAGTGGATTTAAGCTTAGCGCCCGTCATGCGCTGAGCCTGGCTGAAGACAACCGTTGTGCTTAGCGCCTAGCCTTGATATTGATGCTCTGCCAGATTCTTCTGTCGCACTAAGCACGCTGAAGTTGTGCTTAGCAATGAATGCGCGCTGAGTCCAAATGGTGAGCTGAGTGTAACTACCACTTTTAGCACTTCAAAATTTTGCCTCATTTAACTTGACATTGAACAGATTTCATCATTAAATCCAATGGAAAATATTCTAGAGACAACTTTATCAATAAAACAAGATTTATTTACAAATTACTACAAAATAAGCATAAATTGGGGAACTATACCGATTTTGGAAAATGTTTTCTATACAAAAGTTAGTCGTATAAGACGACTAACAGGAGGTGAGCATTTGCTTGCTACACCCCATTGACACATCATATAGTCACACTTTGTGCATGTCCTTCATGCTTTATATGCCTCATGACACCTATGCACACTTAGTGGAGAATCTTGGACTTGATCTTGGATTAGTGGGTTGAAAAATAGCTAAAATTCACTAATCATAATTAGTGAAATTTTGGTTCCAAAATTTGGCTCCACAAATTCAATTTCAAATTCAAGTGAAATTTGAATAGAAATTCAAATTTTCCTCCAATTTTGTGTGACACTTAAGCTATAAATAGAGGCCATGTGTGTGCATTTTTTCAAATTTGATCATTTGAGAATTACACTTCAAAGTTCAGACCTCATTTGAGGCACAAAATTTCGTGCTCCTTCTCTCCCTCTCCCTCCACTTATCTTCTCCTACCTTCAAGCTCTTATCCATGGCTTCCTATGGTGGTGAACTTCTTCTTGACTCATCTTCTCCTTGAAGTGGCATCTCTAATCATCTTTCTTCCTTCTTCATTCCGCTGCCATTGAACTTCAAGAAGCAAATGACTTTATTGGTGAAGAAGATCCAAGGCCTACAAGCTCCACATGAAGGTACTGGTGCTGGTGCTGGAGTTGAAGCTAGAGCGTTTGAAGGGGCCCTGGCACTGGCCTTGCGGGACCCAGGGAATGTGATGGAAGGATCCTTTGGGTTCCAGCAGTTTTTCCTAATATAGGTCAAATTAATGGTCAGGCTGAGAGACTCGAAAGTCAGAGAGTTAGACACTACTCCTCTGGCTATGCATAGGGCTGTGATAAGGGCAGGAAAGCCCAACCTAGAGGAGTTGGATTGGGTCATATGAGAAATTTGTTCGGAAATGATTGAGCCCTGGTCCATGTCCATCTTAATGACAAGGCCGTAAACCAACCTCGCTCTATCCATATTAAGGTCAGAGGTGTGAGAAGTAGGAGCGAGGTTGGAGTAGGGAAAGACACTCCATGTCTGAGCAAGTGTAGTCAAGTCCTTCCTTAGTAGCTTCCACGGTGCCCCCTCAGCATTTAAAACAAATCCTCACCTTGGTATACATAGTTTTGCTACAATCTCCTGAGGGTCAGGGTGAGTGTGACAGAAGCGAGAGTAAGCTGAGTACCTCACCCTAGGCTCGAATACCACATGTGTCTCCAGGAAAGTGTTCAATATGGCTGCATCAAACTTGATCGTCTTCCCTCGCACCTTGCATTGCCTGGGGGAGCGATCCTTTGGGTCATAGAGGTTGGAGTAAAACTCCTTAACTAACACCAAATCAATGTGGTTCTCCATCTGGCGAGTGAGATTCATATGCCATTGACAGCGCTCCAACTCCCGGAGGAACTCGTCATAGTGGGAGTAAGCTAACTCCATGTTTCTCTCAGGGAGGATGTTTCTGTTGTGGATGTTCATCTCATATCGCTCCCATGTGACCTTAGACACAAATCTGGACGTGCCATAAGGCTCCTGATGCTTGGAGGAGGAAATGCGTCTCTTCTTGGAAGCCATCTGCACCAAAACACAGAAAAAGATTAAAGTTAGTCAGGATTTTATTGAAAACTAACTTAGGAAAAACAAGTAGTAAAATAGGTTGGGCGCTAAGAGAGATAGGCTCGCTTAGTGCGCCTTATAGAAATAACAGCATTGCGCTTAGCGCGACAACAGAAAAACAACAACAATGGCTAAGCGAGACCCTCTCGCTTAGCTATAAGACAACAGTGGCTAAGCGAGAGTGACTCGCTAAGCCTTATTGACAAACAGAGATGGAATTGTGCTTAGCACGCAGGTCGCGCTTAGCGCGACTGACTATCTAGGCTTAGCGTCAGTGGGTGCTTAGCGAGACTCACTACAAATGACACTAGTGGCCTAGCAAGATAGACTCTCTAAGCCTTACTCCATGATAGAGAGCTATTTGCGCTTAGCGAGCATGGCGCACTTAACGCATGAACAAAACATACAGAAAACCCAATTGCCTTGGGCTTAGCGAGACAGGCTCGCTTAGCCCAATTTTACGCTAGAGGCATATTTGGGCTTAGCGCGTATGATGCGCTAAGCCATGAAGGGAATGCGAACAACCTCTAAGTTCCAGAACTATCTAAGTGTACTCGCTAAGCGTGAATGGCCGACGTAGCGAGTTCGTACAAACCCAGAAAAATCATAGCAAAACTCAAAGACTTGCTAAGCCATAGTGCAATGGCTTAGCAAGTTCATACAAAATGCAGAAATTTAAACAAACTTGATGAACTCGCTTAGCGAAACAGGGAGCGCTTAGCGAGTTCATCCTGAAACCCAGAAATTCATCAAAACGTATGAACTCGCCTAGTGAGACAGGCTCACTTAGCGAGTTCATCGCAAAACCCAGAAATTGGGCCTGCCAGCCTCAACTCCCTAAGCCACTATTCAGACTTGGAAGCTTGAGGCTTAGCCCTTCTAACCAAAACTACATTACTATCTAAAGCAGTCATAACCTAACATAAACTACATAGAAACTAACACTTATCAACAACAACACAATTAAATAAACATACAAAAAACACAAAAAAATAACCTCTAGTTTCTCTATCAAGTTCTAAGGTTTTCAAGCATTTTCCAACATTTAAAAGCCCAACTAAATATACAAATGGATGATCAAGCCACAAGCATGTAAAATAAATGTAGATAGAAGCAGAAAACACCAAAAAATAACATTAAATAGATAGTTAGAAGTTTACATCAAGAGTGCTCAGTAGAATAACTCCCCAACAACAAAGTTCCTAGCCCTCCATTAACAAGGAGGACTTAATACAAGAGGAAATGAGTAATTTTTGTGAAAGAAAATGGTAAAGGATGAAGAAAATGTCTTCTCTCTAGCCTCAGTGCCTTCTTCTCTCTGTTTTCACGTAGTATAAGCTTAGTGTCTCTTCATTTCCCACCAAATCAGTGTTTTAAAGGCTTTTGGACTTCTCAGCATACGAAGGTGCGCTTAGCGAGCATGTCTCGTTGAGCGAGAGTAAGTGAATATCTGTTATGCGAGCCTGGGCACACTAAGCGCTAGTAGAGACAACATCCTCACTGGGCGGGCTGGCTGTGCCCTACTCTCTGACTTATCCTCTTCTAGGGTTTTGCATCCGCTAAGCGAGCTGGCTGCCTCGCTAAGCGGATGAGGCTCATTTAGCCAATCTGCCTCGCTGAGCGAATTCATTAGTAGCATTTCACACCTTCTATGCTTTAGCCTACAAACTAAGTTAAATTCAACATTAGTTCACAAAAATGGAGTTTCTACCTTATAAATTCATACAAGAACAAAAATATTTACAATTTCCACAAAAGAACCGTAAATTAGAGGCATATTGCTATTTTCTTCCTTATTTTTAATGCACTAAAAGCTCAAGAATAACAATTAACATACTCCTAAAGACCTCAGGAATGCCACGCTTAATGATCATAAGACTCATGCGATTTGAGTGATTCCACTTCTCATGAAGTTTCCTCTGTTCAGAGGTATTGAAATCCGTAGGAGAAGGGGGTTTCTTAATCCTTAATGCAAGGTCTAGATGCATGTAGTCAAGAACAATTTGCATGTTCTCTTTCCAGTCCCTAAAATTTGTACCATTAAGAACCGGAACCGAATTCAGATTAGCAGATATAGAAACAACAACTGGAAATATCAAAACAAATAATACAATAAGCTTACAAAATAGTCATCAATGCATTTAAATAATGGTATAACCCATCTCAACATATCTAGTGCACAATTAATATCAAGTCTTTGGATCATGGTATTAATTGCTAGTGAAATCCTTGTTGTAATGTTCAAACATTGATAATAAAAGCATATCAAATAACAAACCCATCTTTTGATGTGATTTATCATTCACATGCAAACCCTCATAATTATCATACATTTAACATCACAAGTGTGTATGTAAATTAGTTAGATAGTAACTTTCCTTTGGGCCAATCACCACTCATATAAATAATCACACATGTTAATATTTTTTATGAACAATCTACACTAACCTTTAAATTAAAAGTGCATTTAAATATTTTTGGAAGTTACGCTTTAGTAAAAGGTAAGATCAAGCAACAATATGTAAAATATCTAAATTCATTTAAAATTTAGAATATGATAGCAGTCTGAATAAATAAAATTTCCAAAATCATACATGAATTAAGTATGGGTGCTTTGATACCAATTTGTAGGGATTCAATCAATTAACTTAATTTAATTCTAACAGTTGATCATCAATCCTAACCACATACTTTCTATCCATGTAGAGAGAAATTATTGCATAAAGATGGATGAAATCCCATTGTGTTCCCATACTCAAAATCATGATGAAAACTAAATGCGGAAGCATATCTGGATTAGCCATAATGGAATGATGAAAGGTTGATAAGGATCAAGATTGATTTTATGATCTTCCAAATGTAGAGGGCTTTATGTTCTTCTCTAAATTTTCTCTTTTGACGGGATAAAGAGAAAAAGAATTCAAGCTGTATGTGTTGTTACTTCTCTCTACAAATGGGGACCATAACCTCTTGTATTGGTAACTACTATTCCAAATTTGATAATTATAATTTGGCCCCTCATCAAACTATAATATCAATAATGGTATCTACACAATTAGTCTTTCATAACATATATGTCCTTAGCCATGATTTTATTTTATATTGATTAGACCACTTTAATATTTTGGCTAATAAAATAATGGCCATAAATCATTCAATTATGTAATATATATATATATATATATATATATATATATATATATATATATATATATATATGACCCAAAATTGCTAATAGAAGAACTATCACAATTGGAAGGAAGTGAAGAAGGTGCTAGGGTTGGGAAGGGGCTTTGCGGCATCGGGAGTATGCAGCTAAAGGAAGAAAGTGTTAGGGTTAGGGACTTAGGGTTGGGAATAGAGTGCACGCGCGCCTGAGGTATTAATTCTCATTAAGGACAATTTTGTCCATTCACATAAAGTTGGGACGTGTAGGAAGCATAGGCCCACATTTGGAATATGAGGCAAACATATTTCTTAGATGGATCAAACCCATAGTGCTAAGTGTATGTGTCACATATATGCGGATTTTACTTCGTGCACCTCTTCTTGTCTTCTTGCACCCTCAAATGTTCAATAAATTGAAATATTAACTTCTCTTTATTATGGAATGACTATTCAAGAAAAGTATTCCTATTTTGAAATATTAAAATCATATTTTAAAATAGCTATTACAAAATAGAGTTTAGTAAGAATTTGGTTAGACTAACTCCAAAATTTACTAGATATCTAATCAACTATCTAAGTGAACAACAATACTTAATAACTAAAAATATTATACTCTATTATCCATCGCAGAAATAAATTAATTTTAATTACAAATAATTTCTAATACACATATTATGAAATAAATTAACATTTTTAAAATATTTTATAAAAATATTCAGAAATAATATTTATCCATACATGGCACGAATTACACTACATTCTAGTGTTCAATATAGAAATATATATAGAGGTATTCTCCCTTAATAAAAAAATGAAAATTGCCCTTTAATTTCAAGAAAGATGTGAGATTATACTATTTCTGTTTATTAACAATAGGAAGTGATTTTAGATGACGAAGGTTTTATAATTTTTTTACAAATAAATTTTATACATATATAGATATATATCTTACACATATTGCTTTCTACATATTTTTAAAACAACCATATTGCTATACTGGATGCGCATTCTATCTGGTACACACATATTATATATGTAATCATAGATGACTAACAAGATCTACAATTGTGTAATGGGTTACCAAAAAATATTATTTTGATATTGAGTTGTTTAAATTTGGAGAAAGTTAATTATATATATATATATATATATATAATTATTATTCATGAGTTACTTAATTTTATATTAAATATACGAAAAAAATAACAACATTTGTGAGTTACAACTTGTTTAATAAAAATATTTGTTTCCAGGAATATATATATATATATATTAGGAGTATTTTTTTTTGTAAAAATATTAGTGGATAAATGATACCTATCTATAGTGAAATAAAAAGAGAATTTAAAGAGTGTATAATAACAGATATGATTTAGCAGGAAGAGAAATAGAAAAAAAATATATTAGATGTTGGAGAAGTGTTTACAATAGAGATGGAGGTATCCATTTATTATCACTTTTCTAGTTTTTTAGATATTTGTTTGATACATACATTTTATTGCTAAAAAATTATATTTCCGCAAAAAATTTGTACAGCTGTCCTTTCATAATAATAATATAGAGAAAAAATATGATCATAAATTAAGTAATTGATGTCATGATGTCATAAAAATGTTATTAAAAAAGTTGCATAAATAACATTTTTAAGAAAAAAAAAATATTTTTCTTCTTCTAAAAGCTTAGCATAAGATGTGCCAAAACGGTTTGTCTTTTTTAGAAGAAGAAAGATGTGCCAAAAGGTTAAAAACATAAATAAAGCTAGAGGTAAAAAAAAAAAAATCATAAAATCAAAGATTAACACAATATGTACATCTGTATCAAATATTGATAACTTTAATTAAATTCCTATCAAATGTCAAATGTTGCAGAAAAAAGATTACCTAATAATCGTCTAGAACATATAATTATAAACTATAAGAGTAAGAAAAGGAAAAGAGTGTGTAGCGTAAATAATGGATTGCCCATCTAACATGCACGCATAAAAATCTGAAGTCTCTGATTTCTTTCTTGTTAATATTAATTATTACTTGATTATCACAAATTAATAGGAGGGAGACTTCATCACAGAAATTAAAAGTGTGATTGCAGTGAAGCAAGCGTACGTAGTTTTAGCAAGACCAATGGCATCTTCGAACCCACCATGTGCGGCTTGCAAGTTCCTGCGGAGAAAGTGCCAACCCGAATGCGTGTTCGCGCCATACTTCCCACCGGACCAGCCTCAGAGGTTCGTCAACGTGCACAGAATCTTCGGAGCCAGCAATGTCTCGAAACTTCTCAATGAGTTGCACCCTCACCAGCGCGAAGACGCAGTGAATTCTCTAGCCTACGAAGCCGAAATGCGCCTCCGAGACCCTGTTAATGGGTGTGTTGGAATCATCTCTCTTCTTCACCAGCAGCTTCGCCAGCTCCACATGGACCTCCAGAGTGCCAAATTTGAGCTCTCAAGGATCCATAACTTGGGTGTAACCATACCCACTGGATACGGTCACACTTCTGCTGCGGTTATCACGCCCGTTAGCGCCTCTCATGTTATGAATGGTGCTGATGGTAGCTATGATAACCGCTATTATAACCAACAACATAGTTATCATCAGTGTGTGCCTCAGCAGTTAGTTAGGAACTTTGTTGGTGCAGGGAACAACTGTGATGAGGGTAATGTGTTGGCCATAAACATTGCTAGTTTTGGGCCATTGAGTCAGCTCCAGCAGCCTAGTGCTGCTGCTGTTGCTCGTGATGACCCTCACACTAGGGTTCATCACTCTTAGGGTTTATTGGGGCTAATTATTAACTCATAATATGTAATAGGTGATTAGTTGGTTTCCCTTTTCCTATGATACTTGGTTAAAATAATTCTTGCTTTGTATTTGTCATGATCAATCGTGATATGATGTGTGTCCACATATACAAGCATATATTTTGTTATTGAGAATTATATTGTATAAATATGGAAACATAATGTTTGGGAGATTCTTCTCTATACAGCATACGGCCCTTTTTCTTGTGTATTCCTTTAAATTGAGAAAATATTAAACTATATTTGAAACCTCAATTTAACAATTAATTCTGATAAGTGTGCATGGTACATATTTTTAGCATATGTTTTATTTTTTTAAAAACAAAATTTGAATTTTGTTAAGTTTAAGAAGAATGCACCAAAATGTAGGTGCTGCAGCAAAAGCAGGTGGTTGTTTCTTGTTGTAAGTGAATGCAACGAAAAGAATGAGAGAAATATATTTGACATACATATCTTGAAGAATATTAAAGAGAGAAAAGAGTATGTATGATGGTGAAATTTATTTTGTTAATCAATAGAAAAAGAAAAAAGTCTAACAAAATTTGGAAGATTGTTTGATAGATGATTAAACTAAGAAGTTGATGAAATCCATCAAAATCCTTTTTTGAAAAACAATCTCAAGAATATGCTTTTTTTTACTGTATATTTTTGAATTTTTTGAATACCAAAAGAAAAGACTTTTTATAAATTATAAAACATCTTAATTGAGTACTACCATATTTTGTTGTATTCTTTAAAAAATCTTAAAGTCTTGATTAGATACTACAAAATTTATTTATACTATTTAAAAATCCTAATTAAATACCACAAGAAAAAAATTATTTTTTAAAATCTTATGAAATTCTAATCTAATACATCTCCTCTAATTGTAATACAACAACTTTTAGTTTTGTTTTAGACTTTTGGTACCTATCTACCTATAAAGAAAAATTTAACGCTGCTGGTAACATGATGTGGTGTTGATGTTTGTTGCGATTTACCTTCTAGTCTCTACACCACACTTGCACTAATTTTATGTTTTGATCTAACAGTTAACAAACTTTATATTGTAGTCCCTATACTTAAAAGCTATTATTTGTTTTAGTCCTTTGGTTTTGATCCATATCATGAGGTATCCTTTGTGTATATATATATGAAGAAAAAAATTAAAATTAAAAAAATAAATAAAGAAAAATATATAAGAAAAATAAGTTTTAGTTGACAATTGCTTAATTTATCTAATTTTATCTTTAAAATTAATAACAAATATTTTTAAATTTATTATTCATTAAATAATTATTCATTAGAAAATAATTTTTCAAATAATTATGTAAAAAAATTTTCAGCCCCCTTTAATACACATAGATTTGTCCTTGCATATAATTAAAAAACTTAATGTTGTTAATAGTGGATAATGTGACACTAATATGACATTAATTGACGTGTATTGTATTAAAATTACTTGTTTCAATTTTTATACAAGATTTTTGTAATGTTTTAGTCCCTGTCAACACTCGACCCCTCCTTTCTTCTTCTTCCTACTTCTTCTCTCACTGCTGGAAATATGATATATGACGACAGTTTATAATTATCTTTGAAACCAACATCATTGAAAGTGTTGACTTTCGACAACGGTTCCAAAAAAATTATCTTAAAAAAATACATCCTTCTAAGACAGTTCTTAGCAAAGTCTAAGGAAAAAATCAATAGTAATACTATTATTTATGTCTCTTATAATTATATCAAAAATACCTAAAACTAAATAATTGTTAATGCTCTAGCATTCATAGTTCAATCAATAAATAATGTTATTCTTGATTAGAGACAACTAGGCAATACAAGATAAACCAACACATAAACAAACTTCTTCCAATTTTATATTTAGACTTTGGGTGGAGAATCACACTTTAAAAGTATAGTTATCGAATACATATAGTATATTAATATTGGACCTTACTTGGCCAAGGCTAAAGATTCAAAGCTAGGGCCTGTGACTGATAAGTGTAGCCATTACTTATGTTCAATGCCAAATATAAAGGATGTTTAAGGATTATTATGTTATTCTTATTTCTTAAAAATTTTAAGAATGATGCACTTTCATTTTACCAATAGTGATGTATAAAAATATTTATAAAAGTCATTCCATCAAGCAAAAAAAGGTTTGGGCAAAGAAAATTGAAGGGAAAAAACATAAGTATGAAAAAGAAGAAAATGAAACATAATTCTGACCAGAGATAATTGAAAAGCCTGTTGACACTGGTTCTGTAAGAATTTGGTAATTATTCATAGTATATTCAAGACAATTTTCAACCATACTCTTGACATTGTTTACATTAGAAAAAAGATGTTAAAATACAATAGAATACAAAATGATGATAGAATCAAGATTGAAATATAGTACATAAACTATCATGAAAATCCTGAGTGACAGAGTAGATAGTTTTAAAAATCATTACTCATGGATACATGGTTCCATTAGAAGAATTCAAAGGCTACACACACGCACACACACACTCCTTAGGTCATGGATTCATGATCTTTAGAGATATGCTCTCATCAAATCCTTGGATTCTAATAGTGAAAGGAAGTTGCAGTACATTCACTATTTTATGCATACAGTGAACTTGCTTCACTTATATAAAATAACTCCAGTTGTTGTTTTTTATGGTTGCAATGTTCCATGCAAGGCCCTAACTAAGGAACAACAAATGAAGGAGTTTTTTTTGTCTATTTGTTTTAATAAGTCTCAGGCCTTAACATAGAATTTTTTATCTTTTTTTACTCCTAGTACTTGTCCTTTTGATAAAGTGAATGTTGTTTCTCAGTGCGTCAATTGACAATTTTGGGAAACGAAGGGCTTATTGTGAATTGGCAATGGCGAAGCTCAAAGAAGGGAATGTTGGTGCAACTTCAGAGATCTTCCAGGTAGTAGCATTTATGAGATTTGAAAAAAAAATTGGTTTTTTTTTTGGAGGACATTGCTGATTACTACCATAATTTGTGTTTAACATGTTACTACATGATGTCTTAGTAAGATTATAGTAGAGTTTTATTGTAGTAGTCTTGGTTTGTTGAAAGTGGAAAAAAATGAAAAATAAACCAATGTACATTGCTAGTAATTAATCTGAGGTCAAAACTTACATGTAATTCTTTATGTGCTTTTGGTGTTGTTCTATCTCCAATACCTCATGAACCTATGCTAACCTTTAAAGTAAACACTTATTATGCGGGTTATGAAGGTAAAAATTTAATTTTTAATTAGAGAACAACATCAAAAACACCCAAGAAATTGGGTTTACGTTTTTGTCATTTATCATTATTATAACGAAATATTTTTATCTTTCATTTTCCTATATGCTAATGTTTATGCCGATGAGGCAAAACAATTCAAGGTTTTGTTTTGTATGCAGAGAGCAGTGAATATTACTCCCATTATGGCACATAACCTATTTGAACTAAGCTGTAAACATTTTTGTTGTACAAGCTTGTGAGTTGTGTAACACCCTTTACTCCACACATATATGTACTAATAATAAAAGGAATAAGTATGCAAAATTAATTAAATTTTTTAAAACACATTTAAATAAAGCACTTCCAAAGAGTGAAAGACTCACATTCACTTCACTATTATCAAATAAAACTTGTCAGAAACATTTTTGGTTCAAAACATCATGTAATTAAACAAAACTCATGCTCCAATGTCACATCAACATTGTGTCCCGACGTTCTTCAGTACAAGGTTCCTTAAAGCAATTCACCTAGTCATATGCTCCCACGAACACAAAGTTCAAGATAATCACAGGATCCAAACACAAATAACACGCGGGGAGTGAGTTATCACATTCCTAACTAATAGTGAGAAATAAGACAACATGTAGATATACATATCATATAAACGAAATACAACTTACTTAAACATAGCTCACGTCATTCCACCACTTTGTCGCATAACATCACATCACAACACAACACGTCTCATCATTTTTACATCATTCACGTACTCAAGGATCAAAACACAATATCACTAAATCAATTAATATCGATCAATACACAAACATTACGCAACAGATACACTAAGACTCAATCCTATATGCAATGTGGTACAATGTCAGTGAAAAATCTCGTTAGGCGCTTAGGAGTACATGACAAGACAAACCACACACTAATAAGTCAGGTCACTCTCACTAGGTAAAATCATAAGGAGACCAGCCAGAGTCACGTTGGTTTGCGAGAATGCTCTAACCATGTGAGATTGACACAAAATTAAAGGAGCACTCAAATCGGGTGTATTTACCCCTAAGGCCTAAACACCGAAGAATCCGTCAGGGTCTCTCCCTCCTGATTTAGGTCCAATCCAGAAAACACACGACTCCTCAATTGTTCTCAAAATAATTTTATCTCGTTGTGCTTGTGATTAAACTTGTCAGGTCCCCACAGTAGTTCCCATCACAGTATTCATCACACATTAACTCGTAACTCTTAAAGGGTCTTATAGTCGTGTGATTGTACAATTCATAGCTCACAACTAAGTGCACACAACATCTCAATGCACATATATATTGCAAGTCAATACATACTTAATTTATCACATACATTCGGTTTCAATCACAATGGTATAATCCAAATTTAACATATTATCACACCTTATAAATCATATACACTTTACCTATGAACCATGCAATACACACAACTACTCAATTGTTTTCAAAATCATTTTAACTCGTTATGCCTCAAAGTGATTCAACTCATCGAGTTTCCATAGTGGATCCTATCACAAAACTTACCGCGCAAAAATTCATCACCCTTGAATGGTCTTACAATTGTGTGATTGCACAGTTCATAGCTTACAACTCAATACATACATCTCAATACACATGTATCTCACCATTCATCACAGGTTCAATTTGTCAGTTACTCACAATTTGAATCACCATTTCATAATCTCAGTATAATAATTTATAGAAAATGCTTCTCATAACACGGGAAGTAAAACCCCTCAAATAATTCTACACAATCATATTAAAATCAATGAATCAAAATCATAGGTAAAAAACACAAAACATCAAGAGCACTCAAATTCATCAACCAATTCACATCAGGAATCAATTGGTCCGTCAAACACAACAATATTTTATTTATAATCATAAAGGAAAATTATAATTCAATAAACATCCCAAAATAAACCCCAATTTAATCCTAAGGATCCCTACACATGTTCATTCTAACCCAAATTGCGATAAATTCATTCCTTACCTCTAAGCGGGCTCATGGGTGTAGTCAAATAGTAATAATGACATCTCTAGTGGTTTTGTGAGACTCCTCAAGTTTTTCCTTTGATTGTTCTGCTAGGATTTTCAAGCATCACAGAGAAAGAGAAGAGATTGTAGCCTCCAATTCATTGTCAATGTGTGAGACTAATTTCTCTCTGTAGGAACATTATTTCATAAATCCCAGCGGTGAGTCTGTGTGAAAATGAGTTACTAAGGTTGTGTTCTAATTTCACAATGATCCAACGATTAACAAGTCTAAAATTGTAGTTTTACTGGGACAAATTTGGGTGTATCCTGGAAAAGGTAAAGATCAGTGCGAGGGATATTTCTTTCACCGCAGAAATTTTCTTGAAAATCCCAACGATGGGTGTGTGCGGATGTAAGTTATGAACCCCATGTTCACATTTCATGACTATCCAACGGTTAAAGAGTTTGGGATCATCGTTTTACTGAGATAAGTTTGATTATATGTGGGAAAAAGAGAGGATTTTGAGAGGGGAGGAGGGAAAATGAACTTGAGAGGAAGAGAAAGCGTAAAAATGTTGAAAACTGACCTAATATGTCTCTATTTATAGCTAGGTTACTCTCAGCCTATTCTTTACTCTATTTATTTATTTATTTTTTATAAAAAAGAATTCTATTTTATTTCCTATTGAATGAATAAATAAAATATATTTTTTATTTTCTTTCAAACCATTATTTTAATTAAGTCATTTCTCCTTATTTATTTAATTATAAAAACCTCATCATTTTTCTAAAACTCTATTTGTTTTTAAATAAAAAACTTTTTTTAATTTATTTTAAGAAAAATAGGGTGGTATAAGTTGTGACTGGTAGTACTAAAAATACCCCCACCATACCCCCTTTCCCCTTATCACAAACTTTGTCAAATACTATTGCTACTCTAGAACAATGATCTTTACTTAATCTACATTCTAGGGTAATTCAATCATATAATTACCTTACAAACCCTAAAATCAGAGAACATTGAGTTTGTTGAAGCTCTATATGAAGTAGATGGTCAATTAGCGCACATGTCTCAGCTTGGAGTAGAAAATGGTGGAGTTGCAACGGTGATCACAGAAGATAGTGATCTAATAGCATATGTCTATCCAGATGCAAGAACTCCTACAATACGGTCTCTATTTATTAAACAATAGATTTATAGATGTATAAATCCTACATCTAACTTTTGCTTGTTTTCATGCATTAGATCTTATTTTATCTCATAACATTATCAAAATAAATAAGAACTATTAAGCAAAAATATGAAATATTACAAATAAATCATATCTTGTAAAGTTATCATATTGATTAGTTAAGTCATTAGAGGATGTAGTTTCAACTTCATTCATTTGGAAAAACATGGAATTCTTGGTGAATTTCTACTCGAATCTTAGTTTAACAGGAGAATATCTACTTGACACAAGGAAAATTCAAATCCTTGAACAGATTCAGGTGAGTTACCTTTGGTGATCCCATAGCTCAAACATATTAACAACCAGTTCTTTAAATCATACCTCAAGCTCAAGAATTAAAAACTGTTTGGAAATGTTAATTAGAGTTGATGTATACCAATTTCCCTGGTTTTATATCTTCTATTCAAGTTTCCAAAAAAAATAATACATTTGTAATACATACTATGATAACCAAAAGTTATTGTTGGATCAACATATATCTTGACATAGTTAGCAAAATTCATATTCATTCATTGGTCTATACATTCAAACGTTAAGCATAAATATGCTACTTTAACCTTCTCTTCATCTTGTTTTTATATTTTTGTAATTCTTACATGTGTCTCAATCAGCAATATAGTTTCACAACTTTACTCTCCTTTAGCATGTTCCATGCCTCCCATAGTCCTACCATATTGTACTTATATTTTCCACCAAAAAAAGAGGTATAAGGTATAATTCAATTGTTGATATCATAGTTTCTTCTTGGCAGTATGCTAACTAAGCTCGTGGGAATCATTTTTGTGTCAAATAGAACCTGAATAATCTGTTATGAAATCAATCATTTTCATATAAAAACCTTCTTCATTGTCTCATAACATGGCATATCAAATATACATTATTTAAAGTAAAAGCTCACCACAAATAGAGATTAAAAATACATATGAAAAACTTTCCTTCTCATAATTAAAAGGACTTAACAATGACTTGCCAAATCCACATGGAAACAAATAACCATGAATAAAAGTAAAACCATTTTAAAACAAAAAATATACCAATTGGCATGCCAAAAATCTTGATCAAAATAATGCAAAATGTTATATCAATGAATTGATAAATTTATATAGAATAACATATATGAAAAAAATGAGCAAGGAATAGCAAAGTTATTACTCACCCATCGATTAATAATGATATCAATCTCTATGTTTGGTCTAAGCAGGTACCCATTTGTTTCATTTGATCATCATTTAGAAATTACTTACTGGCAGAGGAGCATAGTATGACAAATTTCGCAGGGAAACTTTCTAATAATTTCAACCACTTTTCCTCTAGCCCATCCATTGATGGCTCTAGGACAAGGAAACTAGTACACAAAACCAGTTTCCCAAATTGCTTTTCTATGTAGTCTAACTAGGATTTAGATATTTCCAACCATGATCTAAACACTATTAATGAGCACTCACTAAAGGGCTGGAAAACTCCCTCATAATCAGTAAAGTTTTTTCTTTTTGTGAAATGTTTTGAAGAGGAACATTAACTCCATGGCCACAAAGGCCTTCAGGGAAATGTTGGAGTTTTGAGGATATGTACCCTAATGAAGGCTTTTTAACATTCTCAAAAATGATGTTTCTTCGTTCAACATTAGCAACCTTTGAAGGCACAGTAATGTAATAATCAAATAGGGGAAATGAGAGACTGACCTAGCTACGACAATGACGACGACAATTGAACGGCGGCCGAAGATGTTCGACGATGGGGTGGGGTGGCGCAGAAGATACCTATGATGGAGACAGTGAGCTGAGCGAGGGAGGGCACAATGTAACGTGTGTAGGTCAGTATTGACTAAGGGCACGAGGTTGGGTTCACATGACTAAATGACTGGCAAGTCTAAGACGGTGTATTCCAAAAACATTGTGGAAAAAGGGGTATGCAATGTTCGAAGACGGTCTTTTGTAGAACCATTTTCGTTGACAAACTTCCTACTTACAAAAATGCCACTACCTATAATACTACGACGGTTTCTGACGACCGATGTCGAAAGTGCGTATGAAATTGTTCTTTTTGTCTCCCTTATATATTTTCTTGTTTCCTTTTACTAATTAACACCTTCTTCCAACACCAAGCACGTCAATTGGTGTGGGGTTATTCCAGTTTAACAAGATATTTCAAGTTCGAGTCCTAGATATATAATTGCATTAAATACTTGGAGAAAGAATTTTATCGTTCATAGTGATCATACCTGACTCGAACATGATTGTCTCTAGTGGAAGATACTTGTGGTCTAAATAAAAAAAAACACCTCCTTCCTCCTTTTATTTTGTGGATTCTATTTCTTTTGAATTCCCTTATATAAACTATTCTCATTGACCCTAAATCAAAGTCTTTGATCTTTGAGGCTATATAAAGTTTATCAAACATGCTTCTTGGACAAAGATGAAGTAGTTTGCGAGTAGTAATTTATGTTGAAATTCCTTGCAGTGACGGGGATCGGACTTGCTGCATAAAATGCTTTAAAAACATTAAAGTTGTTGTTCAATTTTCTTCACATAATGCTTTTGCCATGCACGGGGAGAAATTCTTGGTAGAAGAATTTTCATTTTCAAATTTTTGGCTGTGTTCAGTTTGGTGAGTACGTGTAAGAGAACTTAGGGTTAATTACATGGCACGGATATCCCAAACATTTGAAACGACACAAAACATTTCTCTAAGCATTTTATGTAGCAAGATAAAAATGATGTAGCAGGTCTTGCCACTAGAACGAGTGCTAACACAAATCGTTACTTGCAGGCTGCCTCGTTTTGTCTAAGAAGTGCATCTAAACTTGACAACCTCAAGACTTCTTAATTTAGAGTCAATAAGAATTGATTTATGTAAGAGGATTTAAAAGAAGCAGAACTAGCAATGTAAAAGGAAGAGAAAGATGTTGATAGGAAAAAAAATATTTTATATTATCAATGCATAGACATTAAACTTATTAATAATTGATAAAGTCACTAGATATTTTATGCGATTAAAAAAGAAAAAGACTATTACTTATTTTATTACCCAAAATCATGAGAGTAAAAAGTAAGGCCAAGTCTTGGTCAACCAGTCCGCGTTTTAGGTAAAGCAACAGTATAATTATAATTTATAGAGAGAAGACCAAGACTTTAGCATTAGTACAATCAATAAGACAAAGACCCAAGACTTGGTTATTTTAGAATGAACAATGGAGTTGGCCTTGTGAGTGTGGGAGTGAGATTTGATTTGGTTCTTATTACTTAGCAGCATATTTGATTTGTTTTGTTGCTTTGAGGAATGGAATTCACCTCTGAAGGTAGTCCCAAGCTTGCATGCAAAATATGACAAAAAAGGTTGCTTTAGTTTGCAATTTTCATGTTCTTTATTAATTAATTAATTATTATCATCATTTTTTTTTGAGTTTGCGTATCATATGTTTATGCCATAACTGTCCTTGATTTCAGCCTAGTCACTCCCCTTCACAGTCTCATGTACCAGATTTCGAAGTCATCAACACCTCTTTACTTTAATTCTCACCAAGTCAGCATTCTCTGCATGTATAGCAACAATATTTTAAAGAAGAGGTAAGCTTACTCATTTTTTCTCATTTCCTAGTTGCAATTTTTTGCTCAAGAATAAGCCATTAATAATTTCTTGCTTGAACTATTATTGAATCTCTTAAGTGATTACTTAAGTAATAAAATTATTTAAGTAATCTATGAAGTATTGATCAATATTTATTACTTTAAGGACTAAATTGAAGAGTTTTTTAATATTTGGAAACTAGTTAGCATGATTTCGAATACTTTAAAGGACTAAGTAGTTCTTTTCCCCACTTTAAGGACCACTTAGAAAGGGGTGTCTTAACAGGAAGTTTACTCTTTTGCTTAATTGGTCACAGGTCACAGCTCAAACAATAGTTATAAAGTGTTTTAAAAAGAGTGTCTTAAATAGTGACTTACTGTCACTCTTGGTAAACAATGCACATACTACATAGTAATCTTTCTGATACCATTTTCTTCAGAGCACTAACAATAACATGAGTGCATGTGCAATCTTTTTCACCTAATCTGAACTTAAATCACTACAAACACTCCCGTTAGCTACACCAAAATTTAATTTTGCAAAAGGTAGATACTATCTCAAATGTGTTATAACCTAAAAATGTTGATGTAATTTTAAATAAATATTAAATGAATTTAATAATTAAAAAAAGTTTAAATTTTATATATAATGCACCATTTAGTTCTAGCTTTTGTTTAATATATTTTCCATTTTCTAGACTACTTTTTTTTCTACTTAACAATTCTTATGATTTCAGGAGTTGTTGGTTTAATATATTCTTATGAGGCTGCAAATTTGTGTCATTTAAGTACATGTTTGAATACTATTATTGTTTTTTTTTTGGTGGAGGGAGGGGAGAGCTTTTATTAAAACATAAAAGTTGTTTAAAAAAAATAGGATGTTCAACAATTTTGAACCATTTTTTATCCAACATTTAAGTATAAAACCTACTTTTATGATTGATTATAAAACTTACCATGTGGGATCGTCATCTCTCTTTTCTTCAGATTAATTAAGTGGCATTTAGTGGAGTAAATTGATGGAATTCCTTTACGGGTTTGCATCCTCTATTTCAAGAGACTTGGTATGTGGAGCAGTAAATCAATTACGTTATCCTTGTTGCTTTAACAATTTTGTTGAAGAGCTTGAAAAAGAAGAAGGCTATTTGATTGCAACAATATATAGTGTCCAAAACCGTTTTGAACTCGCCAAGAAACAAACGAGAAAGGTTGCTGAAGTTGGTGATAAGTGGCTAAAGGATGCTAACATTGACGCAAACAAAGTGAATCAGTTGCTAAAAGAGGCCAGAACAAAAAAGAGTTCCTGTTTTGGGCACTGTCCAAATTGGATTTGGCGATATCAATTAGGAAAGAAGTTAGCAAATAGAAAAAGGAAACTTGAAAAGTGCATTGAAGAAGGTAGACAATATGTTGAAATTGAAAGCATTGCTACACTTCCTTTTGGCACACATGATTTTCTTTCAGAAAAAAGTTTGACTTTTGAGAGTAGACAGCCTGCTTATGAGCAACTAATGGAAGCACTGAAAGATGATGAGGTCGCCGTGATTGGATTGTATGGGATGGGGGGTTGTGGTAAAACCACATTAGCAATGGAAGTTAGGAAGAAAGTAGAAGCAGAACGTCTTTTTGATGAAGTGCTTTTTGTGCCTGTGTCTAGTACAGTACAAGTTCAAAGGATTCAAGAAAAGATTGCAAGTTCAATGCAGTATATATTTCCAGAAAACGAAGAAATGGAGAGAGCTCAACGCTTGTACATGAGACTAACTCAAGATAATAGGATTCTTGTGATTTTGGATGATGTGTGGGAGAAGCTTGATTTTGGTGCCATAGGGATTCCTTCCACTGAACATCATAAGGGTTGCAAGATTCTCATTACCACTCGATCAGAAGAAGTTTGTACTATGATGGACTGCCATAAAAAGATTCACCTGCCAATCTTAACAGATGGAGAAGCATGGAATCTTTTCCAAAAGAAAGCCCTTGTATCCGAAGGCGCATCTGATACCTTAAAGCATTTGGCAAGAGAGATTTCAGATAAGTGCAAAGGATTGCCTGTTGCCATTGCAGCTGTTGCTAGTAGCTTGAAGGGCAAAGCTGAGGAGGTGTGGAGTGTTACATTGATGAGATTCACAAGTTCGAAACCAGTGAATATTGGAAAGGGTTTGCAGAATCCTTACACGTGCCTACAGTTAAGCTATGATAATTTGGATTCTGAAGAAGCCAAATCACTTTTCCTGTTGTGTTCTGTATTCCCAGAGGATTCTCACATTCCAATAGAACTTCTAACAAGATTTGCAATTGGGTTGGGTTTTGTTGGAGAAGTTTGCTCATATGAAGAGGCCAGAAATGAAGTGATTGTAGCCAAAATTAAGCTCACGAGTTCTTGTTTATTGTTGTGTGTGGATGATAAAAGGGTCAAAATGCACGACTTAGTTCGCTATGTAGCCCGCAGGATAGCAAAGAATGAGAATAAGATGATTGAGTGTGCATTGGAAAAGGATGCGACTTTGGAGCATAATTCAGTGAGATATTTGTGCAGTAAAAAAATTCCAGATGAACTAGACTGTTCCAATCTTGAGTTTCTGTATTTATATACAAATTTGGATGTATCAGATGGAATTTTCAAAGGCATGAGAATGCTTAGAGTTTTGTTTCTTTGCAATAAGGATAGGTACAGAAGGCCATTGTTGTCAATGTCATTAAAATCATCAACAAATCTTCGTTGTGTACTCCTACGCAACTGGGAATTAGGCGACATCTCATTTTTGGGCGATGTTAAGAAACTTGAAAGTCTTACATTACATAATTGTTCATTCCTTGAATTACCAGATGTTGTTGCTACACAATTGACAAGCTTGAGATTGTTGGATTTGTCAGAATGTGACATGAAACATAGTCCTTTTGAAGTGATTGGAAGACTCCCACAATTAGAAGAGCTGTACTTTGCTGATCATAGATCAAAATGGGATTTCTACAATGAACATGCTGCTGAATTCTTCCAAGAGTTTAGAGTTCCCCAAGCATTGCAAAGGTATCACATACAATTAGGAAACATGTTTGCTGGTTTTCAAGAGGAGTTTCTTAATCATCACAGAACCTTATTTCTTAGTTATTTGGATCTATCTAATGCAGCATTTAAGGATTTGGCCAAAAAGGCAGAGGTTTTGTGTCTAGCAAATATTGAGGGAGGTGCAAAAAATATTCTCCCCGACATATTTCAAATAGAAGGAGGTATGAGTCATTTGATTGAGCTTTTGATACGTGACTCTGAGAAGATAGAGTGTTTGATTGACACTAGTCATCATTTGAGCGAGGTAGGAGCTATCTTCTCCAACTTGCATTGCCTAAGAATTGAGCGCATGAAGCATATGGGAGCCTTATACCATGGTTCTCTACCTCCTAGGTGCCATTTTGAGAAATTAAAGGACTTGTACTTAAGTCATTGTCCAAAGCTGATATGCCTTTTCACTCTTGAGGTTGCTCAAAATCTGGTACAGTTGGAAAAATTAGAAATAATATCCTGTCCTGGACTGAAGCATATAGTGACTGATGATGACAAAGAGGAGATAAGTACAAATGATAAAAGGTTGTTGTTCCGAAAATTAAAACGGCTCCATGTCAGAGAGTGCGACAAGTTAAAATATTTGATCCCAATCACTTTTGCTCATGGCCTTGTACAATTAGAGAATTTGGAAATTGTATCTAATAGTGAGTTGAAATACCTGTTTGGCCATTGCACAAAAGGAGATCATCTGGCTGGTCAGAATCAAAATGAACTTAAGATTGAGCTTACTGCCTTAGAAGAGCTTACTCTTATCATGTTGCCAGAGATCATCAGCATTTGTCCTGAAGTTTGTTATCCAACATGGCCATTGCTTCGTCAGTTTACATTGCAGAATTGTCCAGGATTCTCCATTGTGTCTATCAATACTTGCTTGGCTTTTCATAACAATGACATAATTAATGAAGCTTCATATCTAACAGTGCAAAATATAAAAGAAGTCCGGGTCAATAACTGTGAGTTAGAAGGTATCATTCAGCTGGCAGAACTATCCATTGATGGAAAACAAGATCCATTGATATCTTGTTTGGAAATGCTGTATTTAGAGAATCTGCCTCAATTGAGGTATATATGTAAAGGAGATAAAAAATCCTTGAACCTCCTCCAAAATCTTCAACAAATGGAGGTAAGTGGATGCAGAAAATTAAAGTCCATCTTTTCAGCATGTATCTCTGGAGGCCTACCTCAACTGAAAGAGCTGAAAATTGAAAATTGCAGTCAGCTACAACAAATCATTGAGGATAAGGAGCCTCAAAACCCAGGTAAACATCTCACCATCTTTGTGTGTTAGAATTGAAAGTTGTTAAATCTTTGTACCAGAACCAAATGATAAATTTCAGATATATTTCTTAAAACTGAAAGTTGTTTGTTAAAATGGATTTACATAAAGTGTGTTTTGGAAGATTGGTGTAGTGTAAATTCTCTAAAATAAATTGTACGTTTTAAATTAAAGAACAAATCCTTTTTTTCCTGCTCTTGCTAACTGTCAATGGAAATTAATAAGGATCCATTTGAAATTTGCTTAATGAACATATATAGTAGATGCAGTGTTTATATATGTATATATATTGCATCTAACATGCAGGAGCACTATGCTGCTTCTGTTTAACTGTTTTTCAGGATCATTCAATCTTCCCAACCTTACTAGGCTAACGCTAAAATCTTGTCCAATTTTGGGTTCATTGTTCTCAGCATCCACAGCTGAAACCTTGACTTCATTGGAAGAATTGACAATAGAAGATTGCCATGGTTTGAAGCATATACAAATTTATGGAAGAGCTCATACAAATAAAAAAGAAGTGATTCAAGATGATCATGACTTTCAGAGTTATGTGCCATTTTTTCCAAGTTTGAAAAAGTTGAGTATTATGAGATGCCACTTACTGGAGTATGTATTCTCCATCTCATTTGCCAGAGGCATGAGGCAATTGGAAATTATAGAAATCAGAGAGGCTCCTGAGTTGAGACATGTATTTGGTCAGAACATTCATTCTTCCCAGCAATACCAAAGCAAGTTTCAAATTGAGTTTCCTGTTTTGGAAAGAGTGACACTCCATAGTACACCAAATATGATTGGCATTTTCCCAGAAAATTATTCTGCAACATGCTCATCTTTGCAATTGCTTGTCATGAACAATATTGGGCTGTCCACTCTATCTATCAATAATTTGAAGGTTGATTTAGAAGCTACACATTCAGATCATAGTTCTAAAACGGTATGACTCTCTTTCTGCCTTATAAGCATGCAGCTATTTCTATTAGTCACTTCTCTTAAAATGTGAAATATTTAATATTTGTATCGGACTTGATGGCTAGTATGCTTTTACAGGATTCAAGGGTAATGAGTATGACAACTAAGCAAAAGTTAGCATCTGTTATTATTGAGAACTCGGAAATCAAAGAAATTTTCAATCTGGAGGAATTTCCTATCAATGGACAACAAATGACTTTGTGGATACAAGTCCTAGAGTTAGTTAATTTACCAAAGCTAAGGTATATATGGAAGAGTTCCAAACATTTTGTGTGCCTTCAAGTTCAACATCTTCATGAACTACACATTTGCAACTGTCCAAAACTAAAGGTTATCTTCTCTGTCTCTATCTTGAGAATGCTACCTCTGTTAAAGATCCTCATTGTAAAACATTGTGAGGAATTGGAGCAAATCATTGAGGATGATAAAGAAAATGGAAATGGATCAAATCCTCAATCCCCAAAAGTATGCTTCTCACATCTTAAACTCCTTCTTGTCTCACACTGCAACAACTTAAAGCATCTGTTCCTTATCTCCATTTACCACGAGTTTCCAGAACTAGAGCATCTGATCCTAAATCAAAATACTCGACTAGTGCAAGTGTTTCAAGGTGAAACAGGTGTGAGAGAAGGGAGGGTGGAGGTTTTGCTTCCGAAACTGAAACATGTTGTATTAATGCAACAGCCAAACCTCATAAATTTATGTGATGGGATTGAATTTCAGACTGTGATCAATCTTCTTGTGCACGATTGTCCAAAGTTCTCACTAACTTCAACAACTACTGTCGAGGACATGCTGCGGACCTCTAATTCTGGTAAGCATTATACAGTACTATTATTTGTTAGGAAGTCTCACATCGCCTGCCTCAATTCTCAGGATGCAGCTTATATATCTATTGGACAAATTCATTTATTGTTAATTTGTTTTAAGCTGAAATCTAACACTATTATGGTGAATTCAGTACCCCTACATTTAGTGCTAGATCCTTTCATAAACTATCTGACACATTTCACTTTCAGTAAGTTTAACCTTCAAATTGCTTGAGATTTATATATGGAAATAGGTATCATCTCAATGTTTTAACAGGTGATATATCTTTTTTTGGAGGGAGAGGGTGGTGTTGTTCTCTTCCTTTTTTATGATTTAGCCTTCTTAAAATTCCTAATTCTTAAAAATTGTTATTTTAGATAAGGAAATTGATTTCTATCTCCGTCCTCAATTACTCAACATAAGTGGTATCACAACAAAAGGCTTTGATGTCCTTACCTCAAAGAAAGAAAACAAAGGGACAAAAGACTTGCAATCATGGGACCAGAGACTTCCACTTATTCCTATACCAAACTTGATGAAGGTAAGGAATAGCTCTTTTTTTATTTTTTTATTTTTAACTCTCTTATGAAACTAAATTAGATGGAGAAAAATTTAATTAAACTCTTGTGCCATCATTAACCATCATTACACAAAGCAAAAATGGATAACATCATAGTCTAGGATAATACATAAAGAAGGAAATTCATCCAAAGTCTCAAATACATCTACATAATGAATCAAGTTTTGAGGACATCCAACAAGTGCTTGAACTTGAAGAAAAAATAGTAACCATGGAACTTTCTCAAATTACTATTGTTCCATGTTCCAATTTTCAAGGCCATAAATTCAAAACAAATTAAAACATATTCTTCCTGCTGTGATGTACAGAGTATTGAGGATGTAGTGAAAGATTGGATTCAGGAGGAGGCTCCATCAGAGGAAGTTAAGAAAGAAACTTTGTCCATTGGTGTAGAAGGTGCTGGCTTGGATGGTGTTGTTGTGGCTCACACCAAGCCTAGTGGTGCGGAGATGGTATCGGATTTCTGGGTGGTTGAACAAGGTGATAGGCCTAATCAACACAGGAGAGGAACTTCATCATGTCAGAGGATTCAGAATCTTGATGATAGCATCCAAGAAGAATCTAACTTGCTTGATAAAGAAGGTGAAGTAGGTGTTGTTTCTAAGAACAGCATTGTGGCTCAAAGAAATGAAAAACCAGAGATGGAAATTGCTTCAGAGAAACCAGCAATAGTAAATTCCTTAACTAACTTGGAACTGGTTGAAGGGGCATCTCTAAGTTATTTGGATATTCCTCTACATAAAACACACTCAAATGTGAGTCTACTTAATCTTTTTCTAAAGTACTGGATGAAATAAAAGCATCAAGATTAATGCTTTTAGACTTGTTCAATACTTTGTGCAGGGGTTGGTGGATGGACAATCGATGAGTGAACCGTTTTTTATGAACCAACAAAAGCTACTTGGAGAAATAGCAAGTACCGTTGAAATTCCTCAGGTAAATAATGCCATACCACCTAACTATATATATGTATGTACTTTAAAAAATATAGCAGGAAAATAATAGTTGTAGAAACCAAGGACCGAAAGGACTGAAAAAATTAACAATAATGTATTCAGTGATTCAGAAACAACGAACTCATCACTAGCATCGTTACTTGTTCTTCTTCACAAGTCATAACACTGATATGCTTATTGTCATTTTCAAAATGGAAAATAATACTCCAAGGTTGCATATCTTTTTTTCTTGTTCAGAGTATTAAGAGAGTTTCTGAAGAGGGAACCATATTAAATAATGCCAATATGATGACAACTTCATCAATTCATTCTGAATTTGCTAGCTCATAGTCAGACCAATTAGTTACTTCTCAATGTAAATCATATCTACATGTAAGTTTATTGTATGCAATTGACCTTTCCAACATTTTGATCAACTTAAAACCAATGTTTCCTTTCTGAGGTAATATGTGCCGCAGGAGCGGAATCCAAAAAATGGGAAGTACTGAATTGCAACTAAGAGTTTATAATTTCATGAATTTGTTACCATCACATGACACACTCATAGTTTAATTTATTACACTTGTAATCAAAATTGTTGTAAGCAACTAGGTGCTTTACAACTGTTGTAGCTTGATGCTAATGTGTTGTCTTTTCTGTTATGTTTTCTCTTATTCTTCCCAGAGTGAAATTATGCCCAGCCAAACTGAAACATACACTGCTAAAGAAAGTGAAGGCCATACTATAAATATTCTAGACTTTGTAGCCAATGATCTCATGAGTTTATTTCAACCTGTGGAATATGATGGTGAAGGCCAAGTAACCGAAGATAACCAGGTTGTAAAGGTCCTTGCAGACCTTGAAAGGTGTCTAAAGATGCCACTGAAGGACATAGCTAGCTCTGAGACTGACAGCCTCCTTCTTTTAACTGCTCTTAACTTTTTGTCCAATCTTCCTTTAAAAGATGTAACTCTCTCAGATGGACTTAAAGATATTGTAGACTCTATGCACACACAGTTCCCAAGCATTCTATGTTCCTTCAAGCAAGCCTTTGCCACCACTGACAAGTTGGAAGCACATGAAGCTCACCAGAATGTGGTAGCTGTTACTCTTGCTTCCAAAATATCTGGGGCGAAGAATTTTATGGATGAAGGTCAACAGAAGGAAGCGGTTTTGAAGGAACGAATCACTAGGTTGAAGAAAGAAATAAAAGATTGTGAGGCTGACTTATCATCTCTTCAAGAGGAAAAGAAGAAATGCATTGCAGAAACTATACGGTACAAAGAGGAGTTTGAAAATGTGAGGAAAGACAAATCTCAAATGGTGGAAGATCAAAGAAAAGTTCGGCAAGAATTATTTGAGGTCGGTTATAAATGGTCAGCTCTGTGTAGCCGATTTGCACACAATCGCATTGTTTCTAGAAATCTCTCTTGAGTTTTCTTGTTTGTCAGAAAGAAAGCTTTTGCTGCTCATAATGGTTTTATCTAGTTCATGCACGCAGAGGATGTACGTAGTGTCATACCAAAAAAAAAAAAAAAAACTCTTGTGAATTTGTCCTGTTTATTGCTTTTCTAAACTATCAAATTTGTTATGTTTTGGAGGCTACTGTATTATTAATTGTTTTCTCAAATTTTATGCTGAATAACGCTTAACTGAATGGTAGAGCTGCTGCAACTACTACAGAGATGCAATTGGTTTCTGGTAGTGTATGCTTCAATTCTCGTGGCTTGGTTAACTCGTGTTGTGATTGCAAAGAAACTGAAGGAAGGCTTAGAGGTTTTTCTGATGATAACTAGAGGTTAGGCAAATAAGGTGCGCAAGTGTTGGCCATCTCTTAACAACCAGTATGAGGCTGATAGCAGAGAAAGAAAAAAACAAAATTCTTCAAATACTTATCGCCTCAATGTTGGGGAAAGATCACAAACAACAACAACAACAACAACGACAACAACAACAACAACAAGTGAAAGCAAAGTGGATCACTTTTCCTTCTGTGCAAATAATGATAGGTTCTTGAAACATCTCAGTCAACAAATGATAATTAGCAAATAATAGGATGCACAGGACAGAAATAGAAAATCAACGGGAATCAAATTAGTTTTTAACATGGAAAAATGTGAGGGAAAAACTCTCGAGATCAAGTAAAGATTAATGGTACACCACAAGTCCTCTTAGAAATATCAGGGATCAATAGAAAATTGCTCTTCACCTATAGTGCGGATAACAGCACAATGAAAATTACTCTTCACGAGAATATAGAAACACATTCGGAGGAGAAAAGACCAATGTGGCTGATGTTATCTGCTGTTTGCAGCATTTACAGGTCTGGCATTCACTCTGTAAAAATGTTTTGAACCATTGTATTTGTTAATTTATTTGGCTATTTACATGGAGCTATAGTTACTGTTCAGCTTGTTTGGTTTTAATTTGTTTATATATTGTGTCCAGAGGCTTCTTTATGGTCATTTTGAAAGCTTGTGATTATAGTAGCTGGAAGAATTTCGTGCTTAGTTGTTAGCAAGTCAAGTGAAGAGTTAAGACTGGAGGAGCTTTTCCAAGAGTCATTTAGAACTATGGTGTCATGTAGAGGTTTTATAAAACATCTGAAGTAAAAACCAATATGCTGTTTGGGAAGTCAAATCATTCATTTCCCAGTAATATCTTATTTTCTTTCATTGGCTTCAGCCACAAAAAGTTAGTGAGATCAGTTTACTTATTATTAACTTGTTTTTTAGTATCCCTTTTAATTGTCCCTTCTTATGGCTTTTTCTCTTTGATATTGCTACAGAAGAGAACAAGTTTTTGTTATCATCTAACAAATTCCAGCTTCAAAATCTGTATGCTCATCATCTAAAGTCATTGGTCTGTGAATTTGTAACAATTTTGACTTGAGTAAATAGTAGTTCACATGCATTGTAGCTTCTTGTTAAGCCGTGTTAAGAAAAAACTTAAGTCCCACATTAGCTAGAGATAAGGTCAAAATAAAGTATATAATTGAGAGACAATCCTTGCTCTTTGATTTAGCTTTTGGGGTTGAGTTAAGCTCAAACCCACATTCAAAGCAGTTGCTCTTGTTTTTCATGGTCAACTTTGTAATACTGTTAAACTTTCCATATTTGTCTAATCTTTTAGGATTAAGTCAGAACTATGGTATTTCTTTTCTTCTTTGTATCCATGCTATGTGAAATCTGATAGTTATTCTTCTTTGGGACTTCCTTCAAGTTTTAGTGATTTTCAGTACCAATAACTTGTGACTGTTTTGTGCATAATTCTATTTGTTTAGATTAGAATAGTTGAAAGGGATTTAATTTTAAGTTAATCTGTTGCCTGAGCTGATTTCTAATTTTACTGAAGCACTTTCTAATTTTACAAGAGAATGGAAATATGATTAATTATCACATCTTGTATGATCTCTACTTTTCAGATTCCAACCGTCTGATATTCAGTCAATACTTACTCTTCTTATAGTCATTGTGATAAAAAGTTTGAAATGATTCTTCACATGTGCAGCTTGAAGGAAGCATCATATAGTAAATGATAATTTACTAAAAAATAGTTTATCTTTCTTAGGGAGCTGAATCTGGTTGTTACTCATTTGAAATCTGGTTTATTTGACACCTGAAGTCTGTGACAAATGCTCTGTGTAATCTGATAGCAATTCTTCTTTGGAGGGCTTTAATCTTAAGTTAATCTGTTGCCTAAACTGATTTCTCCATCTCTTGATTGTACCTGAGTGTTCTCATCTTTTTTAGTATAATTATGCTTTCTCTTTTAAATTTTTAGCTTGTTGTCACTGTTACATGGTTTCCTTTGTTATTTTACTGCAGCTCTTTATTTTTTCCGGACATATATCATTGAAATTACCACACCAGCTATTTCCGGAACTAATGCTACATTACCCGATACATCATCAACTGGGCATCGGGCTAAATGTAGAGTTTCCTGAGGAGCATCAGGTTAAATGTAGGAATTGTGGACAGTTAATTAAATATCGGTCTGGGACAAGTGCCATGTGTAATCATTTGGGTAGTTGTAATAAATTTTTTTTGATAAAGAAGCAATGAAAAGGCAAAGAAACTCGACAATTACAGAAGGGGTCAATGTTGATCCTTCGCCAATTATTAAGTTTGACCAAAATGTATGTCTAAAGATACTAGTGAAGATGCTTGTGAAGTTTGAGTTTCCTTTCCGATTTGAGGAGAATGAAGACTTTCGCGATCTTCTAATGTACTTGCAGCCAAGATTTGATGTCCCATGACGCAATACATTGAGGCGTGAAATTTGGGAACACTATGAACAGGAAAAGGGGAGGTTGAAAAATATGCTATAGAAGCGTTGCGGAAAGGTTTGTTTGACTACAGACACTTGGACTTTGAACCAAAATATCAACTACTGACGACACACTTTGTTGATACTGGAGGGAAGCTTCAAAAGAAAATTTTGAATTTTACTTAGATATCAGGACACAATATTGTTGCTACTGTTCGCATTTTCAACATTATCTTGTTTTTGCTAATGTCACTTTCTTTGAGTCTACTCCATTCTTCTTAGAGACTGTTGTCAGTCATGCACCTTTAGCTGATCAACCTTTTGTTCCCACTCTGGTCATTGTTGCTGCTCCACCGCCATTAATACATCTATAGGTGATTACACATACTGATCTCCCAGCATCATCTTTTGCTCCAATCGGCCCTCCAACAATGTCAATGCCTCCTACACCTGAACTTCCCATTGCCCTACGCAAAGGTATTCAGTCCCACTTACAATTCTAACCCTTTATATGCTTGTACTCTTGATTGTCACCTATTATCTCCTCATTTCTCTTTTATTCCCTCTTTGAATTTTGTGTCTATTCCTAAGCTAATCTGCACCGACGGCAGGCGGTGTTGGATGAAATGATTGCTTGACAGACCAGTGGCACATGAGAGTTGGTTCCTTTGCCTCCAAAAGAAACTATTGTTGGTTGTCACTGTGTATATAGTGAAGGTTGTACCGGATGATAGTATTGATCTATTCAAAGCCGGTTTGGTGGCTAAGGGCTACAACACAAATGAAAATATGTTTTCGTTATGGATTTTGTACATACTACGACACAAATGCATTTCTGTTGAAGTATAAGAAGTTCATATCAAATGTGAAAACGAAAACATGTTCCATGTACAAAATCAACAATGGAATACGTTTCTGTTGTGGATTTTATAGACTAAAATGTATTTTGTGTAATTGTATAGGAACTTAGTACAAAATTTAAAATGGAAACATGTTTCCGCTTACAAAATCAACAATGGAAATGTATTTTCTCATATAAAACCTACAACAGAATCACAATTTTGTTGTAGTCGAAAAACAGAGGAGAGGAAGGGAGAAGAGGGAGAGGCCGTGAGATTTGAATTGAGGGGTAAAAAAGTCTTTTTCATGGATTTATAAAATGTGTAGGGACCAATAACAAAGGTGGTAGGGGCAACAACAACTCCCCTAAACTATTTACTTAAATAGGCATCTTAAAAGATTTAAGCCTTACTTTTTAATGGCAAAAATGTGTTTTTAATCTTTATACTTTCAAATTAATTAATTTTGTCATCTATCTTTTGAAAAAGAAAAAAAAGTGAATGTAGTTCCTCTATGTGTTTGAACTTAGCATTTAGTGTTTGAACTTAGCATATTAGGCCAACAACTTAACCTATTTTTTTATGGGACTTATTAACTACATTAAAAAAAACAAAACATTTATTACAAAGATAGGTTAAATATGATTTTTGTTCTTGAAAAAGAGTCATTTTTATCCTTATTAATTACATTTCTCTGAGAAGAAAATTTATACCAATAATTTTAAAATCAATAATTTAAAATTAAATGAATGTTTTTCTATACTAAAATTAAGGTTAAATTATTACGAGTACTTTGATATTAGATGAAAATAAATTTTGGTTACCAATTTCCAATAAGTTAGCATCTCTTTCCATTTGTACCTCTGACTCTCAACTTGGGTTTTTGGGGGCGGTAAATAAATAAATCCATAAACCTCGTTCGTCGCATAGTTAAACCGCGAATGCTATCCTTTGGCGCCAAAAAAAGTTCAGTTCATCCCTGCTAAGTGCCGAGACATGAGAGAATCTTCTTTCATGGCCACCCAATCTCTTCGTCCTCCTCACTTCTCCGAGGTTAGTTACGCTTCTTCGCTTTCTTTGCTTCTATCTATTTTTTTTTTTAATTTGTATCCTACACGAGCAAAAAAATAAATAAATCGATACCTCGAACCCCCCCCCCCCCCCTTTCATGGGTTTTACTATTAGGGATCTTGTTTTTTTTCCTTGTTGAATTATACACCGATTTATATTTTTTCTAATGCCAAGTTTCTGCAAATACCTACTTTTAGTTTCTTGGGAAATTTGTATGTTTCTGTAAGTGAAGTATAAATATTTTGAAATTATAGTCATAGTTCTCAATTGCTGCTCATAGCTGAACTCTACAATAATTGCGGATTGGGAGTTCTTTGCAATTACATTGTGGTTGAAATTGCAGCTGAATTAACAACATTTTAGGCAACTGATCATTGTGATTATAATTGTTGAGTGTGTGTGTGCGGGCATGTATTTGTGTATTTATGTATGTATGTGTCCTAATCACTGATTTTGGTCTTTGTTTATGATGTTGTATATAAGACTGGTTCTATGTTTATTGAGCTTTTTGTATCTTCAATTTGTAATGCTATGTGACATATGAAGTTATGAACATATTGCAGGATGTAGCATGGCTTCCATCCTGGCTTCAGAGTCTTGGAACAAATGGGTCTATTGAATTTGTTAAGGAGTCTCAAGCCGCTTCATACCAAGAAGCAAAAGTTGGAATTTCTCTTTCCGAGTTTATCCTTTTTTTCTTTTTGTCTTATTTTATTTTTTGTGTGGGTACTGTACAATGGAGGGAAGAGGATAGGGTGGCTAGGTGGAGGATAAAACCTCTATTATGCTTCCAAGTCTTGCTTGCTTTTGATATTACTGTTCTATTCTCTTTTGTGCTTCCAAGACTAGGTGGAGTTTATTCATTTTATTCAAGTACACTTTACAGATGATATCCAATATCTGCCGATCACAAAATGAATATCCACGATACCATTCTAACATCTAGTATATGAAGGATTGATGATTGTTTTTCTATGTATGAGTTCTAGTTATGGCTTGGTGAATATTGTCCATCTTTACATGGATATAGTGTCTTCATGATAATGGACAGTTAACTGTAGAAGTTGTTTTTAATTTTAAAGTCATATGTATTGTTTTGTAGTTAATTCAATTTCCACTCACTAAATTTATGTTTGTTATTCAACTTTGAAAGTCTCTTAGGACTGTTAGATTGGTCACTTTTTTGTTGATCCATTCTCTTCTTTGAAATGACAAGGATCTAGGACCTTCTCAAGAAAATGGCAATGACGAAAAAGATTTCAATGCAATATCAAGGGAAAAAGGTAGATATAAAAGTTGTCATTTGTTCTTATCTGGAGACGATAGTTCACCTGTTAGTGTTGCTTCATCTCCTGAAAATGTGAGTTTTTTTTTTCTTTTTAATTTCTCTATATTTTTCTTTTATTTTCATTCAACATATGGTGCTAACGGCTAAACTAATGGTATCATTTTGGTGCATATTCCAAACATGTTTTATTTAAGTGTACTGTTGGACTCAAGAATTGAATCAGTTGATCAAATTTGAAGAATGGTACATCTATTACATAGGGTTTCCTGATTTCCTCTAACAAGGACTTTAACAAACAACAAACTAACACATTAATTTTCTTCTACATGTTTGTAACACCACATATATAACACTATAACTGTTACATACATCCATAATTGCTTAAAGTCATAAATACTACTCAGATACTAATAATTTAGAACCATAACTGCCTAAAGAGTACAAATTCTTCACATAACCGTCCTATCAATGCTGCTTAGTACAGAAGTAGCCTTGTCCATTTAAGACTAAAGTGTGTTTGTAAATTTTATTTCAGCAACTAGGTAAATTACTTGTACTGTTAATTCCATTTAAGACCAAGAGTTCATTGATATATTTATATTTCAATGAAGCAGGTGTTTCACTGTAGTCTGCGTCTTTCTTCAGATGTTGATTCACTCTTTTGCTTGAATCAAGATATGAATGAATCACATGATGTAGTTGAACCAAGTGAAGTTTTGTCACTGCAACCTTTTCAACCTACCGATTTTATAGAGAACATGCATTCCATGATGGATCCTCTTACCTGTGAACAAGATGTATTGGCTACTTTCATCCCAGAAACCGTGGAAAAGGGTGCTTCGAAATCTCTCATTGATACAATTGATTCTGTTGGACAACAGAAAGAAGGATCTGAGGTTAAAGATTTTGAAGGTGCTGATGTCAGTAATGCAGTTAAACTTTCTATTGCTGCATCTGAGGCATTGGTCATACATGATTTAGTGAAGATGGACTCAGTTTTAGAAACAATGCGTACAGAAGCTGTACTTGAAGTTGCACTTCGTGTGAAGCAGGCACGGCTTGAGGGGTTGGAAGATGGCTTCCAATCCTCAAATGAGGAATCTAACTATAGTGATTCTCTTTCTGATTTGGATGATTTCATTATGGAAGATACCTATGAAGATATAGGCTTACCCATTGATGTTCCTGTTGAGAATAATCTTTGCAGTTCAACTATATTTCAAGTAAAAGGTGTGTCCGGTGCTGAAAATGATAGTAGATGCAATAATAAACATAGTGATGGTGAGCTTACTTCTCAGCTTGCCAATTTTGATGATAAATCTAAACAAAAGCAGTTAGAAGCTAATGTGGAGAGGGAGGTGCAGCAAGACTCACCTCGTTATTCTTTACATTGTGAGAAAGAGATGCATTCTGATGATCCTGGTTTGGGTGAAAACACTCTCAAACATTTTGATGATAATCTTCGTATTTCTCATCAATGCATAAAGTATAGTACTGATGTTTTGGCCCCCAACCAGGTAAATTAGCTTCGTTTCCTTTCACTTTGTGTTCCACCTGTTGAGAGGACCTCCACATTTTAGCTTGTCTTGAACCAACTATTCCAAAAGCTTAGGCTATTAGGTGAAGGCATATCATTGGTTTTTACTTAATATCTTTAAATACCCCCTCATGAAAGAGTTCTTTGGGATTTAAGCGTCCATACTGCATAATGCATACCACCTACCTTGCATTTAAATTTAACATTTTATTAGAATGGGGATGACAAGGTTCAAACTGAAGACCACTTGGTTGTAGAGGCTTTGATATCAATATCATGTCACAAATCAACTATCCCAAAAGCTTAAGCTGTATGGTGAAGATATATGAATTGTTCATATGTTTTATATCTTTAAATAGTTACTGCAACTGAAATTGAAAAGAATGTATTGATGAATAAAAGAACAAATTAGCAGTCTCATTGTTGGGTATTGTCTGTCTGAGTTATTTGTGATCAGCATTCACCAGTATTACTGGATTTTTCTATAATGTAATTGATGCTACATTGATTTCCACTTTCCAGACAGTTGGGTTGACTATGGTTGGTTTGACTTCAATCAAGCCACCAAACAGTGTCAACTTGCCACTTGTTGAGAATTCTGGAAATTTCAGTGAGTTTTAAGAGCTTTCTCATCATTTTCGTTGCCTTTCTTTCTCCAGAATTGGGCAACTTACCCAGATCCGGAAAGATTTAGAAGCCGCTGGTTAGGGGGTTGGACATGTAAGGTGTGGTGTTTCTTCTTTTTCTTTCACTTATCATTTCTTCTAGTCATACAAATTGTCATTTTCTGTTGATATTCTAGTTAACACAGACATGTTGAGTTACCCTTGAAATTGATATGAGTCATGTTTCTTGAAGAAATGATGAGATCCTGTTGAAACCAAAAAGGCTATTGCCTATTCTGGAGAAGAGGGAAGATGTGAGGATGTGAGGATATTAGCTTCTATGTGTTTCCAAATTTCCTTTAGACTTTATAATTGTTAAATATAGTACATGTTAATGTCTGTATGACTTGATTACAATTAGCATTTATTAGGGATATCATTTTACACTTCAGTTACTGTTGTCAATATAAACATACTTACATGCGTGTGTGGTCAACATTTGACACATAATTACCATACATAATAATAATAATGCTTGGTTCTTTGACAGTTAACAGCTCACAGAATGATGTAAAGAAAAAAGTAACATTGTAGTGAAGTTGAGGTTATTGTAACCTTTGTGACAATTTAATGCTGCAACCTGTCATATATAAAGCCAATAGATTCATAATAACTGAATTCTAACTCAAGCATTGATTTCTGATGTCGTGTATAGTTATATACTGTTGATATATTTAATAATTCTAAAATCTTAAAAAATGGTTAAATATTATGAGTCTTGGAACTGTTTCTTTAGAAGCAGCTTACTGCTAATTACTTTTCAGAGAAATATGGAAGACATTCTATATCCTGAGTTTTTACTTTGCCTAAAATCATGAAGTTGGGTGGCACAATTTTGAATTCCAAGATATTACGCCGATAGTTGGTATCTGATGGAAAATGGGACTGTTCATAGAATTTTTCAATGTTTATGTAGAACATTCTGCAAGTTCACGCTGAACATTAGGGATTGGCTAGCTATCTATTCATGGCTGTTGGTTGTAGTCCTCCATCAAGAATGCGTTAGCGCTTTATTGTTGCCATCATTGTATGGATATTTAATGAACACTTGACTGATGGAACAAAAGGAAACTACGCATACCTAATTTTCTACATATTTTGATTTCCATCCATGTTGATGAGATACAAAATAAACCACTGTTTCCATATCAGGTGCTTGTGTGGCTGTATGGAATGCTAAATTATCATGCCTGTAAGTGGAACTTTTATTCTGGTTGGAGGAAAATTTCTGTCAAATCATATTCTTTCTTTTACTAAGTGCCTGTCCTTTTGTTCCTTTTTACTTTCTGTGCACCATCCCTACATTTTTATGTTCATTTCAAATGTGCATTCCTTTTCTCAGATGATTTATATTGCATGTGTACATTCTTTCATGAATTTAAGCATCTTGATACCCTTTCTTGTTTTACATGTATTTTAACTACTCTGTTTTCCTTTTGGAAGGAATTAGATTCATCTTCATTAAATCAGAACAATGCAAAATGGATTCCGAAGATTCTCGTCAGAGAGACAAGCTTTCTTACAGAATCTGTAGATATTGTTCCAGATGAGAATTCCTTTGTGCTGAAACATCATCCCAAGTGTTCCATTGGTTCTCAGCTAAGTGTGCCTTCTGAAGACTCACACAACAAACGTGATGAGGGCATATTGCAGTCTCAAGATGTGATCAGATGTTCTAGTCTATCATTGACTGATCCTCTTTGTTCAGTTGTTCCGTGTAGCCTTTCCTTAGAGCATGTCAACTATAATACTGATATTGACAAAAAAAATGATACTAAGGATTTTGTCCCATCCATCTCTGAATTTGAGGTGGACAATTTTCAAAGTATCTTAGATAAGAATGTAAAATTTGGCTGTAGTGATGAGAAAATTATGTCTATATCAGATGGTAAAGATATTCCAATCACTGAAACAATGATGGATGAACAAATCACTGGGAAGTTAACAAGGATTGAACATACTTGTCTTAAGACTTATAGCATGATTATACCAAACCAAGATTTCAACCTAAAGTATAATTTGGATGAACTTCCAACCGATCAGAGTATGGGTAGTGCTGCATCCTTGGGCACAAAGATTTCACAGAGCCAATCTGCTTCAAAGCATGCAGATGAAAACAAAAACAAAGAAGATAATCAGCCTTTGGTTGATCATAAGTCAACTCTTGAAATAACAGATGACAAGAGTGGCAATGAGTTAAAAGCAGCAGATGCAAGTGACATTTCAACAGAACCAACACAAAACAGGAGATCACCTCTTATTCTAAATCATCGGATACGCCGGTGTTTGCAGGGCCCTATGAATGTTGCAAATGGTATCAGTGTAGAGAAAATTATGACGCAGCATGTAGTACCAGAAGCTGTTGCTCAAAATCGGCAGAACAATAATCTTAATAAACTGCAGCTAGAGAGCAATAATGTACACAGTGGACATGTTAGAGTCAGAAAGCAAGTACATTTCTCAGAAAAAGTGGAGGAGCTTCATCCAAAAAGGAAATGCTCAAAGTTGGAATCCTCACATAAAAGATGTAAGTCTTTAGTTCAATTTGTCTAATTGCTAAGACTTCGAACAACGATCCCGAAAGCTTAAGCTGTTAGGTGAAACTGAAAACACATGAATGGTTTTATATTTAATGTCTAGCATGTTCCCTCACCCAAAAGTTCTTTGGGCTCTTAACATGTGGATAATGCATAAATCCTCCTACCTTGTGCTGATATTTTGAGGAGACCACTTGCTCATAGAGGCTCTAATACCATATCATGAACCAACTATCCCAAAAACTTTGTTATGTGAAGACACATGAATGATTATATTACATCTCTATTCTCTAATAGGAATGTATATTTCAGTTTTATATATTGGGTTTTGCTAATTTTTTGCTAAAACAATGTAGGTTCATCTGTTAGAGCAAAAAGGGGACGAGTTTCAAAGTCATTGACCACTTCTGTGCCATGTATGAAACATTCTTTGACAAATTATTGCAGAAGTGCAGTGAATGAATTTATATTTCAAGGTATAGAGTTCCTTCTCACCGGAATATCTAGTCAGAAGGAAAGGAACATGGAAGCACTTATAAGGAATTCTGGTGGGGTGGTTCTTTATGATATTCCCTCTCCACAAAATTCAGGGGGGAAGAGAAATTCAACTTTATATCACTTTCCCATTATTCTTTGTATGAGAAAGGTTTGTTTCTAATGATCAATATAACCTTATGTCTATTATGTTAAAACTAATGCTTAAAACTTCGGCTAATTGTGTCATAGCTTTCTTTCTTCGTTTATGTTAATCTCTTGTTCCTACTTTATGGCACTGGGGATTCATTTCAACAATTAAATTGCACTCTCTAACAAGTAAAATTACACACAAGATGCCTATCTAGTGATAAGGACTTGATTGATCTTTATATCTGCAACATATGGTAATTATGATCATAATTATTGTGGAAAATAGATAATTTACCCATTAGGCACCAATTATTAGAGGCTTTCTGTGTCTATTAGTAGGGCCTAGTAATGGCTTGGAGTTGAAGGACACAATGGTTTTGAGTTGCCTCTTTTCATTCTCAGACTTAATCTTTCCATATATGTTAATAGTTGGAAATTCACATCTAACTGAATATTTATGCAAAGCTCAAAGAGTATTTTTTCTATTAAAATAAGTAATGGACAAATTGCACAACATTAATTATTATGTTGTTCCATACAAAGTGATAGGATTGGGAGTGTGGGCTTGGACATTGATGAGAAGCTCAAGATTTGGAGGGTGTATGTTTGAGGAAACAAGGGTGAGAAGAGGAAAGGTGAGGTGGCAAAAGGAGTAACAGAATTGCCAAAAGTGTGAGGGAGGATCTGAGGGTATTTAGGGAAGTGTCATTGAGTGAGAGGGGTATCTGAAACTTTAGAAATTCAGTTATGGACAGAGGGCCGTAGCCTTTCTGTAGGAGCCTAGCTCTGTGGCTGTAGGATTATACTCCTTCTGCACTTCGTTTTTTCAGCGAATAATACATACATTTCCCAAATTCATTATTTTGTCTGTGATTTGGTCCCTAACACAATGATTGAATTATTTATCTCAATATGATGGAGTTTCTGTTGTTTGTCTCAGCTGCAAACCACCAAATTCTTATATGGTTGTGCTGTTGGTGCCTCAATACTTAAAGTTGATTGGATTACTGATTGTGTTGCATCTAGAACTATTTTGCAACCTGAAAAGTAAGTTGTATTATCTAAAATTGACTTTTGCTTCTCGTAAATTTTTTGTTCCTTGTTCTTCAATAAATATGCATAGTGGTATACTCCCTCTCACTGAAACAATATTAATTCGAATACGAATAAGTATGAAAAAGGGAACAGTAATTAGATGATTCTCAGAAGTTGATCATGCACTCCAACCCAAGCCTATGCTTTATACAGAGGCACTCCTCAGTCACTAGGAAAGTTTCTATGATCACAAAAACATTCCATACCCTCTCTCTCTCTGATAGGCCCAATGTAAATGTTTATAGGAGAGGGTAGAAAGGAATGTAAGAGGGGGAAATGTGAATATTTGGTCTAAAGAGAAAGGCCTGCGGGTATACGTGAGGAAAAATAGACAGGTGGCAAAAGATGTGGAGGAAAGAAATGGTAAAGGAAGAAATAACAGAAATGTCAGCTGGTAATAGGGGAGTGGAAGGAGATGTGGGAATCATAGAAGGAGAGAGAGAGAAAAGGTATTTAGAGGGAAGTAATGGAATGGATGGGGAGATGGAGAGTGAAGTGGGAATTGTAGGGACTGAGCTTTGAGGAGCGATTCTAACCATTGTAGCCATTTAATACAATCAGAAATATAAGTTCACTTCTATTTTTGGTGTCAATACAGTTTGTTGCTAATTACTCCCTAACTGAATTCTCTCTTTATTTTCCCTTACCTCTGCTCTCTCTTGGGTGTCTAAGTGGACACGCCCTCACCCACATGTTTCTTCCCTTCCCCTTTCAGTCAAACATCTCTAGCACCTCTCACATACACATTCCCTAACTTAGATATAGACCCATTATCTATTTGAGCAGCTGGTACTTGATCCACCCACACTTGGATTTGGAATGGAAAGAATCCAATATAGAGTATATAAGTGGAGGGCAATCCTCACTCTATGAGTTCTTTTGGGGTTGAGTTAGGCCCAAACCCACATTCTAAGATGGTATTAGAACTTTATCCTAGATCCATTAAATGAGTCACCCACCATGTCATCCACGCACCAAGTCCAAAAGTGTTGGGCGTGAGGGAGTGTACTGGAAAAAAATCAAGTCTCACATTGGCTAGAGATAAGACCAATATAGAGTAAGTATACTCTAATAAAATCTGTAGAAATATTAGACATTGTCTCCAATTTTAATGATATGTGCTGTCAAGATCTTTAAATCCTTCTCCATAGTTTTATGATTCTGGTTTCATTGTATTAGATACATGATTCTTCCAAATCGAAAAGACATGAAGTGGACCAGGATTGGGACAACAATTCATCACAGAAACCAAAAAGATATTTTTGAAAGAGTAGGAATTCTGCTCCATGGGAAGCCTAGTTTCTGCACCAAATTGGCATGTATCATCAAGGTAAGATCATTCTTTTACCTTTTCTTTTTCTTCGCTCATCTTAAGTTGACCCTTGATATGCCCTACTTTTATGGTGTAAAATTTCTACTTTTTTACCAATTTTTAATTGTATTTTACTAATTTATGTTTTAATTTTTTATAAATAAAGAAGAGAGTTTTTCTTTACAATTTTGGTTTGAATTTCTTAGTTTCTAAAACTAATCGGTCATTTATGGCAATGGACTTACATTTGATGACTTTGGAATGTAATGAAATCCTTATGTAGTTGAGATATCTTGTGTGCATACAAGACTTCTTACAAATATCAATGCTATCATGTCTAATCTGAAGTTATCTAAATTTACAACTTTAATGTAACGATGCAATGTAGGTGTGTAAGTACTGATACAGATTATACTAATGGTCTCAGCATTTTCTAATAACTGTGAGTTTGTGCATGTTTGTGTTGCACAGCATGGAGGTGGACATGTGTTCAAAACTCTTCAAGGGTTAGAATGGAGCACTGATGAGGAAAGGACTTTGGTTGGAGCTATTGTAGTTGAAGATAAGGCTACAATATCACGTCATCTGAAGCACTGTGCCAAGGAGCGGAACATCCCCATCATGGTAATTAGTAATTCTTTATTTCAGATTTGAATATAATTTGTAAAGAGAAGTTTTTGGTTGTGCATCAACATGCCAAAAAATTCTGCCATTTCATGGTTTATCATGTGAAAATTCTTGACATTTCAATCTTTCATGGATTTTTATGATTAATCCCTCTCCCTTATCATGCTCTATTTTATATGCTTATTTGTGAGGTGTGGGTGTTTCTGAATTCCCTGTTGATTTTCTCTTGCAGCCTTTTAGCTGGATCATTAAGAGCTTGTATTCAGGAAAGTTACTTCCTTTCACGGAAGAAAAGAATACACTTTCTTTGCCATTTGTTAACGTTAAAGTCTCTGAAGTTCCAAGTTCTTCGGATATGAGTGAAGAAATATAAAATATTCTCTCAGCAACTATCTATTAACCCACACTATCAGTGATGGCTTCTGGAGCAATTTGAAGATCTTATTTTGATTTATAGAAGGGGCTCACACAATGGCAGATTCAGAAATTTTAAGTTTTTACGGAGACATTATTCATGTATGTAATTCTGTGAGGGCAATATGCATATTATGTATTGATTTTTTTTACTACATTTAAAAGTATGGAGACAATTTGTAAATATACATATACATTTTATGAATAATTTAAAAAATTTGTGAGGAAAGCTTCCCTGAACACAACATCCTAGATCCGTCCTTGCGGTTGATATCTTTCCTATAAGTTGTTTAGCTTGTTCTTGTATGCTTCATAAGCTTATAAATGAGCTATCAAATGCATCTCAAATATTGTTAATATGATTCCTCCCGTAATAATCGTGTATGAAATATAGGAGTAGGACAAGTTATATAGACCAATATTTTGTTCGAGTGGTTAAATTGAATTATTTATTGAATTGGGTTAAGGAGTATGAAAATGATATGCAATTCATATCATGCTTTGACAACATGTCTAGTATTACTAAGTTCGTTTGCATGCCATTTTATAAAGAAAAAAAATATAACTTAGTTTTCATCAGATGTTTTTCAGCGTATGCAATCTATCTATAATGAATCTCTATACTGAAGCTAGCAATCATTTTTTTTTTCAGATCACATGTATTCATTCTTCAATAAAGATAATCCTATTGGAGGATAGGATAATTATAGACGAAAAAAATTCTCTATCAAAATATTTATATAGTTACATTGCACATGATGAACAACAAATATTATGTTAATAAATAATAATATGGACAAAATTTGGTTACAGACAACAAATATTCCGTTCAATAAGTTCTAGTATTATTTTTTCACCTCAAGAATTTTAGGCACAACTTAGAAATTGAAGTTTCGAGTTTCCAAGAGTACTTGAAATGTAAATATTTATTGTCATCCATTAATCACTCTTAAAACAAGTTAAGCTCATCTTTTATAAATAGGAAAACTTTTGAAGTGTTTAAGCATCCCATGTTGAAGACCTTTTTGAGAGAGATATTTCCACCATTGTTACTGATGTTGAGTTTAGATACCTTTTTGAGAGAGAGATATTTCCACCATTGTTAGTGATGTTGAGTTTAGAGAAGAGCAAAAGATTATGTATATCACATACACGGTAAATCATTCAAAATTTAATCCTTCATCAAATATCCCTAATTTAATGTAAAATTTTGTTATTTAACTTATTTTCATTAATTTATTATTTTATTCTTTTGTAAATTAATTATTAGAACATACTAGTGGCATCCAAAGATTACCAGCTGCCAAATCCATGATAGGAGGCAAGCGGGGGGTTGTTCCATAAGCATTCATTTGTTCGATCGAGGCAAAAACAATAATTGTTCCATTTATTTTTTACAAATATAATTGAACTTGGGTATAAAAATATGGATGCCATTCAATTTTTATACTAAAATATAAATGTAACTAAAGTTAATTTATTTTAACTATTTAAAAGGTATGAAATTGAGGCTTAAAATGAGGTAAAGTTGCGAAAAGCAGAGAAATCAACATGTCTACGAGGTCACAAGGAAGGTAGTGGTGTTTCAAGCTTTAAAATGGCCACCTCAATTTGTTTTGTTTATTTTCATTAGTTTTTCATTTAACATAGAGATGAAAAGTGTCGCAAAACTAAATCAACTCCAAATCACGAGAGAAACATTTATGAATCTCTAAGTCATTAGCCAAAATAAATTATAAATCCTTAACGGGTGAGGTGTCATATATATATAAAAAGCGATTTTTTAAGTTTAATGAAATACAAAATTATTATCTTCATTTGTTATTTGTAATCAAGGTATTTTTTGATTGAAAATAAAAAATTAATCCCTTGAGATACTAAAATTCATTTAAAAGATTAACTTCTCTTAACAAATATTTTTTCATATGCACAGATCAAAGATCGAATTCATAATAAATAATTAACATGATTAAATCAAAGATAATTTATTAACAAAATGTCTACTCATTAAGAAACTTTTTTTCATTTTTGCATCACCTAGTTTAACCCTATCTTGAAAGTAAATCAAATGTAAGTATTAATCAAGAAAAAATAAGGAAAAAGTAAAGCTTAAATTTTATTAGTATTGATTATGTAATGTTTAGATACATAAGAGATGCAATAATTCATTATTCATGATAATGAACAATTATTATTTAGAACTTGATAATTGCATCACAAGATTCTGGTACTCAATCTAGGGGTACTCGATTAAGAAAATTATTGGTTGAAGTTGTTGACCCTAGACATTGACACTTGTGGCCAACACATTTGAGATTGCAGCCACAAATTGGAAACGGACATCCAATTTTACACTGAAAGTCGAAGAAACATTGTACTCGACTGGGCCCTAAAATGGGTTTTACTTTTGATTCAATGCACATACCTGCATTCCCAAATAATCATAAGAACAACATAAATTTTATATAGCATGTGAAAAATTTGGTTTGAGTAAAAAATAAAAATGTAATGTATAGGAAATTGACTCATTTGAGTTGGGGGATGGGAGAGAATGAAAATAAAACATTATTTCTCACTTGAAGCCACAATGAAGAAAGCTAATAAGATTGCCAGTTTGCCAACGAAATACCTTGAAGAGTCCATCATATTCGTAAAACATGGTCTTCAAGCACGTGTATATATACTTGACCCAAAAAGCAAGATAACTATTTTTTTATTGTATTAATAATGGTCCTAACTCAAGCAATAAATGTAAATATAATATTTTATTCAACGATGCATTAATTATATATACAGAGAGAAAGAAAGGAAAAATAATACAACATGAAAATAATTATTACATGTGAGAATGAAAATATCAATTTCAACTGTTAAATTAAAATGAAAAGTTTAGATTAAAAATATTTTAAATTTAAAATAAAATCTTATTTAATCAGAAATTTTTTAAAAGATTAACAAAGTAGAGAAATCAAATATGTAAAAGATCGAATTTATCACATCGTAAAAGATCATCATGATCATCATTGCCATAAATACTACCACAACCATTACCATGATTACCATTGTTGTCACCATAATTATTTTTTTCTTGGAGAGAGAGAAAGAGAAAATATACCATATAAGAATCATAGTTCAAAGCTCTGTCTTAAAAAAGGATTGTTTGTTTGGAAAGACTTTGATAAAAGAGTTCAATTTTAAGTGTTTTTGTGAAAGGTTTTTTTGTCTTAAAGATCAATGAAAATATTTAACATATTTGTAATAGAATCATTGCAAAGATAGAGGGAAGAGATTAATGCACAATGATTTTTCTATTGATTCATCCCAAGCTTGGGTTACATCCAATCCTCACCCTTCAAGATGAGATTCCACTAACACAATCAACCATTACTGGACCAACAACCACTCAAATTGAACAACTTGCCATTACTCCCGCTAGACTTCCAACCTAGACTAAACTAGACTAGCAACACTACTGGATTTCAATAATGTCATCCACTGGTGGACTTTCAACAATAAAGGGGTTCTATGTGTTTGGGATTGCACAAACACAAATTTTTACCTTACAAAGGGTTTCCACTCATGAAAATACAATCTCTCACTTCTATCTTAGATCTATTACAAAGTACAAGCTCAATACAAAAGTAGGTCATTCTCAACTGAGAGGGTTGAAGTATAAAATGCAAATTTCTTAAGTAGAGATCAAGCTAGAGTTTCTCTAACTGGAGTGCTTCAACTTAGCTTCAAATTGCTCTTAAAAAATATCTTAAAGCTCCAAAGAAGATCGTTGAAGTGAGTTTCACTCAACTAACAGGCTTTTGGAGCAAGTAGACAGACATGACAACTATCATGAGATAATGGCTTGTAGAATCATTCTGAGGTAGTCATTTTGAGGCCCCCATTCTGAGAAACCTTTCTGATGAGCATTCTGAAGTAACATCATAATGATGATTTTGATTTTAGCTGAGAAAGGATCTATACTTGAAGTAGATCCTATTGACAAAGACCAACTAATATGCATTTTGTCCACTTTAACACATCTTCACAACACAAAGTATTATGAAGTAGATTGCTTCAAAAACTCAAAGTAAAGATACAATTGTTGGTGTTTTAGTGTTTTGTCCAAGATTATAGACTATGTAGTATCTTCAGTCTTTTATTTTGATGCTTCACATTCGTTACTTCTCATTGATAGATTCAACTTTCAACAGGTTTGCATCTCCTAATGCAATTAACATTCACTTTTTTATGTACACCTAGTGTATGTGACAACATGTGGATAGTGAAATGTTGTCAACTTCAATCTTCTGATGTGCCCTCTATATTGTGGCATCATATGGAAGACATGGTGTTGTCCTTGCAAAGCATTTTGAACCATTTTGAACTCCATTTTGATTTTCAATACTTCAAAATCATGTTCTTCATCATTTTGGTGTAGACTCTATTACAACTTCATTCTGATTTTGGATGCTCTTAATGTAGCCTTTGATAAGTATTTATGAAATGCCTTGTTGTTAAATACTTTTCCAAAAACCAAATATTCAAAGGAAAGCATTCTTCATCATCATGCTGATGAGCTTCGAGAAATCTTATAAGTTCTCAACTCTTGACAACTGTTTTGAGCACAACCTTTATGAGCATCATTCTTAGCACTTCAGAATGATTAGACATATCTGCTTCTTAAAACATTTATCACTGAAACACTTATAAGTGTCTTTTAACCGATGTAGAATAGTTGTTTTCTAATAGTGGAATTACTATCGTCGCTGCTGCTACAGCTACAATAGAAGCTGAAATAAATGTTTTTTGACAAACTCTTAGACAGAAAACATTGATTAATAAAATCATATTTTATTCAATTTATTCAATTAAGATTTTAATAAATTTCATGCTATATATTAATTTATAATATAATATATGGGTTGTTTTAATTTTGACTCTTATGTGGTTCATCAATTTGGATATTTCAATGGGGCTGAGGGTATTAACCATTGTAAAATGGGTTACCCCAAGTGGTAGAAAAAAAATTGTCCTACAAATGTTTTGAACTAATCATATAGTAGGATATTGTGCCACCATGGCAGGGGCAACTAATCAATGGCTGGAGGAAATTTAGGTATTACAGAGAAAATGAATTTTTTTTTGTATTTTTTTATAATTAACAATATAGATATTCAAAAGTAAGTAGTATTTTGTTATTTTAAGGTTTTATTTTTTTCACAACTAATTAGATTTTGAGCGGAATGTCAGATTAATGAGATCATTTGACGTTGCTTATAATGACTTGCGTTTAACGCTGAATTAACTGAGTGAGTTGGATGATTTCACCCTCAACCAGTGGATTCTCTTATGTAAGCACTGACGACTAACCATCAAAAAATGGTCAAAGATAAAGCACAGGAAATGAACTTAATAAGTTTTTTAAAAATTTGTTATTCATTTTGTATATAATGTAATGTACAATTTGTTAGCTTAGGTTCTCCTATTAGTTTTGGTTAAATATACTGAGGTCAAGTCTTTAATTATAGGTCATTTAATCGTGAAAACACACGTCAATGATTTGAATTGTTGTCCAAACTTTGACAACTTTAATGACATGTAGATATTCAAGAAATTACTGTGACTTTGATTTATGATGAATTTTCCAAATATTGGATCATTGGACAACTTTAATTTCCAACACTCTGTCTTTTATTTTATACAACTAGTACTCTATTCTTGAAAGTTGAAAGCATGTATGTAGTGTGACGTGATGTATGTGTGTCAAGTGCAAAATGCAAGTACAATGTTAATCTGTGATCAAATATGTTGTTAGATGGTATATGGTGTACATCAAACAAATGGGAATAAAGCAAACATGAACTAAAATATGTTACAAAAACAATATTAAAATTTTCTTTTACAAGGAGGTTACAAATGTTGTCAACTCATCAAATAAATGTTTAAACTAACATGTAGTTTAGGCATTTATATGTGGGGCTCCATCCCAACGTGTCATTCAATAATATATTTTAGTTTTGTCTTCCTTTCTTTTCCATAGAGGTACCTAAGTAGTACTACTGCATGAACATTCTAAGAATGCCTCCACTTTCTGTAAGAATGATATCCACAGTAGGATCGAGTAAGAGAAGGAATTAATAAATGGAAACTGAGAGTGAGATTGTGGTGAAGTCCTAATTTGTCAAGTAGGAAGTTGTTCCTATCCCCCTCATTCTTATTATTAATCCTCCAACTCTAATTTGTCTGGGCATGTGACTCATTGTGATAGATTTCAACAATAAATAATGTCAAAATTTTTGTTTGGAGTATGAACGTTGTTTCAATCACTTAGATAAAGAAATTAAAGTTTCCTATTAGGCCAAATTGATGGTAGCACTGCACATATGGCAGTATAATCTAAGTTTAGGCCGTTTCCTCTAATGTCAGTAATAACTCCACTATGGCCTGGGTCACATAGATTAAGGCTTTCAATCTCTCTATACTCTATAGTGAGTTGAATACAAATGCATGAGGTTGGGGAGACAACATGGATATATGAAGTGCACACAACCTTTCACAACAACCAAGATTTACTATTTCAATTTTAATGTCTTTCATACTAGTTTACAAACCACACTTCCAAACAGTCTTGCATTGTTGATCACTCCCAAAATCTGAAAAACAAAGGCATATGGAAAAAACACATGAAACTATTCCCTTGATATTTTCAATTGAGATGTATGTCAAAAAATTATATTTCAATCATTAAACACATTATAGGCATTTAAATGATGCTTGATGGATTGCAACCCCCCAAAAACCTTGTTGCACTGAAAGAAAAAGCTTTCAATTATTTCAGTTAATTGAAATACACGACAAATATGGTTTAGAGAGAATGAACAAACTTATTTTTACCATTTTATCATAAAATAAAAGTTGTAAATCACTATGCACCTAAAAAAAAGTTCAATTGCATATCTAACAAATTTATGATATGACAAATATTTTACCATATGCAATGGGGAAAAAAAATTAGTGATGTGATCCTACCCCCAAGGGCATTGGATAGAAGATTCCAAGAAGATTCTAAGAAGATTAGGCCAGAGCTGCTAAAGAAAGCCCTAGGAATCTAATGAGCCTTAGGGTAGATTTTGGACCCATAGGCTAAGTATGAGTCCACTTATCTTTGTGCATATTAAATTAACATTTTGATGCAATCCTACCCCCCAAGGGCATTGGATAGAAGACTCCAAGAAGATAGGGCCTAAGATGCAGGAGAAGGCCCTAGGGTTCTCATAAGCCTTAGGGTAGATTTTGGGCCCATGGGCTCAGTATGAGCCTAATTATCTTTGTACATATTAGATTAAGGGTTAATTATTTTTGGGCATTGTATTTAGGGCTCCATAGTGTAGGGAGAGTACCCTAGTAATGTAGGATTTTTCAGTCCTGATATTTTAGGGCACCTAGACTAGTTTTTGTATTAGGGATAATTTTGTAATTTCACATGCATTAAGTGTATTATTTGATGTGTGTGTGTTGGGAGATAAATTTAATTGAATTGGGAGAAGCCCAATCCAATTAAGTTTTGGACCATCTTAAAGGGGAGGTGAGCATTTGCTTGTTGCGCCCTATTGTCACATTATATAGTCACACTTTGTGCATGTCCTTCATGCTTTACATGCCTCATGACACCTAAGCACACTTAGTGGAGAATCTTGGACTTGATCTTGGATTACTGGGCTGAACCATAACTAAAATTCACTAATCATAATTAGTGAAATTGTTGCTCCAAATTTGGCTCCACCAATTCAAATTCAAGTGAAATTTGAATAGAAATTCAAATTTCCCTCCAATTTTGCGTGACACTAAGGATATAAATAGATGCATTGTGTGTGCATTTTTTCAACTTTGATCATTTGATAATTACACTCCAAATTTCAAACCTCATTTAAGGCATAAAATTTCATGCTCCTTCTCTCTTTCTCCCTCCACTCATCTTCTCTTACTTTCAAGCTCTTATCCATGACTTCCTATGATAGTGAGCTTGTTCTTGACTCATCTACTCCTTGAAGTGGCATCTCCAATCATCTTTCTTCCCTCTCCATTATGCTGCCATTGATCTTCAAGAAGCAACAGACTACATTGATGAAGAAGATCCAAGGCCTATAAGCTCCACACGGAGCTACATCATGTGGTATCAGAGCATCTTCATCTAGGTGATGTTCTTTTGCTTCCTCTATCTTTTTGTTCGGTCAATTCACTTTAATTCCTTGTTCTTCATCTTCTTCTCCATGTATCTCCTCCATTTTCTTGTGTTTTGGTACTATTTAGAGTTGATTCAAAAAAATAAACCGATTAAATCTTAGATCTACACTTGTTCTTGCATTTCTATGGTTCAAATTTTATAGATCTACTCTTAAATCATGTTTTTGTGTTGATTTTCGATTCTATCATTTTTCAGTCATAATGTTCTTGTCTTGAACCTTTAGATCTCAATTTTCTTGCAAAATATTGATTAGAAAAGAAAACACAAAAATCTAAGTGTAAATCACTTCATTCATGTTGTCTTAGAGTCATGTTTAGTCATAATAATTGTCACATTATGTTCTAAATTTGTGTTGAATTTTAATTTTTTGATTGAATTCTAGATACATTTGTTCATGTATTCTTGCAATTCTTAGCCTATCATTTGAATTTTGAGTCAAATCTTGCATGTTAATTAGTCCTTAACATTTTGATGCAACATTCTTAGAGAGTCTTTGATTGTGAACCTTTTTTTTTAACTTTTAGGTTTCCTTATGCTTGTGTCTATTGTGAATTTAAGTTTTGGTGATTGAATTGCTGGATGAAATTTTGATCCTATGTGAATATTGAACTCATAAAAGTTTGGTAAGCAAGCCTAGTGAGTTCAACATACATAGGAAGGTTGAAAGTAAACCTAAGGCAATCAATATACTATGCTTAAAAAATTTGAAGTCTGAAATCACTGGTGCTGCCAGCTTGAACATACGAACTTGTAAAAATTACTGGGAATTGGTCACTGCGAATTTTGAGCTGAAATTTTTATTGAAGTTTCTAGACATCTGGAAAAAAATTATAAAAAAATAACCAAGTGATATGGATAAAATAAAAAAATTAATAAAAATCACATAAGCGTGTTGGAAAATCAGTGTCCTGGAAAAAAAGTGAAAAGGAAGTGTGCTTGTTGTTTTGACACAATTTTTTTTCTATAATTGGTTCCTATTTTATACAAATATTAGATCTGATATTTAAATTGAAAATTAGTATGAAAATAAGTGCCAAAACTAGAGGTTTCTTGAGTTTTTTTTTCCTACTCTACTCTAGAGCCATTCTAGGTTTCTCTTTGAGTTCGAGCTTGCTTTTATGTGCTTTTCATTTCTTTAATTGTTGAATAATCCTTGAAAATTTGTCTTGTTAAAACTCTATTGTTTTAGCTTTAATTTCTCTTTGTTTCCTTGTTTGTGAGTTGCCATATAGGGAATTGGAAAGGAGGATAGGTGCCATCCCTTGAAGAATTTGAGTCAAGAAGCAAGGGGTCAACCACATTAAGAGTTATTGGACTAAGAAGCACTCCAAATTGAGTGAATCACCCAAGAGAGAACAACCACCAAAATTGAGGACCTTTTTATAATTTTGTAATTGGCAATTTACTTACCTTCATTGTTTTCAAATTTTGTAACAAAAAGGTCTTTCATTGGAAGTGTGTTGGGAGCCTCCAATAGGTTACCAAACTTCCATTTGTGTGCAATAATTTTAGGCCCTTAGGATAGTGAGTGTTTTTTCGGAAACCTTAAATGTGTTCATCCAAACACTCTTAGGATCCGCCTAGTTTACATTTCTTGCACTTTAATTTCTTGCTTACTTTCATAGCTTATTTTCCTTACTAGTCTCGCCTAGTTTATCTTGTTATTACATAATATTTTCTTCTTGTTTATCACGCTTATCTTGAGTTCTTTTTAACCCTAACTTTTACATTTTACAAACCCTCAACAAGAAAGAACCACAACTTAGGAACCAACATGAGTCATCATTCATCTAGTGTTAATGGTGAGGGTACTAGTCATAAGGACCCTTTATCTAGAATCTTAGATGAGTTGAGTTCCCTCAAGTTATGGAAAGAAAAACAAGAATGAATATAAAAAGGAAAAGAGAGGGTAGAAATAAATCAAGATGAGAAGGAACAAATAAGGGAAGAAGAAAGAAGGAAAATAAAAGAGTTAAGACAAGAAAAACATGCCTCCTATAGTAGTCATGACTCTTTCAAGAGCCTAAGTGAAGAACTTCGTGATTATTATGAAGGAAGGCATAGATCACATCTTAGACCTGACTCCCATACGAGAGGAAAGGAAAGAAAGCCTCAAGAGGCTAACATTAACCTCCCATACTTCCATGGGAAGGACAATGTGGAGGCTTACTGAGATTGAGAAATAAGGGTAGAGCAACAACTTAAAAAGAAGTCTAGTTCAAAATCTTATGGCTCTCAATCTTATCCAAAGAAAGACCAAGGTCAAGGAATCTTAGGGGCGGCACCTTCTAAGCCCAAAGATGATAAGGGGAAGACAATAGAAAAACAATCCCCTAAGGCTAGTATGTGAGAGAAGACTAGCTCTATAAAGTGCTTTAAATGTCTTGGAAGATGACACATTACTTTTCAATGCCCCACCAAGAAAACCATGATTATGAGGGGTTAAGTCATTTATAGTAGCCAAGATGAAGCTACTACTTCACATTCCTCTAGTGAAAGTGAAGAAGCAAAATGGGAAGAATCTAGTGAAGAAATCTACCCCCAAGAAGAAAGACAACCTTTAATGGTTAAGGAGGAGTGTAAGGAGGCAAGTGTCTCCTTCAAGAGGTTAGCGAAGAAGGAAAGTCATTTTGCAATAAAGACAAACATTAAAGAAACTTCCCCTCTTAGACAACCTCCACATCTTTTCCTTTGTAAAAAGACACTTGTTAGCACTGCCATGCCTCTTGGGCTTGAGGTTATTCCTCAAGTAAAGGAGTTATTGGATGAAGGTTTGGTTAGTAAGAGCTTAAATCCTTGTGCTCTTTTAGTGCCCAAAATAGGTATTATTGGGCACCAAATCCCTAAAATAGGTGATATGATGAATGTGTTGAGTGGTGCAACTTTCTTTTGTAAAATCACTCATGTACCCAACATCTTCATGATTTGTGTACATGGGGACTCATTAGGTAGGTTTGTTCTTATTTTTGGTTTCAATACAAACCTAGGTGCTCATGTGGGACACCTTAGGTTTGTCATACTTTTTTGTAGGAATAATCAACATGAAAATACAGAAAAATGTATGTCTTATTGCGTTACTTTTCTTAATTTTTTAAATAGTGATCAAGGGTTTACCACGGACCCTAAGAGAATAAAGATCATTTCTGAGTGGCCCACCCCACCATGTATAAGGAAAATTTGGGGTTTCCATGACTTAACAAACTTTTACAAAAGGTTTGTCCCATATTTTTCTATACTTGTAGTACCACTCATTGAGTTAGCGAGGAACCATGTTTCCTCATGGGAAGATGCCCAGGAAAGGGGTTTTCAGACACTTGAAACTGAAGGAGGAAAACAGCCTCCTTTCTCTCTTAGCTTTATTCATTTCAAAAAGTTACATATATATTGAGTACAAGAAAGAGAGAGAAGGGCAATGACAGTGACAACTCACTGCTGCCCTTCTGAACAAGCTTACCAACTAAGCTACCAAATATAGATAAAAATACAAAAACATTCAACACTCCCCCTCAAGCTGGAGCATATAAATCATATGCACCAAGCTTGGAACATATAGTCTGAATTTTGGGTCCTCTTAAGGACATAGTCAAAATATCCGCTGGCTGATCATTAGAATCAATAAACTCAGTGACAATCTCCTTGGACAGAAGCTTCTCTCGAATGAAATGACAATCAATCTCTATGTGCTTAGTCCTTTCATGAAAAACTGGGTTTGAGGCAATATGAAGAGCAGCCTGATTATCACAATACATCTTCATTTGCAACTCTTCACAAAACCTCAATTCCTGCAGAAATTGTTTAATCCATATGAGCTCACAAGTAACCATAGTCATAGATCGATATTTAGCTTCTACAATGGACCGAGCAATAACTGTTTGTTTCTTGCTTTTCCAAGAAATAAGATTTCCTCCAATGAAGACATAATAGCTTGATGTAGACCTTCTATCCATGGGACAGCCAACCCAATCAGCATCACAATATCTCGATAGTTGTGTATTACCCTTGTCTTCATACAACAACCCTTGACCAGGAGCTTTTTTAACATATCTCAGAATACGCATGACAGCATTCCAATGGTCCAAATGAGGATTCTGCTTAAATTGGCTAACCACTCCCACAACAAAGGAGATATCAGGTCTGGTAATGGTAAGGTAAATGAGTTTTCCCACTAGCCTCCTATATCTCTCGGGGTCAGGATAAACTTCACTTTGATCTGCCATGAGCTTCAGATTCGGATCCATGGGACTTTCAACAGGTCTACAATTATGGATACCTGTTTCTTCTAAAATATCAAGAGCATACTTCCTTTGAGAGATCACAACACCATCTCCTGATTGAGCCACTTCAATACCAAGGAAATACTTCAAAGAACCCAGATCTTTGGTCTGGAAATGACTGAATAAGTGCTCTTTTAGCTAGGTGATCTTAGTAGTATCATTCCCTGTAATCACTATATCATCAACATAGACCATTAGATAAACACATTTTCCAGGAGATGTATGACAGTAAAATATAGAATGATCAGCTTCACTTCGTTTTAGTCCAAACATTTGAACAACATGACTAAATTTACCAAACCAAGCACGAGGAGATTGCTTCAACCCATAGAGAGATCAGTGAAGCTTACACACAAGACCATACTCCCCTTGAGCAACAAACCCAGGAGGTTGCTCCATATAAATATCCTCGTCAAGATCACCGTGGAGGAAGGCATTCTTAATATCAAGCTGATAAAGGGGCCAGTGACGAATGACAGCCATAGCAAGAAACAAACGAACAGTGGTGAGTTTGGCTACAAGAGAGAAAGTATCACAGTAATCAATGCCATATACCTGTGTGTAGCCCTTAGCCACCAAGCGAGCCTTAAGCCGATCAACCTTACCATTGGGCCCAACTTTAATAGTGTGGACCCATCTATAACCCACAATAGTCTTACTAGGAGGAAGAGGAACAAGCTCCCAAGTACCATTATTTTCAAGAGCCTGCATCTCATCAATCATAGCCTGTCTCTAGCCAGGATGATTAAGTGCCTCACGGACAGTAGAAGGAATAGTAATGGAGGACAATGAGAAAACAAAGGAACTGTATGAAGGAGACAAACGGTGGTAACTTAAGAAATTATAAATAGGATGAGGATTACAAGTAGAGCGAGTACCTTTCCTGATGGCAATAGGCCAATGTGAGTTAGAATGAGAAGAAAAAGTGGAAGGATCCATGAGTGGAGGACTGGTTAAAGAAGAACGAGAATCACGAGGAGAAGCTTCAGGTACTGGAAATCCAATCTGCGTTGTCCTGGGTTGATCTGTAATCAAAGGTGAAGATACAACTTTAGGTGAATTTGGTGAGGAAGATGGAACAACACCGACATTTTGGTCTGAGACATCTAGAGGACAAGGAGAAGGAATAAGAAGAACTTCCTGGAGAGACGAAGAATAGTCTACGGAAGGTGAGAAGAAGGGTGTGTCTTCAAAGAAGGTTACATCTGTAGACATGTAGTATCGTCTCATGGTTGGAGAATAACATTTGTAACCCTTTTGAAGATGAGAATAACCCAAGAAGACACATTTGACGGACCTAGCATAGAGTTTTTCTAAACCAGGAGATAAATCATGGACAAAACACGTACAACCAAACACTTTAAGAGAAACATGAAATAGTGGATCATGAGGAAAGACAATTGAGTGAGGGATTTGGTTTTCAAGAGAAGAAGAGGGCATCCTATTGATTAGGAAACAAGCAGTAAGCACTGCATCTCCCCAATGATGTGTAGGAACATTTGAGTTTAGCATTAGGGAACGTGCAGTTTCAAGAAGATGACGATTCTTCCTTTCTGCTATGCCATTTTGTTGTGGTGTGTGAGGACATGTGGACTGATGTAGAATACCTTTGGAAGATAAAAAAGAAGAAAGGTCATGAGAGAAATATTCTTTAACATTATCACTCCTGAAAATTTTAATTCTTTTTCCAAATTGATTCTCAATCTCATTGTAGAATGACATGAATATAGGCAAAAGTTTAGATCTGTCTTTCATGAAATTAACCCAAGTACATCTGGAGAATTCATCAATGAAGGTTACAAAATATCGAAAACCAAAAGATGTAACACGACTTGGTCCCCAAATATCAGAATGAATGGTAGAGAAAGTAGAGTCACATCTTTGTACAATTTGAGGAAATGACGACCTGACATGTTTTTCTATTTGACAAGAATCACAATCTAAGACACGAAGATTCTTGAGACTAGGAACCATCATCTTCAATTTTGGTAAACTTGGGTGACCTAGATGATCATGCAAAAGTTTGGGCTTTGAGATTACAAAACAAGCCCCAGGTGGACTGGATTCCAAGTAGTAAAGTCGTCGTGGTTCATGTCCTTCTCCAATCAGTCGCCCCGTCCCATGTTCCTGAATAACAAACGAATTAGCAGTAAAGGTTACTGAACAATTTAACGAACGAGTTAACTGACTCAATGAAATTAGATTATAGGGACACTGAGAAATAAATAACACAAAGTTCAATTTCAGAGAAGGAGATAATGAAACTTGACCACTTCCTTGAGACGCGACCTTGGAACCATTGGCTACAGTAACAAGGTGAGGAATTTTTGGAAAAGAGAAGGATGAAAAAGAGGACTTATTACCAGAAATATTATCAGAGGCATCTGAGTCGAGTATCCAAGGACTTGAACCTTCAATGGATTGAGAGATACAAGCTGTTGAAAAGCATGGTACAGATGAGGATTGAGCTTGGTTGCTGGGTTTCTCGGATTTAAGCTTCAAATACTCTTGATACTCCTCATCAGAAAATCTAGACTCTGCCTTCTCTAATTTAGAGACCTGTGCGACCTTGTCGGGAAACCCATGCAACGAATAAAAATTCTCTTGGGTGTGACCCATCCTCTTGCAATAAGTGCAATGAGGACGTCCACCCCTTCCAAAAAGAACGACACATTTTAAAGGATCTAAGTGTTTCCAAAATATTCGGCTCAATTGATTGCCATAACACAACGCAGAGCTGATAGTCAAGCTTCTCCCATTCAGGTCTCTTGTCATTTGGAACGAAATCAGAAGCTTTCTCCAAGTGGTCATGATGACCTTGACCGAGAAACCAAAGTTCCACGGAAGCAGACCATGAGGGATAATTCTTCCAATTCAGCTTAGCAGTAGTGATGGTCGGAGTCCCAGAGAAGGAGAAAACGGGTCCAGAAGTAGCCATTTTGGCCCACAAGATGAAACCCTAAAGGGGTAAAAAAGAGAGAAGAATGGGGTGATACGTTCCAGGCGACAAAACTCAAAACTGAGGGCTGGAACGAACTCAGAAGAGGCCGACGAGCAGATAGGTGGCGGCACGGCGCAATTCCGGTGACGGCATGGCGGCGCGTGGGCTTCACGCGCCGAAGAACGCGCGTGAGAAAGGTGGCGTGTGGAGACTCCTTTGGCGGCACAAATTCCAGAGGTAGGTTGCACTTTTCGAGGCGATCCTAACCCTGGTCTCGTCGGAGAAAACTGGCCGGAGATGGCGGCAGCGGACGGCGTGACGGCGGACGAACCCGCTCTGATGCCAACTTGAAACTGAAGGAGGAAAGCAGCCTCCTTTCTCTCTTAGCTTTATTCATTTCAAAAAGTTACATATATATTGAGTACAAGAGAGAGAGAGAAGGACAATGACAGTGACAACTCACTGCTGCCCTTCTGAACAAGCTTACCAACTAAGCTACCAAATATAGATAAAAATACAAAAACATTCAACACAGACCTTACCCTACTCCAACATGCCAAACACCACTAATATATATGTTATTATTTTTTTTACAGGTGTTGAGGGAAGAAGCCCAGAGTTTCAAGAGCCTTTGGATTTGAGATCAAATCTTTTTCAAGGGGGAGGGAATGATGCAATCCTACCTTCCAAGGACATTGGATAGAAAACTTTTACAAATCCTTTATGTATTAAGGGTAGTTTTATAATTTCATATGCATTAAGTGCACTATTTGATGTGTGTCTGTGTGTTAGGAGATAAATTTAATTGAATTGGGAGAAGCCCAATCCAATTAAATTTTGGACCATCTTAAGGGGGAGGTGAGCAATTGCTTGCTACGCCCCATTGCCATATCATATAGTCACACTTTGTGCATTTCCTTCATGCTTTACATGTCTTATGACACCTAAGCACACTTAGTGAAGAATCTCTCCCGACACACACATCAAATAGTGCACTTATTGCATTTGAAATTACAAAACTACCCCTAATACAAAAACTAGTCTAGGTGCCCTAAAATACAAGGGCTGAATAATCTTACATTGCTAAGGTATCCTCCCTATACTATGGAGCCCTAAATACAAGGCCAAAAAATAATTAAATCCTAATCTAATATGTACAAAGATAAGTGGACTCATACTTAGCCATGGGCCCAAAATCTATCCTAAGACTCATGAGAACCCTAGGGCCTTATTTAGCAGTTCTGGCTCAATCTTCTTGAAATCTTCTATCCAATGCCCTTGGGGGATAGGATTGCATCAAACACTTATCAAATGAACCTCACAACTATTCCTCTAAGCAGGCCTTAATGAGATCTTATCATCCTTTACCTATTAACCAAGGCCAATCAAGTGTCAAACTCACCTTGTAACCTTTGGGTGCAAATGTCGTTATAGTGATCAATTTTCAGGACTCCAACTCCAAGCATGTCAAGAGTGGAATGTATCTTCCAATCAGATCCCATACATTATACATAGCAATTAAAACAAGAGCATACCCAAATGAGTCATGAGTGATTCTTCAAAATAATCATGACAGTTGTAGAATTAACAAACTTTAGGCAGCAGTTTATCTTCCTATCAAATCATTACTAAGTATTGACCAAATAATTTTTGGATAGAAGCTCAAGCATTAAGAAGTAAAACTCTAAAGATCCATACCTTTTTCCATGACATCGATTTGCAAGGAGTCAAGTGTAATTATGCCATTGGTCAATGGAAGTAGCTCAAGCTTAATGGAGGTTATGGATTGAGATGGAATACATCTGATGTGGCCAATACTTGGTTTTAAATTAATCAGTGTTAGTTTTAAAAAAAGTCATAGAAATAACAATGCCAACGTTAGATCTTCAGAGTTAAAACCTGATAAATAAGAAACAATTAAAGTGATCAAATTGTAATTTAAGTAGGAAAAATATTGAAAACAAACTAAATATGAGCTCCAATGCAAGACCCTGACTCAACATAGTCAATAGTAAAACATATATTGACCTGCACAGGAAGTTGAGAATTTCTCTTAGACTCTTGTGACATCTCAGATGCAACAGAGATTATAATATCCCTCGATGAGCATGGTCGCCAACTGGTTGCTTGCTTAAAGAAAAATCTTGATGTTGTATTAAGCATAAAAACAAGGAGAAAACAACTAATTAACACCTTTAAAAATTGAGATAATACACTAACAAACCAAGGAGACAAAAAAGCTTACCCTGTATAATTGCATACTGATCGTCAATTGAAGCAATCACAACCGAATTATCTTTTAGATGGTATGTGAGGTATACCTTTTTGTTCTCTCTTTCAAGAATTACAAGTATATTTTGAGACAAAACTTTTTAATAAATATATTCTACAAATATTTTTAATATATTTTTAAAAAAAGTATTAAATAAATATATATTTACTGTCTTAAAAACTTTTACAAACGTTTAATATAATTATTCAAAATATTTTGCAAATTATTATTCAATGATAAAATGAAAACATTAAAACCCAATAATAAATGCTATGAAAATATTAAAGTAAATAAAAAATGCTATGCAAATATTAAAACAAATAATAAATGCTAATCAATATTAGTAAAGATAGTAAAAGTTATGCAATGTATTAAACCAGATAATAAAAGTTATCCAATGTATTAAAATAAATTTAATCTTGTGATGTAAGCAAAGTACTCAATGAACCAGGGGAGGGAGCAGAAAACAGAGTACTATTGTGATAAAGCAAGAGCTTTATGTAGACCAAAGCTAGTCAAATTTATGTAACAGAAGAAGAAAGAAAAGGGGGATGGTCCAAACTAATAGGAAAAAAACTAAGCTTCCAACAAGAAGAAAAAAATGTTGGTTCGAATTAATAGTTGAATTTGAAATTTGAAAATGTAAAAAAAATAAATTAAAAATGCCAAAAGACCTTAAAAAATTATTGAGGTTCCAAGGCAAATGTAATAATTCAAAAATCTTAGAAAATGAAAAGGCTGACAAAACACAAAAGTAATTTGGAAAACGAGTATGAACTTGTCAGATTTCATCCAATGATGACAAATCATTAATTTAAAACTTCACTCACAACTAGATTTCCAACACTTAAAATCTCTGCAAAGCCAATTATTGCAGAACATTTGTTTAGAAAGAAAAAAAAGAAGCTTTTCCACATCCATTAATAGCTAAAATTTTACACCAAGGACAATCTACTAAAGATGGCTTGAGTAACCAAAACCAGTAAGTAAAATAATAGAGGTGATATGCAATCATCCACTACACAAAGTATGATGAAGGTATTTAGTCAAGAGCAGTGAAATAAAATTGTTCTTATTATGGCAACATAACAAAGACCCAATTTTAGACCAGCGAAAAGTAAAAATCAATACATACAACAGAAAATACAATTTCCATGAAGCCCTAAAACTTAAAAGTAGCTTTATTTTTTATGTAGCAAGTCACAAAAAAGAGCCTTCTACAAAAGGCTAATTGGAGGAACTTCTTTTAAGGAAAAGAGAAACAAAAAAAAAAACTGAGCCAAACATTGCTAGTATCTCCTACAAAATGTACAACTCAACACTCATATAAAATTATAAAAATTTCTGCAGCAGCCATAAATTTTCAAGGCTCCAACTACTCATAGGGAAATTACACCAATTACAACTTGTGGGCAACGAAAATTCATGAAGTAAACTTCTACAGATTCCACCTCAGTGTAACTTCATTAGCTTGGACTTACAATATAGCCCCAACTTTTTAAAAAGTTAAATATTTGTGCATACATGTAATTATTTAATGTTAAGCCTCAACTAACAGGCACCACAAGCAAGAGAGTACAATAATGCATTTAAGACTTGCACAAGATGGAACAAAATTAGAAGAAACTAATAAGAGACAATAAGACATTTATCCCTAACCCTCATAATCAACTTTTTTTTCTCCTAAAACTCTTCCAAGGAGCTTTTGATTATAAGCTTTTTGAAGTAAAAAATAATCTAATTCAAACACATACTACAATCAAATGATTTTATGGTTGTATAGTTTACGCAGTCTAACATATTTGTTACAAAGGTGACAAAGTTCTGTTTGATTCCCACATACTTCCTGAATGTTTAAAAATCAAACTAAAATTAGTACCAAAGTACACTAATTAATATAACCTTCTTAATTCTAGAAGTCCTTTATAATAAACACTACTTGATGCTCAACCAGATCAATTGCCAACAAAGGAAAGAACTCACAAGTGATCATCCTTTAAGGACAATTTTCCCTCTATGGATATCTAAAATATCACGTTCCATGGTTTCACTGCATAGCGAACAGGAAACTTGTGCAAATTGACATTTTCTTTTGAATAACCATTGCAAAGGTGAATTTTAAGTCTGACTTCATGAATTGTGTTATAGTGTGCTAGGCAGCCTTTGGGAGAAGGGGGAGAGGAGGCCCATTTTCTTTAGTGTGTGGAGTTGACAATCCAATTTCTATGCTCTATGATATGAGAGCACCTTCATATTATATACTAGACACAGTAAAACTAGGTCTGGCTCAATAAATTATATACATGTAACAATATTGCATCCCCCGTTCCATGCAGTGTTGTCCGCAACTGCAATAGTCCACAATTGCAGTGTGAATTTCAATCACACGAAATTCCGCAATGCATCTGTTGCCACCTAGCCAAAATAGAACCGTACTGGAGCAACAATGGAACCTTAGCACCGTTCTATTCCACTTTTTTGTCAAAAAAAGATAAAAGATTTAGATTTCAATCTTCTATTCTATCTTACAATGCCCGAGACCACTACTGCAATTTAGAACCATGGACTGGACTCATCTCCAAACCAATTGATTTTCAGAGTTAAAATAGTATTTGGGGAAAATTGAATGTGTCTATATGTGGAACACATGATAGGACAAGGTCATATCAATTATCACCTGAAAAAGAGCAAGAACATTACACACTCGAGTTGATTGTGCTGGAGTAAGGTTTGGAGGTGAAATAACAGGGAATATTGAAATTATTTCCTAGAAGAAGAAAAAAATCCTAGTGAGTGGTGGGCAACAAAGGTCAAAGAAGCACCTCTTCATTGAGAAAAAAAATTAGGAGTATGTCTAATTCTCTCTTTTTATAATAAAAAAGAGTTAGAGTCTGAGACTCGCTGCGCGAAGAGGGTTATCTAAAATTGAAAAGGGGTAATGGGTTGTGCAAATGTAGGGTTTTAGTTTCAGCATTGTCGTGTGTGTTGTGGTCGCTACCAATAAAAGCACAAGCCACTTTGAGGAGGCAGTGGATGGGACCGAGGAATGTTGGCCATTGGTGAGGCATTTGAGGAAGGGATGTCAAGGAGTGTGAGGAGGCATTTTAGGGTTTCCAACAGGTGCGCTTATGTGTTTATTTAATTAAAAATAGTGGAAAATATTCTTAGATGGTTTTTTTAAAATCATTTTTGAATAATAGTCTTCTAAGAAAGTTTTTTAAAACCGTCTTAGAATGACAGTCTTCAAAGACGGTTTTCGTAAAACCGTCTTTGTTGAGAAATCCCATATTTACAAAATTGCCACCACCTTATATACTAAGACGATTCTTAAGGAACCGTTGTTATTTTGCTGTCGTAGAAAATACCTTTTCTAGTAGTGTTTGCTACCCACAACAACTGGAAGAAGCGAAATACTCATAACTATCCCGTTCGCTAACCTCAAATGTCATACATTGTCTCAGCCACCATTTACCTCACTCACTTCAATATTTAATTTTTTGTCCCCTCCCCCCCCCCCCCCCCCTCCTCCTTCTTTCTCTCCTCATTGAGCCTTTGAAAAGTTTTTCTTTATTCTTTTCTAAAAACATTACTTTAATAGATAAATGTATGCAAGATATTTAGCAATACAAAATCTCTGTACAGAGTACCAACAAGTGGTAAATACATTATCATAAGCCAGCTGAATGTTAGTTGTGGGTTAAGATCACTAGTTCATGATGTACTATTAAATTAATGGAGAGTGGATATACATACCCTTAGGAGTTTTTAGGGTGAATATAGTTGTTTCTTTGCATGTATTTACTGTTGTCAAATTAATTTTTGGCAAATTGTTGACTAGGTCATAATATATTCCACTCTATTTACATCGTTGAATGGGAGTTTTGTTTAACTTTATGCATGTTTTTACCTAGAATGGTTTTAAGGAAATGAGGTTGTTTGATTTTTTTCCTGTTGTATTCACTAATTTTTGGATTGGTTGTACATTGTTCATAAACTATTCACTTGCCTCGTATTGGTAGTTTCTAATAGTTATCATATGTAACTGCATGTGCTTTCAAATAAGCAAATATGCTGGTAACTGTTTGACAATAACACATCCTGAAGTCAGCTGTTTATGTGTAATCTACACTTAGAAAACCAAATGCAACCATCTTATTATTCATAACATGATCTAGAATCTAGATACAATTTTGGACTTACAATTTTCAAAAATTTAAGTTTACAAAATTATATAATGCACAATCATTTTGCTAACTTGAAAGTTGAAACCTGACCACCTGTAAACATGATGGTTCCTAATTATCCTCTCAGTATACTCATAATACTAATGTAAGACTATGACAACAACCCTCTTGAAACCTAGACAATCTTTTGAATTGTAGAAACTTGCAACAATTAGTCTCCTAAGTTTTGCTGCTATCATCAGAAATGTACAACATGATAGTGTCTTGTTCATCACTACCTATGAGAATCTCTTCTTATTCAATGCATTGAACCAACCTATTAAATCCTCCCAAAACATTTCTTTCAAAATTGCTTTTGATCCTATTTGTGGACTCGTGGTCCATAAACACTGATGATATTGATAGCCTCTTGTGTAACCATTAATCATAGCATATAAAGATAAGATTTTGTCCCTTATCCATTAAGCATGCACCACATTTTTCTTCCAATTCTTGTCCATAATATACCCACACCATTCTTTCCTCTAACCTTTATGGTGTGCCAAAGTTTAATCCTTGTATTGTCTATGTCGCAACCTGCCCTCCTGCGGGGAAGGGGGGGGGGGGGTGCACGAAAAGGCCTCTCTGTTGGGCCAAGGGTGCGTCTTCCATCGAAGGAAAATGCATGGAGTCGACTCCAATGTTTATTCAAGGAAAACTTCAGAAAAACCAAAAGATGACCTGTGTATTTTGAAAATGAGGGTTCGGGAGTTATTTATGCACGGGGAAGGTATTAGCACCCCACGCGCCCGTCACAAGGGACGACAGCCTCTAATCAAGTGTGCAAATCATGACTTCAATATTACTTATTTTCCCTTTAATCTTTATTTTCCATTTTTATATTTTTTTTATGTGTTTTTGGCTTTTTATGTTTTTTACTTTTTTGGGCTTTTTTGTGTTTTTTAATTTTTGTGGTTTTTGTGCGATGAGGAAATCAGACCTACATAGTTCTTTAAGAACTAAACGTTGGTTAAAATGTTTTTATCTTTTTTTGCAAGATCGATTTTAACCGAACAAAAGTTGTTTAAGGCGTTGGACCTTTAAATGATCTTTTAATTTTTGAAAAGAGAGAATCGTTAAGGCGTTGGACCCTTTTGGATGATCTCTTGATCTTTAAAAAGAGAGAAACGTTAAGGCGTTGGACCTTCAATGATCTCTTGTTTTTGAAAGGAGAGAAACATTAAGGCGTTGGACCTTTAATGATCTCTTGTTTTTTAAAGGAGAGAAACGTTAAGGCGTTGGACCTTTAACGATCTCTTGATTTTTGAAAGGAGATAAACATTAAGGCATTGGACCTTTAACCATCTCTTGATTTTTGGAAAGAGAGAAACATTAAGGCGTTGGACCTTTAACGATCTCTTAATTTTTGGGGTCGACAAAAGCGGGGCATTTGCTCCTACGTATCCTTAATTGCGACGAGGAACTCAGACCTACGTAGTTCTTTAGAAAGCAAGGAAGTCATGCAGGGTGTTGATTTTAGACTTTTTAAACGGTTCGTTTTCACCGATAAAAGTAAAAAGGAACCGTTAAGGCGTTGGACCTTGAAATGGCTTCAAATGACCTTTTTGCAAGCAAATGCTTAGTTTGTGAGTTGATTTTAGCCTTAGTTTCACTTGGTTATTTCTCAACTCATTAAAGAGGACTTTCAAAGTAAAATGTTCGGTTGACACTTATTTTATTATTTTTTTATTTAACCGAGGTCATGACATGAACGATCGGTTGAATTTTATTTTACAGGCGATTAAACAAGATTACAACACAAATGATTGGTTGAAATTCATTTAAACATTAATTAAGTGAGGTTACGGCTTAAACGATCGGTCGAAACTCGCTCAAAACGAAGAAAAAGAATACTGAAAGTAAAAGAATGAAGATAAAAACATACAAAGCAAGAATGGACCCCTAAGGGTGCATAGAATGAATTCAAATCTTCAAAATAAAAAACTAACCAGTTGAAGACCGACGAATGATGAAGAAAGAACGAAGAACATCCACAGAATTGATCAAGGAAACGTCATGGAAGCGTTACGGAAGCACCTCAGCTTGGATTTTTTCCTTCTTTCTTCTTCTTCTCACTAATTTTAAGTGACAACTGAATATCTAAAGTGATGAACCCTTTCCCCTCAGCCCCAAATGCCATTTTATAGCAAAAATGAGGGAGGTGGTTGCCGCCTAGCTCGCCCAGGCAAGCTAGGTAGCTTCCACCTGAAACAACCTCCCTCCAGAATATTCTAGATGGGCCCAGGACTAGGTACACCCCCCTAAATTGATCAGTTCACCCCTCATTTTATGTTTTTGGCTAATTTCCTTCCAAAATGTCGTGAAACTTTACAGATTATGTGGCGATGAGTGTTAAGCATCTCAATTTGATCAGCGAGGGTCCACATGTTGACAAACAATTGTCCCCAAACGAAATTAGGGTATGACAGTTGTCCCTTTTTACTTATCTTTTATTGGAGATAAAAGGGAAGTAAAGATAAGAAACTATTTTCATTCAAGTTGAAACTCCATCCAACCGACCAATAGCTCAATCAGCGAAACCTGTCAAAAGAAGGAGCATAAAATACCTCAGGTGCATCAACAAAAGCCTTGGTGCCTTCAAAGTGACAAAATAGATAACAGTGACGATCTCCACATGCTATCGGACTCGCTTGTCTTGGGATAGCAGGGGAAACTTTGGTAGCCTTGATCGACAAATGTTGAGTCTTTTGAGGAGGGAAACAGCTGACTATGTTTGTCTCTGCATGCTATCGGACTCGCTTGTCTCTGGATAGCAAAGGGAACTGCAACAGTCTCAAAAACAATTAGAAACGGACGACCATCATCGTCCTTGCACACCATCAGACTCGTTTGTCTCTGGATGGGAAAGAGGACTTTGATAGTCTCAGGATAATGAAAGCGAGAGACCATCACGGTCTTCGCATACCATCGGACTTGGTTGCCTCTGGATAACAAAAGGGTGAATTATAATAGAAGCGGTCGAAATACATTGAGTCTTCGACCAAAGGGGGGCAGATGACTATATTCGTCTCTATGCGTTATCGAACTTGATTGTCTTTGGATAGCGAAAATGGAGACTAAAGTAGTCTCGGTCGATAAACGTCGCATCTTCGACAAAGGGTGCAGACGACCATATTGGTCACTGCGTGTCACCCAACTTGATTGTCTCTGGATGACGAAAAGGAGAGACTAAAGTAGTCTCGGTGGATAGATGTCGTGTCTTCGACAAAGGGTGCAGACAATCATGTTGGTCGCTGTGTGTCATCGAACTTGATTGTCTCTGGATGAAGAAAAGGAGAGACTAAAGTAGTCTCGGTCAATAGACATCGCGTCTTTGACAAAGGGTAGTGGTCGCTGTGTGTCACTGAACTTGATTGTCTCTGGATGATGAAAAGAAGAGACTATAGTAGTCTCGGTTGATAGATGTCGTGTCTTCGACAAAGGGTGCAGACGACCATATTGGTCACTGTGTGTCACCAGACTTGATTGTCTCTGGATGACTAGCTCATTTAACACTGGGTTTGAGCCATACAATGCATTAATTTGGAGTAACAACCTAGTATTAGTACGAATCTATTGTGAGTGATCCAAAGTTGGGGATTTGCCAAGTTTTTGCTTCTATGGATTTTAATCTATACAAAACATCGCCAAGACATTAAATTATAAATAAAAACAAATGTTTATAGGCAATCTACCTATTGATACTAATACATTATGTACACTAATCAGGGAAAATCATAGTAAGTATAATTTTACAAGAATCTGCTCTATATTATAGTGAAAACCATGCATGACCGTTATTCATTTGGCATGAACCTCAAATTAAACAACATAGGGATGAAAATACAACACAAATACTAACAGTCAGCTAGAAATGAACCTGGCGAGGGAAGAGTATGAGTTCCAGCTAGGTGAATAAGCCACCACAAAACCAACTGCAGCTTTCCTAAGAGCTAGTGCTGAAATACCATGAAATAGTTCAAAATACGAATTGGGTGTACATAGAACAAGGCTAACTAAAAATGTATTCATCCCCCAACAGTTCCTTTCCCATTCAACCCTATAAAATATGAAAGATAAAGACAAAAATGAGAGTCTGAAAACAAACCTAGCTTTCAACAATGACGGTGTTACATGACGACGGTGGCACAAGATGTTCAACGGCAAGGCAGTTTTCAAAGAAAGCTATGACAACTAGTCAGTGATGGAGGACATGAGCTGAGTGAGGGGAAAAACATAAAATGAGTGACTGAGGGTAGGAGGGTCAGTGAGTGACTTCAGGCATAAGGGTTAGTCAATTAATTGACAGTGCATACCACGATGGTGTTTCAAAAAACATCATGGATTTTGCATTTCTACAACGGTCATAATAGGAACCTTTGTTGTATGATTGATTTGAAGATGGGTTTTGTTCCACCTTTGTTGTTTACAAACATCATAATTACAAAAATGCCACCGCCTATTCTTCTAAGATGGTTTGGAAGGACTGATGTTGAATGTGCATCGTAAAAGGCTTTTATCTAGTAGTGAAACTGATGCAATCCTACCCCCCAAGGGCATTCGATAAAAGACTCCAAGAAGATTGGGCCAGAGATGCAAGAGAATGCGCTAGGGTTCTCATGAGCTTTAGGGTAGATTTCGGACCCATGGGCTAAGTATGAGCCCACTTATCTTTGTACATATTAGATTAGGGTTTCATTATTTTTGAACCTTGCATTTAGGGCTCCATAGTGTAGGGAGGGTATCCTAGTAATGTAGGATTTTTCAGCCCTTGTATTTTAGAGCACCTAGACTAGTTTTTGTATTAGGGGTAGTTTTGTAATTTCACATGTTTTAAGTGCACTATTTGATGTGTGTGTTAGGAAAGAAGTTTAATTGAATTGGGAGAAGTCCAATCCAATTAAATTTTAGACCTTCCTAAGGGGGAGGTGAGCATTTGCTTGTTACACCCTATTGCCACATCATATAGTCACACTTTGTGCATGTCCTTCATGCTTTACATGTCTCATGATACCTAAGCACACTTAGTGGAGAATCTTGGACTTGATCTTGGATTAGTGGGCTGAACCATAGCTAAAAGTCACTAATCATAATTATTTAAATTTTGACTCCAAATTTGGCTTCACAAATTCAAATTCAAGTGAAATTTGAATTTCATAGAAATTCAAATTTCTCTCCAATTTTGTGTGACACTTAAGCTATAAATAGAGGCCTTGTGTGTGCATTTTTTCAACTTTGATCATTTGAGAACTACACTTCAAAGTTCAGACCTCATTTGAGGCATAAAATTTCGTGCTCCTTCTCTCCTTCTCCCTCCACTCATCTTCTCCTACCTTCAAGCTCTTATCCATGGCTTTCTATGGTTGTGAGCTTGTTCTTGACTCATCTTCTCCTTGAAGTTACGTTTCCAATCATCTTTCTTTCTTCTCCATTCCCCTGCCATTGATCTTCAAGAAGCAAAAGACTCCATTGATGAAGAAGATCCATGGCCTAAAAGCTCCACATGAAGCTACATCATGATGATTAGTGAATTTTAGATATGGTTCAGCCCACTAATCCAAGATCAAGTCCAAGATTCTCTACTAAGTGTGCTTAGGTGTCATGAGGCATGTAAAGCATGAAGGACATTGATAAAGTGTGACTACATGATGTGGCAATGAGGTGTAGCAAACAAATGCTCACCTTCCCCTTAGGAAGGTCCAAAATTTTATTGGATTGGGCTTCTCGTAATTCAATTAAACTTCTCTCCCAACACACACATACATCAAATAGTGCACTCAATGCATGTGAAATTACAAAATTACCCCTAATACAAAAACTAGTCTAGGTGCCTTAAAATACAAGGGCTGAAAAATCCTACATTACTAGGATACCCTCTCTACACTATGGAGCCCTAAATGAAAGGTTCAAAAATAATGAAACCCTAATCTAATATGTACAAAGATAAGTGGGCTCATACTTAGCCCATGAGTCTAAAATGTACCCTAAGGCTCGTGAGAAGCCTAGGGCCTTCTCTTGCATTTGTGGTCCAAGCTTTTTGAAGTCTTCTATCCAATGTCCTTGGGGGATAGGATCACATCAGAAACTGTCTTAAAAACTCTACTTTCTAAGATAGTTCTTTCAAAAAATTGTCTTAGAAAGTAGACTTTCTTAGACAGATTTTCAAAAAACCATCTTAATAAGACTATTTTCTATTTTTTTATTAAAAAAACAATCTTAGAAATATCATTTTTTTAAAACAAAAAAAACACATTCTAAGATAGTTTTGAAGAAAACCAATGTAGAAATTGAGATTCTAAGACGATTTAAAAACCGTCATGGAATGTGCTATAGAACCGACGTGGAAAACGTTTTATTTAATAGTGATTTTAAGTCTTCTATTAATTTTTCATCAACATTTTTAGTCCATTTTTAGTATTTCATTTATTTTAATTTCTCAAAACTCATTTCAAATTTAGAATAAACGGGGTACTAAAATGACCAAAATAGAAAATAATTTTGAGTAGTAAAAATAAATAAGGAACTAAAAACGGATAATTTTCTTAAAGAAACTAAAAATACTAACAAAAAATTAATGGGGGACTAAAAGTGGTAAATTTTTTTGAGGGACTATTAATTAAAATTTGGCAAATATAATGGACTAAAAACTCAATTAACTTAATATTAAAGTCAAAACACAACTAAACAATCTTTTCTTCTCATTTTCATATATTTGTAATGACAACATGAAAATATGTTAAATTTTTATTAATTAGATTTATTTTTTTATAATTTCTTTTGATGATTACATTCTAAGGTTCTCACTTCAAAGCAATAACTATCTTTTTTTCTGCACTATGTAAGAGTTTATTATATATTTATATTTATTTTCTTCTTTTATTAAACATATATACTTAAGAATGATCTTGCTTTTGTGTTTCAACCAATCATGTTGGTGGTTCATATGAATTGATCTCTCTTTTGCAGTCTGCTATGGTGGTGATAATGATTCATTTTTCTGTAGTCATAATAGAAAATTTAGGTTTTTCTCATTTTAGTTCCTTGTTATTGAATTTGTTGGTTAGTCATTTTGTTTGTCCTTGGTATTGAACTTTTTTACTTTTATTTCTTTGTTTGTTATTTAATATTTTTTTTCACTATAATTTCAATTCTTTCTCAAACTCAAAAAAGTCCCTTTGGTATTGGAGGTCATATTGCCTTGATCGATTTCGTTCAATGCAGCCTCTTGCTTTATGTCTCCTTCTTTTGGGCCCTAAAAATGGTTCAACAAGCTTATTGGAATTTGGAGGAACTTCTTATGGTGGGTCAAGAAACACTTCGAAAATTGTCTGGATTAGTTGGGAAAGAGTATGCTCCCTCAAAGAAAAATGCAGCCTTGGGATTAAAAATCTCTACCTCTTTAATATTAGCCTCTTATCTAAGTGGAGGTGGAGATTTCTCCATGAAAGTTTGCAATTTGGTCCCCTTTTATTAGATTCAGATATGGTTGTTCTTTCTCTGATCTATCCCATCTGACCCACAAAACTAGTTTGCTTCTAACATTATTCACAATGACAAAAATGGCTCCCAAATGAAATTTCGGTATGTTCTTTGGTTTGGCAACACAAATTTTCATTGTGTGCATAATTGTTTTTAATTTAAACTCTACAAATTTTGTTGAAATTGAAATTGTTTATTCCAATAATTATACAATCTCAAAATTTCCTAAGGGAAATATTTAGGAAAGTGATTCTTGAACACCCGAAGGGTGTATATACTTTGAGAGAAATAAGAAGATAAGAGAGATAAATGATTGATGAGATAGGTGATATTATGTGACTGAAAGAGGGGAATATAGAGAAATCACATGTATTGATGGAGTGTTTGTAAATAATGAGTGTTCAAATATCACCACTCTTTCAATTTTGTACTTACATAAAAACAAAATCAAAACAATGTAATCATCACATGTCATTAATGAGAAGCAAATAATAATAATTATTTATCTTGTAGGATGCTTATTTATCTTTTCATAACACTTCAATTTCTAACCATTTCTCACTTTTGATCGTTTATCCTTATGTACTACTATGTTTCTCAACAGGTTTGCTCAACAAGTTTGGTGAAATCAATACCCTTTGTGACATTCAAGCATGTGCTATCATTTATACTCCGAATGAACCAGAGGCTAAGGTTTGGCCATCTGACCAGGGAGTGAATATTGTGATTTCCAGGTTTATGGGAGCTTTTGAATTGGCAATAAGCAAGATAATGTTATGTCAAGAGAACCATTTAAAAAGAAACATAAACAAAGCCCAGGGGCAGCTAAAGAAATTGAGGAATGAAAACAAGAAGAAGGAGATTGACCTTTTCACGTGTCAATACTTTGCTGGTAGGAACAACCTTGACAATGCAAACATTATTGATTAGAAAGATGTCACATTGTTGGCTGATAAAAATTTGGAGATTACAAAGAAAAATGAAATTCTCCAAGTCCAAGAGGTGACACTAGCTATTGAAAATGGAGGAGAAACCAAGACTGAAGAAAAGCAAGCACTTGTGGCCAATGTGGATGCCATGCCAAATCTGAATGGTCTAATGACAACAATGAGGATGATAGGGATGGGATCCATGTGAACATTACACGATGTTAATGTCTTAACCAATTCATCCCTTAAAATTTGTGATGCAGGTAAGAATTTCTTTTCTTTCATATTCTTTAGTAGAAAATACAAGATGGAGTAGGTACTCAATTTTAGTCCCTGACATTTTGTTAAGAAGCTAATTGTGATGGGAGAACTCGATGCCTTAGCTAATATGCCAGATATGAGCTACAAGATAAATATGCATGCTACAAGATAAATAATTATTATTATTTTCTTCTCATTAATGATAGGTGATAATTACATTGTTTTGATTTAATTTTTACATAAGTACATAATTGAAAGAGTGGTGATATTTGAACACTCATTATTTACAAACACTCCATCAATACCTGTGATTTCTCTCTATTCCCCTCTTTCAGTCATATAATATCACCAATCTTATCAATCATTTATTGTTCGTATCTAGCATGTTAGCTTGTGCATCGAGTTCTCCCAGCACAATTAGTTTCTTAGCAAAATGCCAAGGACAAAAATTGAGTACCTACTCCATCTTGTATTTTTTTACTAAAGAATATGAAAGTAAATAAATTATTACCTGCATCACAAATTTGAAGGGATGAATTGGTTAAGACATTAACATCTTCCAATGTTCACATGGATCATATCCCCACCATCCTCATTGTTGTTGTAATTAGACCAATTCATATTTGGCATGGCAGCCACATTAGCCACAAGTGCTTGCTCTCCTTGTGTCTTGGATTCTCCTCCATTTTCAATAGCTAGTGTCACCTGTTGGACTTGGAAAATTTCATTTTTCTTTGTAACTCCAATTTTTTATCAGCCAACAATCTGATATCATTGCAATCAATAATGTTTGCATTGTCAAGGTTGTTCCCCCAGCAAAGTATTGACACATGAAAAAGCCAATCTCCTTTTGGATTTCATTCATCGGTTTTCTCTGGGCTTTGATTATGTTTCTTTTCAAAAGTTCCTATTGACACAACATTCTATTGCTTTGTGCCAATTCAGAAACTCCCCCATAACTTGGAAATCACACTTTCCATTCCCTTGTTAGATGGCCAAACCTCAGGCTCGGGTTCATCTAGAGTATAAATGATAGCACATGCTTGAATGCCACAAAGGGTAGTGATTTCATAAACCTTTTTGAGAAAACCTATTGAGAAACATAGCAATCCATAAGAATAAATGATCAAAAGTAGAAATTGTTCGAAATTGAAGTTTTATGAAAAGATAAATAAGCATGCTACAAAGCTAGGTAATAAAACATATAGTTCAAATGAATTGGAAGAGAAAAAACCATTTTCCCTTTTCTTGAATGCTGCATTCCCCTTCAGGGGATTGTTTATGTAGGTATGGTGAACCTTATTTCTAGCCATGATAGTGACTAGAAAAGAACAATGAAGAAAGGAGCAAGAAGGAATTTCTAAAATGCTACTTTGATGTGTATTTCTCATGTTTGATGTTGTGTTGCTTATATAATTCTTTTTAAGATGTAATTAGACTTAGTTTAGGAAAAGTGTTGCTAGAGACATTTAGTCATCTGAGGTGTATTAGCATAAAATTGGCAATTAAATTCATGTATAATAAATAATTATAAGGATTTTACAGTAAAATATTTAAATGTTACTTTGATGTGATTTTCTCCTTCTTGATGTTGTTTTGTATACATAAAATCTTTTTAAGATAAAACTAGGTTGAATTTAGGGAAAGTATTGTTAGATACATTTGGTATATAGAATTTCTTGTGTTATCTGAGTTGTATTAGCATAAAAATTAGTAATTAAATTGTCTTACAATAAAATAGTTTTTATTTGACTTTCCATATATGGAAGATAAAGGAAATGAGAATTTCATGTTGATAATAGAATTAATATTTGTTTTATCCAATATCTATTTATTTAAGAAGATAATGTACAAATTAAAAATATAATGAATGTTTTTAATAATTTATCTATTCATGTAATAATTTAATTATTATTATTATTATTATTATTATTATTATTATTTCCTTTTAATTAATAACAAATAATTATTACATACATTGGTTTGATTTAGTTCTTACATAAGTGCATAATGGTGATATTTGAACACTAATGTTATTAATTATTTATCACCAATCTTATCAATCATTTATCTCTCTTATCTTCTTATTTCTCTCAATGTATATACACCTTTTTGGTGTTCAAGAATCATTTTCCTAATTAAAAGTATAATAATTAATAATTGTATTAATATTTATTAAATAGTACTCATATTATTAGGAATACACAAATTTGTTTCTTCCATAGGTGGAAAAGGTGTTAGCTTTAGGAACTATTTTTTTTTTCTTTCCAAAAGTATATAGATGAAAACTATAGGTTTTAAAAGATACAGACAAAAACCAAAAGGCTTAATAAATATATTTTTAGTCACTCAAATTCTGATAGTTGTTTTTAGTTCATCATATTAAAATTTTAGTTTTTACTCCTCAAATATGAGAAATGTTTTTTGGGTTCATCATGAGGTCAAAAAACACCAAAAATTGTTCATCCAAACTACTAAATATCAATCAAGAACTAAAAAACATTTTTCAAAATCGAGTTCCCCCAAAACAATTAGTTTATTATCAAAATTTCAAGGACTCAAATTGAGAGCACCTACTCCAACTAGTCTTTTTTACTAAAGAATATGAAAGTAAATAAATTCTTCCCAGCCTAATGAATATCCACTCTTTGTCAATGTACGTTAAGTTGTAGCTAAAGAGTGAAAATCAAGGATTAATTAAATTTTTAGTCCCTTAATTTTTTTAGATTCTAATTTTTAGTCACTCAATTTCTTTAACAACTTTTAATCCTTTATTAATTTTTCATTAACAATTTTATGATGTCCCTTCAAAATTATCAATTTCTTTAACAACTTTCATTTATGTTTTGGATGCCAAAATTAGTCCCAAATATAAAATAAACTACGAAATAAAATGGGCAAACCATGGAGTAATTTTGAACAATAGAAATAAACGAGGGATTAAAAATGGAACCTTTTTAGAGAAACTAAAAATATTAATTAAAAATTAATAGATGACTAAAATTTGTAATATTTTATTAAGGGACTAATAATTAAAGTATGAAAAAGATAAGGGAGTCAAAACTATATTAACCAAAAATCAAAGTTAAAACGCATCTAAACAATCCTTGCTTGTCCTTTTCATATATATGTAATGACAACATGACAATATGTAAATTTATATTTAGATTTACTTTTGGTGAAGTCATTTGATGATTACATTCTAAGGTTTTCATTTCAGAGCAAGAATGGATCTTTGAAAATGCTACTTTGATGTGTATTTCTCATGTTTGATGTTGTGTTGTTTATATAATTCTGTTTAAGATGTCACTAGACTTAGTTTAGGAAAAGTATTGTTAGAGACATTTGTTAGAGATATTTGTTCATCTAAGGTGTATTAGTTTAAAAATGGTAATTAAATTCAGGTAAATAAATAATTAAAAATATTTTACAATAATATACTAAATGGCTTACCGTATGTGGAAGATAATGAAAATGAAATTATCATATTGAATTTGAAATTAATATTTTTTTATCTATCCGTTTAAGAGGATAACATACAAATTTAATAATATATACTCCCTCGTTGCAAAATAAGTGTTGCATTTTAAAAAAATGAGTGTTATGCTAGTTTTTCAATGTAATATTTGTTTTTTTACTAGTACACCTAATAAGTGTCACTTTAACTTTTCAATGTAATTTAATAGTAAGATTATTTTTGTAAAATTATTAATCTTCTTTATGCATTTATTAACTTTTATTGATATGTGTAAAAAACCTAGTATGACACTTATTTTTGAACAAATGAAGTAGTTAATATTGTTTTATTATTTTATCTATCCATCTATAGCTTTAATTATTACAATATTGCTAACTCATTAATGACAGGTAATACTTATTATAGTGTTGAATTAGTCTACATAAATACATAATTGAAAGTATAATAATGAATAATTGTGTTAATATTTATGAAATAGTGCCTATTTTTTAACAATACAAAAAAATTATTCTTTTTATAGGTGGAAAGGTGTTAGGTTCAGGAACTATTTTTTCTTATATATATATATATATATATATATATATATATATATTAGAATTAATTAAAATTTAAAAACAAAAATGAAAATTTGAATTTTTTTAGGAATATTATGTTTGTTGGTATAGTTGGTTGTTGGCTTAGTTTAGGCAAGCATACATAGTTGTGCAAGTAGATAATTTATGTAAAGTATTATTTCCTCGAGGACTTTGGCTTTATGGCTACTCATGTATGGTTAGGTTATTCGAATAACCTAGCCATAACAATAAAATAACCAATATGTAAACCAACAAGTCATTGGTTTGATTGGTACTGGATTCAATCCCTTTAAGCAAGGTCTTGAGTTCGAGCCTTGTGGATGGAAAAAATGATGTTCAGAGGAAAAAATCCCACTAAAGGTGGTCAATAATCAGGTTTCCCCGACGGAGATTAGTCATCAACAAAGTCATTGGATACTTCGTGCAAATAACATGGTAACCAAAAAAATTAATATATAAAGTTATTATTATAACCAAACCATAACTGGTTATGAATTTATAACAAGTTTTACAAATAAATAAAAAATGATTTTTTTTAATATTTATTACATTTTTATAATCAATTTTATGCATCAATAATCATTTATGTTTAATTAAAATTAATTTTGAAGATTAAAACTATTTTTTGAAGACTGAAATCAATTATTAATTTAAGATATATAACTAGTTATACAATCGGTTTTAGTTATAACCGGTTATTTAAATGATTTTTCATAACAATTATGGTTTGATTACAATAATCACTCATTATATAACCATCTACGTATAATTTATGGTTAAATATTTTATAACCATTTATTTTGAGCACCCCTATTTGACTCAACACCTAGCAATCTCGACTCCACTATTTATACTAGTAAAACAAAATTTTAATAATTTTGTCTGTAAAACGTTTCTATTAAATTTCTTGTAGAACCCTTGATGATGCCTAAAAGAACTACACCACAACATAAAATGAGCTTTTGACTGTTGCTTTTGCATTTGATAAGTTTAGGCAATAGATGGTTTTGTCAAAAGTTATTTGTTATACTGACCACTTTGCAATTAAGTATCTTATGTCTAAGCAAGACGCTAAGCCTAGGTTGATTAGATCGACCCTCTAACTGCAGGAATTTGACCTAGAAATCAAAGATAAGAAGGGGTTTGAGGATTTGGTAGATATTGTGGGAGAACATTTTTCATCCTCGAAGCCAACAATTTAGAAATAATATTATTAGTACTTTCAATGTGGGAAATAGGCTTGTATTCTGATAAAGATTGTGGATTGTTACATTTTGGAATCATAGCAATAAAAGAAAAAGTAGCCACTTTTTGAAGGTTTCCATATCTATGAATCTCATGCACCATACAACAAATCTTTGGCCTTAAAAATTCCCAACACGCCTTGAGAATTGAAAATTGAACCCATCAGGGCCAAGACTTTTATCACCATCACAACTCCAAACCGCTGCCTTGATCTCCAGCTCCAAAAAAGGAGTAATAAGAAAAGAGCTATCTACCTGGCTAATTTGTTTAAACTCAACACCTGGTAAACAAGGTCGTGTGAACTTTGATTCTGAAAACACTTGCTGGAATTACCTTGTCACCTCATCCTTGATTTGTTCCCCTCCTTCTAATTAACCACATATCTCCACTCTAATGGGTCATTAGTTGATTTCTTCTCTGGCGATCTCGAAGAGAGAAATGAAAAAAACATGAATTTTCATCTCTCTCTCTGATCCACTTCACCTTAATTAGCCTTCCATGCTAAAATACTCTCCCTAATACACAAGCTTCTACAAAAATCCTCCTGCAGCACCATCCTTTCCCCTGTGTCAACTTCCAACCCATCATATAAGCGGAAGACTACATCATCCATCCTATCCACCATTAAGGAAATATCACCAGATAGCTAGTTGAACTTTATGCCACCTGTCATACCCTAATTTCGTCCGGGGACCATCCGTTTGTTGGGATGCGACCCTCGTTTGACCACTTCGAGGTACTTGGCACCCATCGTTAGGCAATCTGTGAAGTTTCGTGACATGCCGAAAGTCAAAAGGAAGCATTGTTGCACAATCCGTGAAGTTCCGTGACATGCCGGAAGTCAAAAGGAAGCATTGTTGCACAATCCGTGAAGTTCCAAAACATCTCGAAAGCCAAAGAAGGGATGATTACGTAATCCGTAAAGTTTCCTGACATTACGGAAAGAAAACAAGTATCATTACGTAATTCATAAAGTTCTGTAACATTACGGAAAAAGAATCAGCAAAAAAAGGCAGAAGATGGTGTATTTAGTAAACAGGGGTGTGCAAATAGCAATCAGGCCCAATTGGGCCTTCTAGAAAGTTCCACCAGAAGGCGGTGCCTTCTGGAGGAAGCAACCTGGCTCGCCTAGGCGAGCTGGGTGGCAAGCTCCTCCCTCTTTTCCCCTATAAATAGGGGGAGGAGGGCAAAACAAAAATGTTCAACCCTTCTGGTATCTGAGAATCACTTAAAATTAGTGAGAAAAATTATTTCCGTGAAGAAAAGTCAAGCCGAGACGCTTCCGTAATGCTCCCTAGACGTTTCCGTGGGCGATTTCGCAAAGATTTTCCACCGTTCTTCATCGTTCTTCGTTCGTTCGTCGTCGTTCTTCGATCTTGAACCGGTAAGTTCCCGAAATCGAACTTTTCAATTCATTCTATGTACCCTTAGTGGTCCCCACTTGTTTCGCGTGCTTTTATTTTCATTTCATTTTCTTTCCGTACCCCCTTTTAACGTGCTTTAGTCATTTATTTAAATCATTTTCTCGCCTAATCAAAAAATAAAATAAATTTCCACCGTTTATTTGAATTGTAACATCTTTTAATTTTTGTTAAAATGAAATCTGACCGTTCGGTCATGCCGTAACCACGTTTAAAACCGAAAGGAGGCAAAATAATAATATAATAATAAAAAAATTTCTTTAAATAAAATAATAAAAAAAATCAATCGGATGTTTTTCTTTTGGATTTTTCTTTTTTACTCGAATTGACTAATAACCAAAGTGAAACTAAGGCTAAAATCAATTCATAAATCAAACTTTTGTCATCACCTAAAATGCCATTTTTAAAGGTCCAACGCCTTGAAATGGTCTTTTCCGCTTTTTTTGGTTAAACGTAGATTTCTAAATGTCTAAAATCAACATGTAGCTTTATTACCTCTTTCAAAAATAACAAGAGATCATTAATGGTCCAATGCCTTAATGTTTTCTCTCCTTTCAAAAGAATCGAAAGATTGTTTAATGGTCCAACGCCTTAAATGACCCTTCCGTTCAATAAAAATATATCTTGCAAAAAAGGATAAAAATAATTTAACCAACGTTTAGTTCTCAAAGAACTACGTAGGTCTGATTTCCTTATCACAATTGAGGAATACGTAGGAGCAAGGGAAACACCCTTGTCGACCACAAAAAGATAAAAATATAAAAAGGCATAAAAAGACATAAGAACATGAAAAAGGGGAAGATAACACAAGTTGAATTCATATTCACACACTTGATTAAAGGCTGCCGTCCTTTGTGACGGACGCATGGGGTGCTAATACCTTCCCCATGCGTAAATACAACTCCCGAACCTTTCACACTTAAAGTTCGTAGGCCACGTCTTTCCGGTTTTTCCGGCGTTTTCCTCGAATAAACGTTGGTGGCGACTCTGCGCGTATTCCCTTCTTGGAAGATGCACCCGTGAGTTTCGCGTCGCCCTCTCGCCGAAGGGTAGGTTGCGACACCACCCTTTGAGTTTCTCCTTCAACAAACATAGTTTTTCCTTAAACACAAACAATAGCTTTCTTTCCACCTGTAACTCAGACGACCAATGCTTCACCTAAGAGGTAAACCAAGGATAGTCCAACAAACAATTAAAAATTTGAAAGGTTTGGGACCCCAGTTCATAAAGTTACCTTTCAAATTAAAAAGATTGGTCAATGGTCTGACATGTGTTTTTTCCCTACCCATGGAGAACTTAACCTCTACATTTAAATCTAACAATATGATAAGAGGAACCTTTCAATTCTACTCATGGCCCCCACAATCCATACTGAATCAAGTAAACTTTTACCAATCACTAGCAAATCTAAGTCTCATATCATAAATAAATTCTTGGAACTCCACATGTTCCTGATTTTGACTCGCCTCACCATGCCTACTATGTTCCCTATTATCCATCACAACATTCAAATCCCCCCAACACACTACAAGGCTCCACCAAATCCCCTTTTAGACATTAGCAAATCATGCAACACCTTTCAACTTCCCTCCATCGTGCAAGGAGAGTGCACGTTTGCAAAGAACATGATAACACCCGACTTAACTCATTTAACACAAAATCCAACAAAACCATCACCAATGATAGAGAATTTAAAGACAAACAACTATTTCTTCCACACATATAAAATACCACCAGATCTTCCTATTGATGATTTAGATAACCATTCAAAATTGGAATCACCCAAAAAACCAAAACAGATTATCAACTCCCACCTTTTTACACTTCATTTTTTGTAAAAAAAAAAAACCACATCCACCCTTTTTGCATATATGAGGGTTCACAACCATAGTTGTTTAATGAGATCCCTCAACCCCCTCACATTCAAAGATAATATCTTAATTTCCAACCAACATACACCCCCCTTACTTGTTGCCAAGCATCGGTCTCTAACCTCTAAATCATGGCATTGATGTACAAATATTGGATCTGAAGCACTACCATTCACACCAAATTCCTTTTCCCTGTCCTAAGTCCTTAATTCAATTTTGTCTCCCAATAGTTCTATGATTCCAGCATGAGAATTTGCACTCCCTGACCTCCTATTAGACTTCTGAGTAACCCTAATTTTAGATCTCTCCCCCCACACAGCTGCTAGAAGCATGCCCTATGAGCCTATTTGACACCAACATACTCCCTGAGCTAGCCCTAAAAAATAGTTTTGATATCACCCTCTTCCTCTCATAAGCATATGGCAAATGTGCTTGAGCCTTTGGTAGCAACTCAACATGAGCGGATTCTGCAACTCCATTTCCCTTTTGGTTTTTAAGTAACGTGATACCCTTTTCATAGCCCAACATATTGCTTCATTCCCTTGATTCTCTCACACGTCCTTCCCATCCACCGTGACGTGGTATCAAGATCTGTAACGTCACAGTGAACCGCCTCAATCTGACTTTTCTTTTGTAAATCTTAAATAAGGCAATTAAAGGACTTATCAAGTGTTAATATTGATTGACTAAGTAATAATCTACAATATATAAATCATTTTATTTTTACAACATACAAAATTGAACGGTGTAGGACTATGGATTATACACACGCACACATGCACACGCACATGCTTATGCATATATTAAAACAAAAATTGAATATTTTAATTTCCCTAGGCCCATTGAGAATGTAACTATAAACACTAGTGCAGGAAAAAAACATTGCAGAACAACTTTTTAGAATGGATACAAAAGTATCCTTTTAAAAAGAATGTGGCAGAATTTTGTTAAATAAAGGCATTGCATGTATTTAGCTCAGTTGTAGGGGAACCAATCTAAAAAGTTTTTTTTCAGAACAATTATTAGTTAAATCCTTCTAAAATTTTATCTTTGTTAAATAAGTGGCCTCAATAACTTAAGAGGGGGGGGGGGTTAATTAAGTTTCAAAATTTTCCCCTAACAAATTTTAATTCTCTCTTTAAAAGATATATGCAGTCTTAATATGCTGAAAAAGAAGCAATGAACAATTTATTCGATGCTATTTAAATGTGCAAAATAAAATTAAACTGCAATAATGTAAATGAGATTAGGGAAGAGAGAATTACAAACTCAGTTTATACTGGTTCGGCCACTTCCTGTGCCTACGTCTAGTCCTCAAGCAACCCACTTGAGATTTCCACTATCCTTGTAAATTCCTTTACAACTTCTGAACCACCCAGGGACACCTTTCCCTTGTGTTCAGAAAAACTTACAAATCAAGAGACCCACTACCTCTTGATTACAACAACAGTTTGCTTTTGAAGTACAAAAGATGTTTTTCTCTCTTTAAGAGAAGAATAATACAACTTGAAGAACTTATAAGAATCCTTAATTGTTTTGTAAGTGTTTGGCCAAAGGTTTTCTTTTGAGAGAATAAGATAATGAAGTTCTGAAAAACTCTTAAGATTTTCGAACACAAGTCACATATTTATAGGCCTTCGGTGGCTTTTCAAAAACTTATGGAGGGATGCGACTTTTTAGAGTTATTTTTGAAATTTCCTCACTGCTAATTGATTACATATCTGTGGTAATCGATTACATAGTTAATTATTGAGGAGTCATGTCTTTTCAGTTTGAATTTTAAAATATTCTGTTACTGGTAATCGATTACACAAAGGTGGTAATCGATTATAGCCTTTAAAATTCAATTTCAAACTTTTCTGAAAGCTTTGCAAAACCATTTTTGCTTCTAGTAATCGATTACAACTTCTGGTAATTGATTACCATAGAGAAATATATATTTTTCAAAGATGTAAAACCTCTTAAAACTTTATAAGAGATTTTGAAAATTTAAGTCTTTTAAGGCCAAACCTTTGCAAATCTTTTAAGAGATTCTTTTAACAAAAAATGGACTATTGTGAATTGTTTCTCTTGATCTCTTGATCTTGACTTGAATTGTGTAGTAAACTAACTTTGAATTGCTTCAATCTTTTAGTATCATCAAAATCTTCATACAACATATGCATTCACATTCCCCCCTTTTGATGATGACAATTATCTGAAAAACATGATTACAAGATATTCTATTTGGAAGAGGAGCACTCACCCTTACTCCCCCTTAATTTTGTAATTTATTGCCTATTTTTAGAAAAAATCTACCCTAAGTTTTTGTCCCTCTTTGGCAACATCAAAAAGTCGAAAATAGCAAACAAAATAACAAAGCCACAAAATCCAAAGCAATCATCACAAAATAACCAAAAGCTAATCATCCATAGGAATATAAAATATAACCAGGTGCGAAATATCCAAAGCAAAACACAAAATAACCAAGTGCTAAATATCCAAAGCCAAATACAAGGTAGAAAATACTAGATAAAAGTAGCATGTGAAAGAATCGTCTAAGGATCCACAGAAGGGTTAAAGCACCGACGAATGAAGCTCATGTTGTCTTCAAGACATGTGATGCATGAGTCCATTACATCGAAGCGATTGCTGATGAAAGCCCATAGATCTCGTAGCTTAGTGAGAACGTCATTCTATAAGGAAGATAAGGAATCACGTTGCGGTGGTGGGGAGGGTGTGCGGTCATTAGGAATTGGAGGTGGAAGGTCTTGTTTAAGCACCCATTGGCCATCCATATCCTTTCGGTATCCGAAGGAGGAAACAACACCAACACCAATAGCAAATGATCTTTTAACCTTAACAAAAGGTTCATCCTCTAAAGGAATATTAAAATGCTAAAGAAACAGAGTGACAAGATGAGGATACGGAAGAGGTGCATTGGAAAATGACCATGCAGAACATGCAGTTTCAATAAGAGACCAGAGCCTCCATTTAGAGCTTAACCAATCAGATGGGACAATTGGCTACACAATTAAATCAACAACAGTCCCAGAATTCTGACAAGCTGCCTTCTCAATTTATCCAAAATCCCAAAAATGTCAGTGCCATTTCATTGAGGTCGGGAAAGCAGTGTCAAGGACCTCAACCCGTAGCACTTCCCTCATCTGCAAATGAACTTGCTAAACTTCACTCTACTCTAGAAAAAGGTGATGAAAAAAATTTACCTAACAATTTCTGTGCAGGTGAATCTTCCACTGGTAATTCTAATTTGCAGAAGCAGCACATCCCTCCTCTTCCATTCCCTCCAAGAGTAGTTTCCAACAAAAAATTGGAAGAGGCAGAGAAAGAGATCTTGGAAACATTTAGAAAAGTATAGGTAAACATACCTCTGCTGGATGCAATAAAGCAAATTCCAAGATATGCTAAATTCTTGAAGGAGCTGTGCACTAATAAGCGGAAGCTAAAAGGAAGTGAATGAATTAGCATGGGCAGAAATGTCTCCGCATTGATTGGTAAATCTGTTCCCCAAATTCCTGAAAAATGTAAAGATCCAGGTACATTTAGCATACCTTGTATTATAGGGAATAGTAAGTTTGACAATGCCATGCTAGATTTAGGAGCTTCTGTTAGTGTTATGCCTCTGTCTATTTTTAATTCTCTATCTCTAGGTCCCTTGCAGTCAACTGATGTGGTAATTCATTTAGCTAATAGAAGTGTTGCATATCCTGTTGGTTTTATAGAAGATGTCTTAGTTAGAGTTGGTTAACTAATTTTCCCTGTTGATTTTTATATTTTGAATATGGAGGATGGATTTTCTCAAGGATCAGTTCCCATCATTCTAGGCAGACCCTTTATGAAAACTGCTAGAACTAAGATAGATGTATATGCAGGCACACTATCCATGGAGTTTGGTGATATAACTGTTCATTTTAATATTCTGGATGCTATGAAATACCCATCTGAAGATCTTTCTGTATTTCGTGCTGAAATAATTGACCATGTTGTTGATGAATACATGACTGATCTTTACTCTAATCTGCATGCCTCTCACTCTTCATGCATTGAGTCTGAAATTGTACTTGATCATATGTCTGAATTTGATGCTGAGAGTGAATCTGAAAGTGATATTGATTGCATGTCTGGTGGTGGTGTTTTACCTCTCGAGATTGATTTTATAGAGTCAGATAGGACTAACCATGTTTTAGGAAGTACACATACCTCTGACTTTCTTTATGAGGTACAGGCTGAGAAACCATCTCCTTCTTCCACTATCCAGCCGACCACACCAGAATTGAAGTCTCTGCCATCAAATTTAAAATACGCTTACTTGGATGATAGCAAAAGTTTTCCAGTGATTATATCTGCCTTCCTTGCCGATGAGCAAGAGGAGAAGTTGTTGTCTATTCTCAAGAAGCATAAGAAGGCTATAGGCTGGACCCTGGCGGACATTCCTGGTATTAGCCCATCCACATGTATGCATCGAATAAATTTAGAGGATGGAGCTAAACCAGTAAGACAGCCACAGAGAAGACTCAACCCGGTGATTCGTGATGTAGTGAAGAAGGAGATAACTAAGCTTTTGCAAGCTGGAATCATTTATCCTATCTCCGACAGCCAATGGGTGAGTCCCGTCCAGGTAGTCCCGAAGAAGACCGGTTTCACAGTGATAAAAAATGAGAAGGAGGAGCTGATTCCTACTCGGGTGCAGAACAGTTGGAGAGTCTGCATTGACTATAGGAGGCTGAACTAGGTTACCAAAAAGGACCATTTTCCCCTGCCATTAATTGACCAGATGCTTGAACGCCTGGCAGGTAAATCTCACTACTGTTTCCTTGATGGTTTTTCTGGTTATATGCAAATTACTATTGCTCCTGAGGATCAGGAAAAGACCACATTCGCCTGCCCCTTCGGCACTTTTGCCTATAGGAGGATGCCTTTCGGCCTGTGCAATGCCCCTGGTACCTTCCAACGCTGCATGATTAGTATTTTCAGTGATTTCTTAGAAATTTGCATAGAGGTGTTTATGGATGATTTCACTGTGTATGGATCCTCTTTTGATGGTTGTTTGGATAGTTTGGAAAAAGTTTTGAATAGATGCATTGAAACTAACCTTGTTCTAAATTTTGAAAAATGTCATTTTATGGTTGAGCAAGGTATAGTTTTAGGCCACATTATTTCCAATAAGGGTATTGAAGTAGATACTGCAAAAATTTCTGTTATTTCACAATTGCCTTACCCCTCTTGTGTGCGAGAGGTGCGATCTTTTCTTGGTCATGCAGGATTCTACAGGCGCTTTATAAGGGATTTTAGCAAAGTAGCCCTTCCACTGTCCAACTTGTTGCAAAAGGAGGTGGAGTTTGACTTTAATGACAGATGCAAAGAGGCTTTTGATTGCCTCAAAAGAGCGCTGACTACCACCCCCATCATCCAGGCACCCGATTGGACAACCCCTTTTAAGCTTATGTGTGATGCATCAAATTATGCATTGGGGGCTGTCCTTGCTCAGAAAATTGATAAATTGCCCAGGGTGATATACTATGCTTCTAGGACTTTAGATGCTGCCCAAGCGAATTATACTACTACTGAGAAGGAGCTTCTAGCCATAGTTTTTGCTCTTGAAAAATTTCGATCTTATTTGCTTGGTACCCGCATTATTGTTTATACTGACCATGCAGCTCTAAAGTACTTGTTGAAGAAGGCTGATTCTAAGCCTAGGTTGATCCAATGGATGCTCTGGCTCCAAGAGTTTGACTTGGAGATCCGTGATAGGAGCAGAGCACAAAATTTAGTTGCTGATCATTTGAGTCGGATCGAACGTGTAACGGATGCGGATTCACCCATTCGGGATGATTTCTCGGATGATCATTTGTATATACTGTATAGTATTTCTGACTCTCTTTCTACTCCCTAGTTTGCTAACACTGTCAATCATTTAGTTGCTTATGTTTTTCCTCCCTAAGCATCTAAGGCCCAAAAAGATAAAATTAAAAGTGATGCTAAGTATTTTATTTGGGATGACCCCTACTTGTGGAAATTGTGCAGTGATCAGGTAATTAGACGATGCATTCCAGATCATGAGACTGACTCAGTCCTGCAGTTCTGTCATTCTTCCGCACCGGGAGGTCATCTGGGTGTTCAAAGGACAGCTCGCAAAGTGCTTGATTGTGGTTTTTATTGGCCCACCATCTTTAAAGATGCGTGGAAGATCTGCAACACTTGTGAGCAGTGTCAGAGAGTAGGAAATACACAGGGTATCCACACCATACCACCCCCAGACCAATGGACAGGCAGAAATTTCTAACAGGGAGATCAAGAGAATTTTAGAGAAGATTGTGCAGCCAAGCAGGAAAGATTGGAGTACCAGGCTTGATGATGCTCTCTGGGCACATCAGACTGCCTACAAAGCACCCATAGGAATGTCTCCTTATCGGGTTGTCTTTGGAAAGACATGTCATCTTCCAGTGGAAATTGAGCACAAAGCATACTGGGCAGTGAAGACTTGCAACTTCTCTATGGATCAAGCTGGTGAGGAAAGAAAGTTGCAACAGAGTGAGTTAGATGAAATCCGCCTAGAAGCCTACGAGAATGCCAAGTTCTACAAAGAATAGACCAAGAAGTTCCATGATAGCATGATAGTTAAGATGGACTTCATGGTTGGGCAAAAAGTGTTATTGTATAATTCTAGGCTTGGACTCATGAGTGGTAAGTTGAGGTCTAAGTGGATTGGTCCTTTTGTTGTTACTAATGTTTTTCCTTATGGTACACTTGAGATCAAAAGCGACTCCACAAACAAGAGCTTCAAGGTCAACGAACATCGACTTAAGCCATTCCTCATGAACCCTTCTTTAGTGGACGCAGTGGTGGAAGAGACTTCCTTACTCCACCCTACTCTTCCTCCACCATGACTTAGGGAGTTTTTCTTTTCCTATCTCCTCCTTTGCTTTTATTACACTTGTCCGATTCTGTTTGATGATTTAATTGTTTTTAATCTTTTAATTGTGCTACATTGAGGACAATGTGTTGTTTAAGTATGGGGGGGTGTTCTTTGGTTTTGCTAGTTTTGTTGGTTTTGTTAATTTGTTAGTTGTGTTAATTTGTTAATGTTGTTAGTTTCGCCGGATTTATAGTTTAATATTTTGGGTCAATTCTGTGTGCATGTACGACTTTGCATGTTTTTCTTTGAATTATAGGATATGTTCAAGAAATGGGTAATTGTTTTGAAAATAAGAGTTCTTGACATTTTGTGACTTGAAATCCTTGATTCTCTTCTACATGTCATGATAGTTTTGAAAGCTCAATTTGAAAGTGATGAGTTTACCTTTGTGATAATTTGAGCCATCCATCATCATAATCATTTGGTGTGTTTTGCCCCATTGATTGCTTGCACAATAGCCTTGGCTTGATTCTTGTTGATGCTTCCTAATTCACATGCATATTTGGAAATGATTAAGGCAATTTTGTTCTCATAAGCTTCTAGCCAAATGGACTTACCTTGAATTAATTCCTTTGATAGCCCTTTTGAGCCTTGTTTCCCTTTCCTTGTTTTGAATCTCACTACAAGCCTTAAATGAAAAACCATGATATCACCATATCCCTAAGGAATTTTGGAGCTTTGGAATTGTTTTGGGAATAAGTGTGGGGGTTTCTGTTTCATTGGATAACATGTTTTGTTGGCTATGCTTCATGATGTATTTTGGGCCATACTTGATGTACATTGTATATTGGTTAAATGTTGGACATGCTGAATGAGATGTTGTTTCTCAAAGGCTACGTACGTAAAAAAAAAATCGAAAAAGAAAAAGAAAAGCAATAAAGTTGAGTGAATAAGATCTTAAATGACAAAAGAATGATGAGACTCTTGGTTCTACTCTTTATGTTTAAATTTTATCTTTACTTCTTTTTATTTTCTTATTTTTTCTTAATATGCACTTATTCCCCATTGCTCCTCTATTCCTTTGGGATTCAGCCACTTATTCCATATTTTTCCATACCTTGTCCTTGGCCCCATTACAACCTTAAAAGACCTTTTGATCCTCATGTGCTTGTGTTTATGGGTTGATTGTCAATTTTAGAATCTTGCCAAGCTTATGTGGTGTTTGTTTTCATGGGTGCTTTGAGGGTAAATAGTAGTCAGACACTTGAGTGATAGAGTGTATATCTTGTGAGGCTTTATCACTTTTCATTCTTGAGCTGATTAACTATTTTGCCATGATTGGGTTGCTTGGATTATTTTCATGAATGTCTTGACTTTTCGGATCTCCTTTTGTTAGATGTTACCCATTCCTTTCATTCCTTGATGTTCATTGAGAAATATGTGAATGTTTTCGTTTGTCTCTCTTGGATATCCTTGGATTTTGTTTTTTGTTTCATTTTGCCCAGGAGTGAAAAAGGCTAAGTATGGGGGGTTTTGATGTGTCATCATTTTCTTCTATTTTCTAAACCCTTTTTGCACCATTTTAATTACTGATTGGTCTTAATTATCAATTAATTAGGCAGTTTTATTATTTGGGCTCATTTAGCTAATTTGATGTTTTTAATCTAATTTTAGGAATTAATGAAACATTGGGCTTAATCCGGATTTTGGTTGTGGACTTGAAGAGGGCAAATAAAGCAGCGCTTACCTTAGTTAATTTTTAATTAGGAAATTTCGCAATTTTATTTTATGTTGTTCAGTGTTTATTTCGTTTTGGGCCAGAGTATTGTAATAGGGCCCAGTGACTTTGAGTGACTCTTTTTAAATAGCAGCCTTGGGATTCGTGCAAGGCATTTTGTTATGTTATTCATTATTCAGAGCTTTGTTTAGGGTTTTACGTTTTTATGTTTGAATGCTACTGTTTCGTTCTTAATGCAATTTCCCATTTTCTGCTTCTAATAACAATTTCGTTCTTGTTTCTTCTTCTACTTTCATTTACGTTTCTGCTTCATTTACGTTTCTACTTTTAGTTTCATTTGCGTTTTCTGTTTGAATCTATGGAAGACTAGATTTTCTGGTGTTGTTTCCTTTTGAGGACGAAGCCCAACTCTCTTTGAGGTTTCGTTTATAATGTGGCTTCCTGGCAGTTTCCCCTTCACCAGTTAACCCAAATTCGTGAACATTAATCAGTGCACGCTTCGTGTTCGATTAATTGCCTCTGAGCCTAACTTGCGTTCATGCTTAATGGACGAAGGGCTAACTGGTGTATGTGTTGCCTAATCACGTATTGACAACCCTAAGTTGATTTTCTCTTAGTAAATTGAAATAGGGTTGGATTAAGTGGTTAACTGTTAGGGATGAATTCTCCATAACCCATGATAAGAGAATGGCTTCTGAATCAGAGGAAACAACCCATTTTTAATATTAGTAGTTTCGTATTCCAGTTTACTTATTATGTCCTTTAAATCGAAAAACAAACAACCCCCCTTAATCATTACTGTTACTGCAAGTGTATTATGAACATTTGGTTTATCATTGCTCCTTGGGAAACGACCTAGGATCACTTCCTAGTTACTGCATTTTCACGTTTATTTGATTCGGGTACAGCCTCGATCACTCGGCTTACAAGCAAATAAAGATGACACCGGAGGACATGGAAAAGATGACCTTCGTCACCCTGTGGGGGACGTTCTGCTACAAAGTGATGTCCTTCGGGCTTAAGAACACTGGGGCAACCTACCAGCGGGCTATGGTAGCCTTATTCCATGACATGATGCATAAAGAAATTGAAGTATACATGGATGATATGATTGCTAAGTCTAAAACCGAGGGGGGACACCTTGTCAACTTGAGGAAAGTTGTTCGAGAGGTTGTGTAAGTACTGACTGAGATTAAATCTCGCCAAGTGTACTTTTGGGGTCAAGTCGGGAAAATTGCTCAGCTTTATCATAAACCAGAAAGGGATAGAGGTGGACCCGGACAAGGCAAAGGCCATTCTTGAGATGCTCGAGCCACGCATCGAGAAGCAAGTCTGAGGTTTCTTGGGGCGCCTGAATTATATAGCGAGGCTCTTATCATAGCTAACCACTACTTGTGAGCCTCTCTTCAAGCTATTGCGTAAGAACCAGTCCGTCAATTGGAACGACGACTACCAAGTCGCGTTCGGAAGGATCAAGCGATGCCTTATGAATCCTCTTGTGCTTGTTCCATCAGCGCCTGGAAGACCCCTCATTCTATACATGACTGTGTTGGATGAATTGATGGGGCAGCACGACGAGTCTAGGAAAAGGGAACGGGCCGTCTATTACTTAAGCAAGAAGTTCACATCCTGTGAGATGAACTACTCTTTGCTTGAAAGGACATGTTGTGCTTTGGTGTAGGCAGCCCACCGTCTAAGGCAATACATGCTGAGCTACACCACATGGTTGGTATCCAAGATGGACCCAGCGAAGTGCATATTTGAAAAGCTCGCTCTCACCGGATGGATCGCTCAGTGGCAGGTTCTGCTGTTAGAGTTCGACATTGTTTGTGTCACTCAAAAGGCGATAAAGGGAAGCGCCTTGGCAAATTATCTAGCTCAGTAGCCCATCAATGATTACCAACCTATGCATCTGGAGTTCCCTGATGAGCACATCATGACCTTGTTCATGGAGGAGGTGGAGGATGAAGATAGGGACAAATGGATAGTGTGGTTCGACGGCGCGTCCAACACACTAGGCCATGGGGTAGGGGTGGTTTTGCTTACCCCCGATGATAAATGCATACCCTTCACAGCTAGATTGGGCTTTGATTGCACGAACATGGCCGAGTATGAGGCGTGCGCCCTTGGGATCCATGCAGTGTTAGACAAGTGGCCTCAGATATCTTAAGAAGGGGGGTTGAATTAATATATTGCAAACTATTTCCCTAATTAAAATTCTATTTCAATTTCAATGCAAGTTGCAAGTTCCCTTAAAAATGAACTCTTAAATAATGATTCAAATAGAACAATCTGAATATAAATATAAATCAATAATAAATAAATGAGTTTAAGGGAAGAGAAAGTGCAAACTCAGATTTAACCCCTTTGAGAATTTAGAAAGAAGAGAAGAATAAATCTCTCTTGAAAGAGATAGATTTTACAATCTGAGCACTCAATTAATTCCTTATTGAATTGCAAGTGTATTGGCCAGGGAATTCTTAAGAGGATGAAATGTTTTTGCTCTTTGAGAGAATAAGACTTTTTGTTATGAAAAACTCTCTGAGAAAATTCGTGTTTCAAGTCACATATATATAGACCTTTGGTGGCCATGTAAAAACCATTTGAAAAGATGTGACTCTTAGAAATAATTTTCTGAAAATCTCCTCTGGTAATCGATTACAGGATTTGTGTAATCGATTACAAATTTTAAAATTTGAATTAAAACGTTTATTAACTGCTGGTAATCGATTACCAATATTGTGTAATCGATTACACAGTCTAAAATTTGAATTCAAATTTTAATAGCTGTTGTAAACCATTTTTGGCCACTGGTAATCGATTACATCCTCTGGTAATCGATTACCAGAGAGTAAATCTCTTGAAAAAGACTTTTTAACTTAAATTACTTGGCCAAACCTTTTGCTATTTCAATTAGGAATTCCCTTCCTAAAATACTAGTGATCATCTTGATGTTGTGTCTTGTATTGTTGAATCATTGTCTTGAATTAAACTTGAAAAGCGCATTTGCATCAAATCATCATGATCATCATCAAATCATTAAATTCATTTGCTTCTACAATCTCCCCTTTTTGATGATGACAATTTAAGTCCTGAAATCAAGATACAAGCAAGCAAGCAATGTATATGCATAATATATTGTGTTCACTCCCCCTATGTTTAGGAATTGATGATCACTTGATTTCTAAGCTTTTCTGCCACCCCATTTTTCTCCCCCTTTGGCAACATCAAAAAGCCAAAGTTTGTGGGAATCAATAATAGATAATATAATGAAGTGAACAAAATATAATCCAAATATTCATAACCAACCAAAAACATAAATAAGTCATAACCAAAATATAATTCAAATAGTCATAATTCAATAACACATAAAATTCAATCATAAAAGACTAAAGTCCAAATACCAAAAGATAAATAAAGTGCAGAAAATGATAACTTAAATACCATAGCCAAAATACACGGCTTAAAAAGAAAATTATAAACTAAACTCTAAGAAGGTGGAGGTGGTGGTGGAAGATCGAAGCTCTGACAAATATAACCCACATCTTCTTCAAGCTGTGTGAGACGGATATCCATTCTGGCAAAGCGATTATCCAATGAATCAAAACATTCTCCAGCATAAGTACGAAGACCCCGTAACTCGGAAATAACTTCAGTTATGAGGGCTGAATCATCTCGCTGAGGAGGAGGAGAAGGAGTACGCTCATCTTGTGGAGGAAGTGCATCTTTCTTCAGCCATTGACCATTTCGATCCTTATGGTATCCAAAAGAAGTGACTGCACCAGCACCAATAGCAAAGGAACTCTTAACTTGAACAAATGGTTCATCATCAAGCGGAATTTGAAAATGACGGAGAAATAGAGTGACCAATTGAGGGTAAGGGAGAGGTGCATTGGCCCGTAATGCCTTATGCATTCGGTACCAGTCGATCTGACGACCGGTAAGGAAAGCCCACCTCAAAATCAAGTCCTCCTCAGAGGCTTGAGTCAAATTTGAAGACCGAGGAAGCAAAATTCTAACAATAATGTAGTGCATGATGCGATTATCAAAGGTCAATGATCCGGCCAGCAATCTACCGGTCATTTCAGCCTAGTCATTACAAACCATACAACGAGCATCATTACTAAAATAATCAAATTTCCAGTCATCAACAATGGTGCCCTCAAAAGGTGCACCTTGACTGGGTAATTTAGTCAAAGAAAAGAACAATGATTGATCAATGATCATGGAAATACCATGCACCTCAGAAGAAATAATGCCATCCTGAATTTTTAAATTGTAGTAAAAAACTTTGACAAGTTCAGGATAATAAGGCAATTTTAAAGACATAAAATCAACCAAGCCAGAATTTTGAAACACTTGATAACAATCAAATGTCTCATCATTGAAGAAATCTATGTCTAGGTACTTAGGGTCTAAGATGATCCTAGAAGAGAATTGAGAAAGGTACCATAGACGTTGATCATCGGAAGAAAACAGAGTGGATGATCTTGGAGATGATAAGGGAGGATGGATAGGTGCTGTGGGTGCTTCAGATGGTTCGTGGCGGCGATGGCCAGCAGCAGCGGTGGTGGAGGATGATCCCTTTCTCTTCTTCGATGATTCTGCCATTTGATGAAGTTTTAGAGAATTTCAATCGGGGGAATCGAAATAGGAGTGAAAATGAGGAAGATTGGGCTTTACTGGACGTGTTTTGGTGAAGAATTGAGGAAGATATGAGAATTTGAAAATTAGGGATGAAGGAGGCACGAGGGAGAGAGTGAGGCTGCATAGCGTGACTGGTTTCGAAGGTATTTATAGAGGAGGACGAGGTGTAATCGATTACAAGGTATGGTAATCGATTACAGGAGTAGTAAGCCTTCTGGTAATCGATTACAGGATGTTGTAATCGATTACAGGCTGCCTGCTCTTGTGTAATCGATTACACTGAATGGTAATTGATTACCAGAGTATAAACTAGGCTAGTTCCTCTAAAAATTACATGTGTATATGCTAAATACAACTAATGCTATTAATCATTACTACTAATGCATTTAATCAATCATTCAAACATCAAACACACAATAATGCATAAAGCCTATCATAATAACAAGAATTTAAACAAAATCAAGCAAAGTAACATTCTTAACACAAACAATCAATCATAAAAATAAATCAATCAATCAATCCTTATTTATCTAAATCACTAACATCTAAGAGGCCTAATTCCCTTCTAATAGAGAAGAATGTTTCTTTGGGGAGAGGTTTTGTGAAAATATCAGCAAGTTGATTCTTTGTATCAACAAACTCTAACACACAATCTCCCTTTAGAACATGATCTCTTAGAAAATGGTCCTAATTTCTATATGTTTAGTTCTAGAGTGTTGAACTGGATTTTTGGAAAGATTAATTGCACTTGTATTATCACATCTAATAGGTATATGGTCAAGAAGGATTCCATAGTCAGAAAGTTGTTGCTTCATCCATAAGATTTGTGCACAACAACTCCCGGCAGAAATATATTCCGCTTCTGCAGTGGATAAAGCAACACTATTTTGTTTCTTACTATGCCAAGAAACTAGAGCAGCTCCAATGAATTCACAAGTTCCAGTTGTGCTCTTTTTATCTGTTTTAGAACTGGAAAAGTCTGAATCAGAATATCCAATTAAGGTGCATGTGGAATTTCTAGGATACCATAATCCTATGTTCATAGTGCCTACTAAATATCTTATGATTCTTTTAACAACACTAAGATGTGATTGTTTAGGATTTGATTGAAATCTAGCACACATACACACACTAAACATTATATCAGGTCTGCTAGCAGATAAATAAAGAAGTGATCCGATCATACCTCGATATTGCTTAACATCTATTGACTGACCGATTTCATCTTTATCTAGATAGCAAGCAGTGCTCATTGGTGTAGCCATGTGCTTAGCATTTTACATGCCGAACTTGAGGATTAACTCTTTGCAATACTTGGATTGATTGACAAAGATACCATCCTTGGTTTGTTTAATTTGCAATCCAAGAAAGAAATTAAGTTCTCCCATCATTGACATTTCAAACTCACTTTGCATGTCATGAGAGAATTCCTTGCACAATAATTCATTAGTGGATCCAAAAATAATATCATCAACATAAATTTGAACTAATAAAATATCATGTGATTTTCTCTTTATGAAAAGAGTAGTATCCACTTTTCCTCTAGAGAAGTCCTTTTCTAAAAGGAACTTACTTAGACGCTCGTACCAAGCCCTAGGGGCTTGTTTCAAGCCATATAAAGCCTTTTTCAATTTATAGACATGATTTGTCTTATCCAACATTTCAAAACATGGTGGTTGTTCAACATATACTTCTTCTTGAATTAAGCCATTTAGAAAAGCACTTTTAACATCCATTTGATAAAGCTTAAAATTCATTATGGATGCATATGCTAAGAGCATTCTAATGGCTTCTAATCTAGCAATTGGAGCATATGTTTCTTCATAATCTATACCTTCTTCTTGATTATATCCTTTTGCAACTAATCTAGCCTTATTTCTAAGGATTATTCCATGTTCATCTAACTTATTTCTAAATACCCATTTTGTTCTTATGATGGGATAGTTTTTAGGTTTCTCAACAAGTTCCCACACATTGTTTCTTTCAAATTGATTCAGTTCTTCTTGCATAGAAATTATCCAATTATCACCTATTATGGCTTCTTTTATATTTTTAGGTTCAATCATAGATACAAAAGCCATATTATTGCATAATTCTTTAAGAGAATGTCTAGTTGTTACCCCTTTTGAGATATCACCAATAATGCTGTCGAGGGGATGATCTTTTGAGGCTTTCCGTTCTTTTGGAAGTTCATCATTTGATTTTGCTTCTTCTTGAGGATCTTCATTGCTTCCTTTCCCTTTTCCTTTAGAATCTTGTCCATGAATATGAATTTGTTCTAAAGATTCTGCAATATCATCTAGTATATTCTTTCTTGATAGAATAGCATTAGATTCATCAAAAGAAATATGAATGGATTCTTCAATACTCATAGTTCTTTTGTTATATATTCTATATGCTTTACTTTGCAATGAATATCCAAGAAAGATGTCTTCATCAGATTTTGCATCAAATTTTCCTAGATTATCTTTACCATTATTAAGCACAAAACATTTGCAACCAAAAACATGAAGATGTGAAATGTTAGGTTTTCTACCATTATATAACTCATATGGGGTTTTCTTTAAAATGGGTCTTATTAAGGCCCTATTCATGATGTAACATGCAGTATTGACGGTTTCAGCCCAAAAATATTTTGGAAGAGAAGTATCATTTAATAAAGTTCTAGCAATTTCTTCCAATGACCTATTTTCCCTCTCAACAACTCCATTTTGTTGAGGGGTTCTAGGTGCAGAAAAATTATGCTCAATACCATGTTCATCACAAAATAATTCAAAATCTTTGTTTTCAAATTCACCCCCATGATCACTTCTAATGGATGCAATCTTAAGATTTTTCTTGTTTTGTATAACTTTAGCAAGTTTCCTAAATGCTTAGAATGCATCACTTTAATGAGTAATGAATAATGTCCATGTATATATAGAGAAATCATCAACTATGACAAGAGCATAGTAATTTCCTCCAAAACTCATGGTTCTAGATGGACCAAATAAATCCATATGCAATAATTGTAAGGGTTGAGTAGTTGAAACAATATTTTTGGGTTTGAATGAGACTCTAGTTTGTTTTCCCTTTTGACATGCATCACATAGTCTATCTTTTTCAAATTTTAATTTAGGCAAACCCACTACTAAATTTTTTAAAATTAATTTGTTTCAGTGATCCATGTTTATGTGAGCAATTCTTTTATGCCATAACCATGGATCATCATCTTTGCTAAGAAAACAATGATTGTTATCTAGTTTTAGGCTTAAGTCTATCATGTATACATTGTTGACTCTATATCCTATATGCTTTATATTAGTGTCATGCTTATGTTCTATAAGACATTTTTGAGAATCAAATGATACTAGATAGCCTTTGTCACATAATTGACTAACACTAAGTAGGTTGTGCTTAAGACCTTCAACAAGTAGAACATTTTCAATGGAGTTTGAAGAATTTGTACCTATTTTACCAACTCCAAGGATTCTACCTTTGTTGTTGTCACCATAAGTTACATGCCCACTTTTCTTGGGAGAGATATGTGTAAACTTTGATGCATCTCCAATCATATGTTTTGAACATCCGCTATCTATGTACCATTCCTTCCTCAAAGACACCTACATAATCAAGTTTTTGACTTAGGTACCCAAACTTTATTGGGTCCTTGTGTGTTAGTGTAGACTAAAGATTCTTTTGGGACCCATGTCATTTTAATGTTGTTGTAGTTTTTCTTAAAATAACAAGTAGATGTGCCATGCCCTTTTCTTCCACAGTAAAAACAAGTGTAAATTTTTGTGTGGAAGTAAAGAGGTTTTTATGAAATTTTTGTTGTTTTTCAGGTTTATATCCTATTCCAGCCTTATTAGAGACACATCTTTGTTTTCCTAATATGAAATCTACATTATTTGAACTATAATAAAATTTTGCAAGTGAGTTTTTCAAATCTTTAATTTCTTTTTCATATTTTCCACAACAACTACAAGAATCAGATATTTTCTTGTCAGAAATAGTAGAGATATAAACTTTTTCATTTGATTTAGAAATTGAGACTTCAGTTCTAAGATGATCTAATTCTCTATTTAATTTTGAAATTTCATTTTCTAAATCTGAAATTGTTTTCTTAGAAGATGAAACTAACTTTGCAAGTTTGATTGACTCTTTATGCAAATCAGCAAATGCATCTTGTAATTCATCAAAAGAAATGGATAAATAATTTGAAGATGTTACCTCTTCATCGCTTTCATAACTTTTAGCCATTAGACAGAGGTTTATCTCTTCATTTTCTGAATCTTCAGAAGATTCCATATCATTGTCATCCCATGTGATGTACGCTTTCTTCATTTTCTTTTCAGATTTCTCCATCTTTTTCTTGAAGATAGGACAATCAACCCTCAGATGTCCAGGTTGATTGCATTCAAAGCATTTTGGAGTAAAAGATGAGATTTCTGTCCTTCTTTTAGATTTAAAATTTGGTCGCCTTTGACTTCCTCTGACTTTCAAAAACTTGTTGAACCTTTTTACAAAAAGGCTAAGATCATCATCTTCATCTAGATCAATTTCCTTATCACTTTCTTCTTGGAATGAAGATGAGACTTTAAGAGCAATTCCCTTCTTTTTCTTGTCATTTTCTTCATGTTGATTTAATCTCAACAATTCCATTTCGTGTTCCTGTAACTTTCCAAATAGAGTAGCAAGAGTCATGTTAGATAAATCTATTGATTCAGTAATGGCTGTTACTTTAGGTTGCCATTCTCTGCTTAGACATCTTAATACTTTGTTTATGAGATCTTCATTTTGAAAATCTTTCCCTAAGGCTGCAAGATGATTTACTATATGTGTGAACCTCTTTTGCATGTCTTGAATGCTTTCATTTGCATTCATTCTATATAGTTCATATTCACGAGTTAATGTGTTTATCATAGATCTTTTAACATTTGTTGTGCCTTCATGTGTTACTTGTAAAGTGTCCCACATTTCCTTAGCACTCTTACAATTTGAAACCCTGAAATATTCATCCATTCCCAGGGCAAATGTAATTATGTTTTTGGCTTTTAAATTATATTGTACTCGTCTTTTATCCTCTTCAGACCATCTATCTCTAGGTTTTTCTATTGTTGTGCTTCCACTTGTTGTGCTTCCATCTATTGTGGTTCTTTCTACTGTGGTGGGTATATAAGGCCCTATTTCTATGGCTTCCCAAATATTTAAGTCTATTGCCTCAATAAAAATTTGCATTCGGGTTTTCCAGTAGTGGTAACCCTCTCAATAAAAGATTGGAGGTCTATTGATTGAATTTCCATCTGGAAATAAGAAGTTTGCTGAGGCCATTATTCTTGAAGCTTCTAAACTTTATACAAGAATGAAGTTCTGATACCACTTGTTAGACAAGTGGCCTCAGATATCTTAAGAAGCGGGGTTGAATTAAGATATTGCAAACTATTTCCCCAATTAAAATTCTATTTCATTTTCAATGCAAGTTGCAAGTTCCCTTAAAAATGAACTCTCAAATAATGATTCAAATAGAACAATCTGAATATAAATATAAATCAATAATAAATAAACGAGTTTAAGGGAAGAGAAAGTGCAAACTCAGATTTATACTGGTTCGGCCACACCCTTGTGCCTACGTCCAGTCCCCAAGAAACCCGCTTGAGAGTTCAACTATCTTGTAAAATCCTTTTACAAGTTCAAAACACACAAGGACAATCCTTCCTTTGCATTCAGATTTCTTTACAATAAAAGACCCTCGATCTCTCAATCCCCTTTGAGAATTTAGAAAGAAGAGAAGAATAAATCTCTCTTGAAAGAGATAGATTTTACAATCTGAGCACTCAATTAATTCCTTATTGAATTGCAAGTGTATCGGCCAAGGAACTCTTAAGAGGATGAAATGTTTTTGCTTTTTGAGAGAATAAGACTTTTTGTTATGAAAAACTCTCTGAGCAAATTCGTGTTTCAAGTCACATATATATAGACCTTTGGTGGCCATGTAAAAACCATTTGAAAAGATGTAACTCTTAGAAATAATTTTCTGAAAATCTCCTCTGGTAATCGATTACAGGATTTGTGTAATCGATTACAGGTTTTAAAATTTGAATTAAAACGTTTATTAACTGCTGGTAATGGATTACCAATATTGTGTAATCGATTACACAGTCTAAAATTTGAATTCAAATTTTAATAGCTGTTGTAAACCATTTTTGGCAATTGGTAATCGATTACATCCTCTGGTAATCGATTACCAGAGAGTAAATCTCTTGAAAAAGAATTTTTAACTTAAATTACTTGGCCAAACCTTTTGCTATTTCAATTAGGAATTCCCTTCCTAAAATACTAGTGATCATCTGGATGTTGTGTCTTGTATTCTTGAATCATTGTCTTGAATTAAACTTGAAAAGCGCATTTGCATCAAATCATCATGATCATCATCAAAACATCAAATTCATTTGCTTCTACATGCAACAATTGATTTCAAGGTCAAATTGCTCAAAGTATATGGAGACTCAGCCTTGGTGATCCACCAATTGAGAGGGGAATAAGAGACTAGGGATCATAAGTTGATACCCTACCAGGTTTACATCAAGAAACTGACAAAGTTCTTCGATGACATATCCTTCCACCATATTCCCAGAGAGGAGAATCAAATGGCCGATGTGCTTGCCACTCTAGCATCCATGTTTCAGCTAACCCTGCATGGGAACTTTCCGTACATCGAGTTCCGATGTCGCAGCAAGCCTGCACATTGCTGCATGATAGAAGAAGAGTAAGATGGTAAACCTTGGTATTTTGATATCAAGCAATACATTGAAGACAAGGAGTACCCATGGGAGGCTTCCGACAACGACAAGAGAACGTTGAGAAGGTTGGCAGCCGGTTTTTTCCTGAGTGGAAGCATTCTATACAAGAGGAAGCATGACATGGTTTTTCTCTGATGTATGGATGCCAGGGAGGCTAAGCAAATGCTGGTGGAAGTTCACGAGGGTTCCTTTGGAACACACGCCAACGGGCATGCTATGGCCCGAAAGATTCCGAGGGCAGGATATTACTGGCTCACCATGGAAAATGATTGTTGTATCCATGTGAGAAAGTGCCACAAGTGCCAGGCATTCGGCGACAATGTCAATGCCCCACCCGCGCCTTTGCATGTGGGGAATAGACATGATTGGAGCTATTGAGCCCAAGGCCTCGAACGGACATCGATTCATTTTGGTTGTGGTCGACTACTTCACCAAATGGGTTAAAGCTGATTCATATGCCAGTGTGACAAGGAGTGTGGTGGTCAGGTTCATTAAGAAAGAGATAATCTGCCGGTATGGGTTGCCCAGGAAGATTATCATGGATAATGCCACCAATCTGAACAACAAAATGATGAAGGAAATGTGTGAGGATTTCAAGATCCAACACTATAATTCCATGCCTTACAGGCCCAAGATGCATGGGGCAGTTGAGGCTGCTAATAAGAACATCAAGAAGATAGTTCAAAAAATGACCGTGTCATACAAGGATTGGCACGAGATGCTCCCTTTTGCGCTACATGGTTATCGAACCTCGGTGCGCACATCAACTTGGGCAACTCCATTCTCATTAGTGTATGGGATGGAGGCTGTGTTGCCATTTGAAGTAAAGGTCCCCTCTTTGAGGATTCTAGCCGAGTCAGGGCTGAAAGAGTCGAAATGGGCCCAAGCACACTTTGATAAGCTGAATCTTATAGAAGGTAAGAGATTGGCCGCCATGAGCCACAAACGGTTATATCAAAGCTGGGTGAAGAACGCTTTTGACAAGAAGGTATGCCCACATAAGTTCAACAAAAGGGATCTCGTCTTGAAGAAAGTATCCCAAGCTCATAAAGACCATAGGGGAAAGTGGGCCCTGAATTATGAAGGATCTTTTGTCATAAAGAAAGCATTTTCGGGAGGAGCATTGGTGCTTGCCAGCATGGACGATGAAGAATTGCCTTCGCCTGTGAATTCTGATGTCATCAAACGATATTATGCTTAGTACTTGGGGCAGCTAAAGGGTTCAATACATGTTTTGTTCTCTAAAGACTCATTGGGATCTCCAAAGTCTTCCAAACCTTGTAAACCATGGTCGCAACATTAATAAACATTGGATTGATGATTTGTGTTTTAATTTCCCATGTTGTGTTTTTACTTCTTGAGAACCTACATTTTCAATTTTGCCCACTGAATTCGGAGCTTGTTGGCTCCATCAAAAGGGGTACCGTAAGCGTTTAAGTAAAATTGAACATAATAACATTTTTTTTTGTTGCACTTAAACTTCCTAATCATAAGCATGCATGCATTTTCATTTTGTCATCTTGTGGGTTGGAGGATAAATGAAGATTCTTTTTGAGTAGTGATCAATATCACACCAAAATTGGAACAAGGGCAAGTGAAAGGTAATATGGGTATTCTATGGTTAGTTTCATATTTACTGCATGATGCCATTTCCTTTATTCAAAAGCTTAGGGGCAAGGACAAGTAGGTGCTAGGCCCATGGTCAACAAATCATCATCCTGCGTCCGGCTCAAGATGTTAAAGAAGCTCTTCTAGGCTAATTTTGTTTTTTAAAATTCATGCTTTTATTTATCTGTTTTCTTGAATTTTATTTGAATGCACCTAGGAGTTAACAAAATGATAAACATGGCTAGGAATAGTTTAAATTGTAGCAAAGGGACTTTGCAAAAAAAAAACTGGGTTAGCTCGCCTGGGCAAGCGTGCTTGGTTCAGAAACATAAAAAGGGGAGGGGTGAAGTTGTTCTTCACCCCTAAAACCTTCCCCTACATTCAAAAAACATTGTGCTCATGGGATTCTCGAGTCTAGCAGCCCTAAGCCACCATTTTCGTGTTCTTGCTTCCATTTTTTGCACTCTTGTTCACTCCCAACAAGTAAGTGCTCTTTCCCTTGATTCTTTGGCTCTCCATTGATGTGTTTTAGTGCTTTAGTTACTTATTCTTTGCAAAATTCGTGAAGCAATTCATATGTGAATCCATGGTTTGCTTGAATTGGGGGGTTGTAGGGGATGGCCATAGGCCTATCGCGTATTCTGAAATGCATGGGCATGTTGCATCGCCCCCTGCCTCATTTTTTCATGTCCAAACATGAACCCACCAAGTGTTCGGTGAAATGCCTCAATGGCATTTGCGCATGATTTTGTGAAACTTATCTTGTGGAACGAATTATGCACATATGGTTGCCATTGTGAGTGTGTGCAGTTTTGTAGAAGAAGGAATAAAGTGCCAAAAGCATGACTTAGGCCTAGGAATCTATGTTGTTGGTTTTGAATGTAAAAAATGCATGAATATTAGAACATGTTTGTGAGGTTTTTGACTAGAATTTGAACTTGCTGCCTCATGAGGAATACCTTGCACCTAGGTAGCATTAAAAATGCCTTTCAATAATGTGTATGTATGTTGGTTAGGTAGCATAAAAGATGCTTTTCAAAATGTGTATATATGTTGGTTAGGTAGCATGAAAATTACCTTTCAATAATGTGTATGTATGTTGGTTAGGTAGCATGAAAAATGCCTTTCAGTAATGTGTATGTATGTTAGGTAGCATAAAAGATGCCTTTCAAGAATGTATATATGTTAGATGGGTGGCATAAAAATGCCTTGCAAAAATAAATGTATACATGTTAGATAGGTGGCATAGAAATGCCTTTCAAAAAAATATATGTATATATGTTGGATAGATAACAAAAAAAATGCCTTTCAAGATGTGAATAGGTAGCAAAAATACCTCTCAAGATGTGAATAGGTACAAAATGCCTTTCAAGATGTGAATAGATACAAAATGCCTTTCAAGATGTGAATAGGTAGCAAAAAAAATCCCTTTCAAGATGTGAATAGGTAGCAAAAAAAATGCCTTTCAAGATGTGAATAGGTAGCAAAAAAAAATGCCTTTCAAGATGTGAATAGGTAGCAAAAAAAATTCCTTTCAAGATGTGAATAGGTAGCAAAAAAAATGCCTTTCAAGACGTAAATATGTAGCACAAAAAATGCCTTGCAAAATATGTATGTATGTCGGATAGGCAGCATAAAAAATTCCTTTTAAAGAAAAAATGTGTAGCATGAAATGTACGTATATACGTGTGGATATGTGTCATAAAATGTCTTTCACTAAAATATGTGCATATGCATGTGTATAAATATATGTGTAAAGTAACCCATTCATCAGTGTGTGAGCATTTTCTAATTATGCATCGACATTTGCGTTTGGTAGAAAGAAGTGTGCACCATTTTAGTTTGATTGGCTTTTGTTGTGATAATTGATATTTCATGCAAACTAACTTCACAAATGTGTCCTTGCTGGAAATGGCGCCGCAAAAGCTTCCAGCCAGGAGGTCCAGCAAAGACACCGCTGGAGAGGGTTCTGGTGCAGCCCCATAGGCAGATGTGGACTTTGATAGACACATTAAAGGCTGGTCATTCCTCAGAGAGAGGCAAGTCCAACTGAGGGACGAGGAGTATGCTGAGTTCCAAGAGGAGATTGCCCAGAGGCAATAGGCCCAGCTCATATCACCCATGGCTAAGTTCAATCCTAAGATAGTCATGGAGTTTTATGCTAACCTACAGAAGAAGGAGTTAGAGACAAGCGCTCCTGGGTGAGGGGCCAGTGGATTCCCTTCGATGAGGATGCCATCAATCAATTTCTGGGGCATCCACCGATCTTGAAAGAAGGCCAGCATTGCGAGTTCAGCCAGAGGAGGAGTCAGGCCTCCAGCTTTGATGAGGATGTTGTCAGCCATTTGATGTGCGTTCCGGGGCAGGACTTTTCCTGGAGCATAGCAGGGAGACAAGTGCGGATCATGCACACCAGTATGACCACCCTCACGTAGATCTGGATGATGTTACTGCTTAGCAACATTCTCCTCAGTGACCATAACTCAAACCTCCCCCTGCCAAAGTGTCAACTGGTTTACGCCATCCTGGCCCAACTGATTTTAGATGCTATATATTAGTTTGCAGGGATTACGCCTCTGAGACACCCACTGGACCTGGAGAAGTCCAACAGGGCCCTGGGGTTTCCTGCTCTCATTACATGCCTCTGTCAGTTCTATGGAGTGGCGATCACCCCCACCAAGCTCATCCGGCCTCCCATCAATAGGGCCTTCATCGAGAAGTAATGCATGCCCAAGCAGGTGTAGGGTCAGGCACCCCAACAGCCAAAGGAGGACCAGCAACAGCTGACTGCAGATGCGCGACTGCCGCCTCTAGAGGAGGTACCATCTCTGAGGTCCATCTCCGATCACCTACGGAGGATAGAACTCCAGATGCACAAGTACATGCAACACGTGACTAGCAAGCAGGCAGCTAATCACAGAAGGTAGGTGCAGCTAAACTAGACATTCTACCATTACAACATGCACCAGCAAAGTCAGGACCCCGGTCCTTTCCCTTGGCCTACCCCTGAGCATTTCGGGGCCATATTGGCTTGGCCTAGAGACAAGACTGATTTTGAGACGCGGGCAGGACCCGCAGGGGCCCTTGGGGATGGCGGAGGAGCTAAGGAGGATGACGACATGGCTGACGTGTTGGATTTCTTCACCTGATGAGGTAGGGTTGCACGACCAGGACGTCGAAAATTGTGATTTTGTTTTTATTTGATGTTATCGCTTTCAGTTGTTATTTTGTTATTTCATTGTGGTAAAACTGAACTTGGTGTTATTGCTTTCAATCGTTATTTTGTTATTTCATTGTGGTAAAACTGAACTTGGTATTATTGCTTTTAGTCATTTGTTATCTCATTTTGACTAATTTTACCGCTTCTAGCATATTTCTGTATGTACTTTGAGATGGTTTGTCTGAAACGCCAAAAAATAAGGGGTCTTGTGTATTTTCATTCGCACGCCTTTTATTCCTTTAGATAAAGTGTAATCTCGGTTACCAACTTTGCCCGGGTTACAAACCTTTTCTAAAAAAAGAGAAAAGAAATTTGCTTTAAAGAAATTGATTGAAAGAAAAAAAAAACTGACTAAGCCAACACGCTTTTGAAACAAATGACCGCCAGTTTTCTTTGGAAAATTCATGGGTCAGAGCATAAAAAGATTTTTAAAAACAATATGTGCGCCTGAAGGGTGAATGCAATGAAGATTTTTCCCGAAGCCCTAAATGGACTCAGATGTGTGCATAACTTAATAAAAGGGCATTATTTAGAAACACTGGGTTGATTTGAACAGGGAAGACAAACCCTAAGCCTTAGTGTTTATTATGGCCACAAAGCTTTATGTATGTGTGTCTACATAGATGAATGCATGATCAGTTTTGCATAAATTTCTAATCATATTGTCATATGCGTGTCATGGAAATCATTTGGGGCATTCCCTTATTCTTGAACTGCTTGCTAAACATATATCCCAACATGCGCCATGTCTCGCCAACCGTAGGCCTTTCGAGCCAAACCTCAATGTTTTGGCCATAATCTTGACCTAGGATGGAAATTTCCAACCTTACCATTGGAAGAAAGAACAGAAAGATCTTCCCCAAAAAGGAAGAAGCTTATTTTACCTTGGGTTATAAATGTGCTTCAAAGGAAACGAAAAAGGAAAGGAAGAAAGTCAACCAATCAAAGATTGGAGAAAAGCAGAAAAGGAAAAAATAGAAAAGAAAAATAAATATAGAGAGGTTCTTTGAACCCAAACAATGTATGAACAATGTGCAGCATTGTCAAAAGCAAAAAGAAGGGAAATAGTAACAATAACTTGGTTAAAACTCGAAGGATGCATGAAGCAATCACCTTCTTAGTTACCAACCAAATCTTTGTGTCCGCTCGTGCTCTGCGTCGAACCAAAGAGAAAAAGAAGAAAAAAACAAAAAGGAAAAGGCCAAAACACCCAAAAGAAAAAGTTCCCACCAAAATCCAGCTTTTTAAAAAATCCTATTGATCCATGATTATGCATATTATCTTTGATTTGATAGGAAACGACTTACAAAGTCAAATCATGACATGTCTGTGGTTTGGAGTTAGAATGAAGCACTTGCCTGTTTGAGATTTTATACACTATGAGTGGTTTTCCTCTATTTTCAATTAGACCAAGTGCTTTCTTCTAAATGCTCTTTTAGAGATGAAATGCAAATGTCCCAAATCTCATTTGTGGTTATGAGAATTCTATTAGCATGCTTTCCTTCCCCAATCGTCACATTGTTTTTCTTCAAAAATATATGTTGCTCTAATCGGTTTGGAGATTTCTTTCTTTGCTAAAGCATGTTCGCGTTTTAGTGAAAGATTCTCAACACTATCACAATCTTCTTTGCCTTCCAGAGACAATCAAGTCCGTTGGCACACAGAGACAAATTATGTTCATCTGCCTCTTTTCGAAGACTTCAATGCCTTTCGATCAAGACTATTAAAGTCTTTTTTGCCTTCCAACTGGTGAATCAAGAATGATTCAAAGATGTTTTGATGATAACAAAAGATGATGACAAAGGTGATGACCAAAAGCTCAAAGGTCAATCAACGAATGATTTCAAAATGTTCAAGATGGAATCAAGAACAATTCAAGACTCAAGAGGAAAAGTTGAAGAACACTTCAAGATTCAAGAGGAAATTTGAATCCAAGAATCAAGATTCAAGGATCAAGCTTCAAGAATGTAGATCAAGATTCAAGAATCAAGAGAAGACTTAATCAAGATAAGTATGAAAAGGATTTTTCAAAAAACTGATTAGCACATGGATTTTTCACAAAACATGTTTACCAAAGAGTTTTTACTCTCTGGTAATCGATTACCAGATTGTTGTAATCGATTACCAATAGCAAAATGTTTTTGAAAAAGTTTTCAAATTGAATTTACAACGTTCCAATTAATTTCAAAAAGCTGTAATCGATTACAATGTTTTGGTAATCGATTACTAGTGTCTTTGAACGTTGAAATTCAAATTCAAATGTGAAGAGTCACATCCTTTCACATAAAAGCCTTGTGTAATCGATTACCAGCGATTGTTTCTGAATAAATCAAAAGATGTAACTCTTCAAATGGTTTTTGACTTTTTCAAATTTGTTTTAAGTTTTTCTAAAAGTTATAACTCTTCTAAATGGTCCTCTTGGCTAGACATGAAGAGTCTATAAAAGCAAGGCTTTGATTTGCTTTTTAAAACACTTATTCAATCAATCTTTTACAAGCCATGAATCTCTTTGAACTTCTTCTTCTTCTTTGTGCCAAAGGCTTTCCAAAGTTTTCTGGTTTTCTAAACCTTGAAAACTTGTGCTATTCATCTTTTCATTCTCTTCTCTCTTTGCCAAAAAGAATTCGCCAAGGACTAACCGCTTGAATTCTTTTTGTGTCTCTCTTCTCCCTTTTCCAAAAGAACGAAGAACTAACCGCCTGAATTCTTTTGTGTCTCCCTTCTCCCTTGTCAAAGAATTCAAAATGACACAGTCTGAGAATTCTTTTGATTCTTCCCTTTCCCTTATACAAAAGTATTCAAAGGACTAACTGCCTGAGAATTCTTTTGTATCCCCATTCACAAAGTATCAAAGGTTTAACTGCCTGAGATCTTTGTCTTAACACATTGGAGGGTACATCCTTTGTGGTACAAGTAGAGGGTACATCTACTTGGGTTTGACTGAGAACAAGAGAGGGTACATCTCTTGTGGATCAGTTCTAGTGGAGGGTACATCCACTAGGTTCAAAGAGAACAAGGGAGGGTATATCCCTTGTGGATATTTGCTTGTAAAAGGATTTTTACAAGGTTGAAAGAAATCTCAAGGACCGCAGGTCACTTGGGGACTAGATGTAGGCATGGGTTGTTGCCGAACCAGTATAAAAACTCTTGTGTGTTTGTCTCCTTCTTCCCTACTCTTTTAATTTCCATTGTGCATTTAATTTCCACTTTTACTTTCTGTTAAGTTTCTCTTCTACTCCTCATTCTCTTAACAACTTAGTCAAAGCCTTGGAAGAGTAATTTTTTAATTAGTAAAGGTTTAAGAATAATTAATTCAACCCCCCCTTCTTAATTATTCTGAGGCCACTCGATCCAACAGATTATGCATATTATCTTTGATTTGATAGGAAACAACTTTCAAAGTCAAATCATGACATGTCTATGGTTTGGAGTTAGAATGAAACACTTTCATGTGTGAGATTTTATACACTATGAGCGGTTTTCCTCTATTTTCAATTGGACCTAGTGCTTTCTTCTAAATGTTCTTTTAGAGATGAAATGCAAATGTCCCAAATCTCATTTGTGGTTATGAGAATTCTATTAGCATGCTTTCCTTCCCCAATCGTCACACTGTTTTTCTTCAAAAATATATGTTGCTCTGATCGGTTTGGAGATTTCTTTCTTTGCTAAAGCGTGTTCACATTTTAGAGAAAGATTCTCAACACTATCACAATCTTCTTTGCCTTCCAGAGACAATCAAGTCCGTTGGCACACAGAGATAAATTATGTTCATCTGCCTCTTTTCGAAGACTTCAATGTCTTTCGATCAAGACTATTAAAGTCTTTTTTGCCTTCCAAAGACAATCAAGTCCTTTGGCATGTAGAGACAAATTATGGTCATCTGCCCCTTTTCGAAGACTTCAATGTCTTTCGATCAAGACTATCACAGTCTTCTTTGCCTTCCAGGGACAATCAAGTCCGTTGGCACCCAGAGACAAATTATGGTCATCTGCCTCTTTTTGAAGACTTCAATGGCTTTCGATCAAGACTATTAAAGCCTTTTTTGCCTTCCAGAGACAATCAAGTCTGTTGGCACGCAGGGACAAATTATGTTCATCTGCCCCTTTTCAAAGACTTCAATGTCTTTCGATCAAGACTATTAAAGTCTTCTTTGCCTTCCAGAGACAAGCGAGCCCGTTGGCATGCGGAGACAATCATGGTCATCCATTTTTGTTATTTTCAAGACTATTGCGGTCTCTTTTGCCTTCTAGAGACAAGCGAGTCCATTGGCATGTGGAGACAATCATGGTCATCCATTTTTGTTGTTTTCAAGACTATTGTAGTCTCCTTTGCCTTCAGGAGACAAGCAAGTCTGTTGGCATGCAAGGACAATCATGGTCATCTATTTTTGTTGTTTTCAATCCTTACTTCCATTTTATCTCCAATAAAAGATAAGTAATGAGGGGCAACTGTCATACCTTAATTTTGTCTGGGGATGATCGTTGGTCAACATTTGGATTCTTGCCGGCCAAATTGAGCTGCTTAACACTAATTGTCGCGCAATCCATAGGGTTTTGTGATGTTTCGGATGAAAATGTGCAAGATGTTCAAAAGAGGGCCAAAATGGTCACTTTGGGAACATTTTCCAGCCCCTGGGCCCACTAGAAAGCTTAGGGATGAAGCAACCAGCTTGCCAGGGCGAGCTGCTGTGCAACCTCCACCCCTCATTTCCTATAAATAGGCGTGAGGGGGGCTGAAGGAAGGGTCCAACACCTGAAATCAACAAGATTTGAGTGAAATTAGTGAGAAGAAGGAGAAAGAAGAAGAAAAATCAAGGCCGAGGCGCTTCCGTAACGATTCCGTGGTCGATTCTGTGATCGTTCTTCATCGTTCGTCGATCAGTTAGTTTTCTATTTTGAAGCTTTGAATTCATTCTATGCACCCTTAGGGGTCCATCCTTGCTTTGCATGTCTTCATCTTCGTTCTTCTACCATCGGTGATCTTTTTCTTTGTTTTAAGTGAGTTTCGACCGATCGTTTAAGCCGTAATCTCACTTAATCAATGTTAAAATGAATTTGAACCGATCATTTGTGTTGTAATCTCATTTAATCACCGTTAAAATAAAATTCAACCGATCGTTTGTGTCATAACCTCGGTTAATCATAAAAAAAAAATAAGTTTCACCCGGTCATTTACTTTGAAAGTTCTCTTTTAATGGGTTGGAAAATAACCAAGTGAAACCAAAACTAAATCAACTTGTAATCAAGCTTTTGTCCACAAGAAAATCACTTGAATCCGCTCAAAGGTCCAACACCTTAAATGGTCTTTTTACTTTTATCGGTTAAAACGAACTGTTTAACAGTCTAAAATCAACACTCCACATAACTTTCTTGCTTTTCGAAGAACTATGTAGGTCTGAGTTTCTCATCGCAATTGAGGATACGTAGGAGCAAGAGTCCTGCTCTTGTCGACCCTAAAAAGCTAAAAACATAAAAAGGGAAAATAAAATAAATTTGAAGTCATGATTTTTCATATTTGATTAAAGGTTGTCATCCCTTGTGACGAACGCGTGGGGTGCTAATACCTTCCCCGTGAGTAAACAACTCCCTAACCTTTTTTTTGAAATTCGTAGACCTCTGTTGGTTTTTCTAACATTTTCCTCAAATAAACGTTGGTGGCTACTCTGTGCATTTTCCTTCCTGGGAAGACGCACTCATGAGCCTCACGTTGCCCTCCCGCCAAAGGGTGGGTTGCGACAGTGTTTACTGCTAAAACAACAAAATATGCAGTGAGTAATTGTTAGTTGTCTTATACGACCAACTTTTGTATAGAAAACATTTTCTAAAACTTGTATAGTTCCCCAATTTATAGTTATTTTGTAGGAATTTGTATATAAATCTTGTTTTGTTTGAATAGCTGTCTTTAGAGTATCTCCCATGTGATTTAATGATAAAATTTGCATAATTTCAGGTTTAAATAAGGCTAAGTCTTGAAGTGCAAAAGGAGCAGTCACGCTCAGTGGACCATTTGAGCTCAATGCGCATTCGAAGCTAAGCGCAGCTTTAACGTGCTTAGCATGACAAGGGAATTTGGCAGAGCACAAGAATCAAGGCCGTGCACTAAGCGCAAGATCAGCTTACTAAGCGAGACGTTTGTCTCTTGCTAGGCTCAGCGCACGACTGGCACTAAGCGCGAGGGTGGCGCTAAGCGTGACGTCACGATTTTAGAGCCTATTTGTGATGCAATCCTGCCCCCCAAGGGTATTGGATAAAAGACTCCAAGAGGATTGGGCTAGAGCTACTAAAGAAGGCCCTATGGTTCTCATGAACCTTAGGGTAGATTTTTGAGCCCATGGGTCAAGGTTGGATTTACTCTTCTTTGTAAATGTTAGAATAGGTTTTTCCTTCTTTTGGGCCTTGTATTTTGGCCATTCTAGTAGTATAGGGTTTTAGCCTTGTATTTCAGGGCATTTTGAGTAGTCTTTTTAGTAGGGACTTTTTTTTTTGTATTTTCATGTATTTTTGGAATGAGGGTGAGGTTAGCTATTATAGGGGGTGTGTAGCTAAGCTCTAGCTTCTCATCTCAAGGAGGTGAGCTTAGCTATTAGAGAGGTGTGTGTAGCAAAGCTATAGCTTCTTTAGGAATCTTCTCAAGGAAGCTTCTCAAGGAGGTGAACTTAGTTATTAGAGGGTGTATGTAGCTAAGCTCTAGCTTCTCAAGGAAGTTTTCTCAAAGAAGCTCTCAAGGAAGTTTTATCAAGAAAGCTTCTCAAGAAAGTTACCTTGTCTATAAATAGAAGCATGTGTAACACTTGCTGTAACTTTGATGAATGAAAGTCTTATGAGACACACTTCAAAGTTCCACTTCTCTCCCTCTTTTATTCCTTCAATTTCGTGCTCCCCCCTTCTCTCTTTCTTTCCCTCCATTAAAGCATCCTCTTCAGGCTTCTTATCCAAGGCACATTCTTGGTGGTGAAACTCCTTTTTCCTTGGCTTATTCCCTTGTGGATGGTGCCTCCCCTCTCCTCTTCTCCTTTGCCTTCCGCTGCATCTCCATGGTGGAAAATCACCATTGAAGGACCTCATTGAAGCTCAAAGATCCAACCTCCATAGAAGCTTCACAAGCAAGCTTCCATCAATTTAAGCCTGAATTGTCAGAATTAGGGTACGATTTTTAGAGACCAGAGCTGCATATTTTTGCACAGACTTCGAGAATAGTGCTTTGGAGGCAGCAACTAAGCAAGGAAGCTAGGGTTCATCACTTTGAGATATTAGAAAGTGTTTGAGTGATTGTGAGGTGCCAAGAAGAGGAGGAGGGATCCCCCTTCCTGTGTAAGCAACAATTGCTCTATACTTTCTGTCTCATTTGTATTAGGGTTCCTTGTATGGCTGGCTAAAAACCCTAGTTGGGGATTTCTAATGAACAGTTGATGTAATTACTTTTCATATCTAATTAATTGTGTTTTGTGTGTTCAATGTTTCTTTCAATGCTTAATTACTGCATGCTCTTGGCCTAATCACCCACTTGTGTGTACTGTTAGGTGTCTTTAGCATTGGGAAATGTACTATTTCCTTAGAACATGATAGAAGCAGGGCTAAATAACTGCATTACCAGGGATGGATTGCGGGGTTTTAATTTTCTTGTTATGTTGTGATGATAATGCTATTTAAGTTAAGCCTAGTTCAATAAGAGGGATCTGAGGATGAAGCTTGGGTTAAATTAGTCTAAACTTACGAGGGATCGAGGTTTAGTACATTAGGCTTTAGCATAGAACATAAGAACATGATTCATTAGAGAAATATCTTCGTATGCATCAACTCGTTTATTAGAAAGACCCAATGCTTTTTACCTATTGTTGTCTACTTTTTAATTACTTGCATTTATTGCTTTTTAACATAGCATCTAGTTTACTTTTGTTTATATTCTCAATTATCAATGTTTGTTCACACAATGCCCTATTTCTGAATAAAACTCTGTCTAATAAACAAGTTCCCTAAGTTCGATACTCAGATTACTCCCTTTTAATTTTAAATGCTTGACGACCCGGTGCGCTTTCCGATATTTCATTTCCCTTGAATATACTGCTTGTAAATTTGAGAGAAAGGAACTGTGTTAAAGGGTAAAAAAAATTAGACACAAAGCATTTATGGCACCGTTGCCAGGGAACTTAATTCATTAGAAGAGTTTAGTTCAGTTTTACGACATTGCTTTATATTTTTCACTTTGATTCATTGATTCTTTTTGTTCATATTTTAGTTACTGTACAAATTCATTGTTCTTTTGAACTGGATAATTGCTGTTCTGTTTCTCTTGTATGCAAAGAAGATCTACTGCAAGTGATTTGATCCCCATCGATTTGGAGATTAACGCTACTTGCAGGAGGCGCAACACAGAGAGAATAAGAAAATTTTAGTAGGACTTGGAAGCAGTGGCAACTCTAGAAGAAGAACCTCGATCTTCCGATGCATCTTTTAGCTTTCCAATTGTAGGGCAATCACATACTGATTTTGTTGAAGAAGTTATTATGGCTAAAGAGTTAAGAAGAGTGACCCTGGAAGATTACTCAAGTTCCACTGTGTCGCAATTCTTTTCCAATATAGCACGATCAGAGGTTCAGGCACAAACAATCACATATCCTCCTTCTTTGATACAGTTGATTCAAAATAATCTATTTCATGGTCTACCAAATGAAGACCCATACGCACACCTGACCACTTACATTGAAATATGCAATACCATTCAGTTGGCTGGTGTGCCAGAAGATTCAATCAGATTGAGTTTGTTTTCATTTTCACTATTTGGAGAAGCTAAGAGGTGGCTTCATTCTTTTAAACGGAACAGTCTAAAGACTTGGGATGAAGTTGTAGATAAGTTTTTAAAGAAATATTTCCCTAAGTCGAAGACTACAAAAGGAAAAGCCGCCATCTCTTCCTTCCACCAGTTTCTAGATGAATCGTTGAGTGATGCCCTAGAAAGATTCAGAGGCTTGTTAAGAAAAACTCCCACTCACAGTTTTTCAGAACCGATACAACTCAATATCTCTATAGATAGGTTAAGACCACAATCTAAGCAACTTCTTGATGCTTCAGCTGGGGGTAAAATCAAGTTGAAGACTCCTGAAGAAACAATGGACCTTATTGAAAACATGGCTACTAGTGATATTGCCATCTTAAGAGACAGAGCACACATCCCAACCAAAAAGAGCTTATTGGAGCTTACATCACAGGATGCGTTATTGGCGTAGAACAAGTTACTATCTAAGCAACTGGAGGCATTAACCGAGACACTAAGTAAGTTGCCAACTCAGCTTCATTCAGCATAAACTTCACAATCTTCTATTTTGCAGGTTGCAGGATGTACAATCTGTGGTGGAGCTCATGACTCTCGATGTTGTATCCCTAGTGAAAAACCAATTATTCATGAAGTCAACTACATGGGGAATTAGCCCATAAATACTTTTAATGCAGGAGGATTTACCGAATTCCAAAATGGCCAGCAATATCAACAACAGAGACAATGGCAGAACCACCCTAGCAATCAATTCAACAGAGACCAGGGGGGACTGTCCAATAGGCCTCAACAGCAAGTGCCTAGTCTCTATGAGTGTACCATGAAGCTAGAAGAGACTTTAGCTCAGTTTATGCAGGTTTCAATGTCTAACCAAAAGAGCACGGAGTCCGCCATTAAGAATCTGGAGGTCCAAGTGGGCCAGCTCGCAAAGCAATTGGCGAATAGGCCATCAAGTAGCTTTACTGAAAATACTGAGAAGAATCCGAAGGAAGAATGTAAAGCTGTAATGACAAGGAGTAGAATAGCAATTCAGGCTGATGAAGGTAGAGCTAAAGAGAAGGTGGAGGGATATAAACAACAGTCGACAGCTGAGCCGACACTAGAACTAGTTTCAGACTTTGTTGAACTTGAGGAGATTTTGGATGATGAAGATGACCAGGAGAGAGAGACCCAAATAAAAGATAGTCAAGAAGGAATAAAGATGAAGGAAGGACAAGAAAAAGAAAAAGAAATAAAAGAAAAAGAAAAAGAAAAAGATCAGAAAAAGGAAAAAGAAAAAGAGAAGGTCGATGAGGAGAAAAAAAGGGCAAGAGTGAGGCTGTGCGAGAGAAGAAGAAAGAGACTACTCTTACTGAAGGCAAGAAAGTACCATACCCTTTGGTACCTTCCTGGAAAGACAAGGAAAGACACTTGGTCAGATTTCTTGACGTCTTCAAGAAACTGGAAATTACTTTGCCTTTAAAAGAGGCTCTCCAACAAATGCCCTTCTAATCCAAATTTTTAAAAGACATGCTAACTAAGAAGAACTTGTACATACATAGTGATACTATTATAGTGGAAGGTAACTGTAGTGCGGTCATTCAATGCATCCTTCCCCAGAAGCACAATGATCCTGGAAGTGTCACTATACTGTGTTCCATTGGTGAGGTTGTTGTGTGTAAAGCTCTCATAGACTTGGGAGCTAGTATCAATTTAATGCCTTTCTCCATGTGCTGGCGACTTGGAGAGCTAGAGATAATGCCCACACGCATGACCCTTCAATTAGCTGATCACTCCATCACAAGGCCATATGGAGTGATTGAAGACGTCTTGGTGAAGGTTAAGTATCTAATTTTTCCAGATGATTTCATCGTGATGGATATAGAAGAGAACTCTGACATTCCTCTTATTCTTGGATGCCCATTCATGTCTACCGCAAGTTGCATGGTAGATAGGAAAAAAGATGGTGCAAATGGTTATAGAAGATCAGAAAATCAGCTTTGACCTATTCCATGAAGATAAAGATCCACCTAATCAAAATGACTGTATGAAGGTTCATGTGATGGAGGAGAGGAGGCTTGAGAAAAAGGTTCTGGAAGTAGAAACCTTGTTGGACCCTGGATAACAAGAAGGTGCGTCAAGCTAATGACGTTAAAAAAGCGTTTACTGGGAGGCAACCCAGCTTTTCTTTCCCTTTTCTCTTCTTCATTTTGTATCTCTTGCATGTAGTTAGGATAGTTGCTTGTGATTGTGATTAATTTTTCAGCTTGTTTAGTAGTGAACAAGGGGGGCTTTTAAGCCTAGGTGAAGAGATGGACAAAAAAGACTCAGAAAAAATTTTCAGTTACCCATCCGCTAAGCGCAACCATTGCGCTAAGCGCCATATCTTCACATGCTAAGCCTGAGCTTGCTCGCGCTAAGTGCTTAGACCCCTGGCTAGTTGGCTGAATAGTTCAGCTAAGCACACATCACTGTGCTAAGCCCAACATCTTCATTGGAATTAAACTTCAAGCAGTCGGCTTAGCGCGCTTGTTGCGCTAAGCCTAAACTACTCTTTGTAAGTTGAAGCTTGATTGCGCGCTAAGCCTTACATCTCAGGCTAAGCGCATATTGCAGAAAAAATTTGTGTTGCAGAAAGCGCTAAGCGCAGCATGTGGCGCTAAGCCCTAGTGATGCAATCCTACCCCCCAAGGGCATTGTATAGAAGACTCCAAAAAGATTGGGTCAGAGATGCAAGAGAAGGCCTTAAGGTTCTCATGAGCCTTAGCGTAGATTTTGGGCCCATGGGCAAAGTATGAGCCCACTTATCTTTGTACATATTAGATTAGGATTTCATTATTTTTGGGCCTTGTATTTAGGGATCCATAATGTAGGTAAGGTATCCTAGAAATGTAGGATGTTTCCGCCCTTGTATTTTAGGGCACCTAGACTAGTTTTTGTATTAAGGGTAGTTTTGTAATTTCACATGCATTAAGTGAATATTTGATGTGTGTGTGTTGAGAAATAAATTTAATTGAATTGGGAGAAGCCCAATCCAATTAAATTTTAGAGGGGGAGGTGAGCATTTGCTTGCTACACCCCATTGCCACATCATATAGTCACACTTTGTGCATGTCCTTCATGCTTTACATGCCTCATGACACCTAAGCACACTTAGTGGAGAATCTTGGACTTGATCTTGGATTAGTGGGCTGAACCATAGCTAAAATTCAATAATCATAATTAGTGAAATTTTGGCTCCAAAATTGGGCTCCACAAATTCAATTTCAAATTTGAATAGAAATTTGAATAGAAATTCAAATTTCCCTCCAATTTTATATGACACTTAGGCTATAAATAGAGGTCATGTGCGTGCATTTTTTGAACTTTGGTCATTTGAAAATTAAACTTTAGATTTCAAAGCTCTTTTAGAGCACAAAATTTTGTGCTCTTCTCTTCCTCTCCCTTCATTCATCTCCTTCTTCCTCCAAGCTCTTATCTATGGCCTCCTATGGTGGTGAGCTTCTTCTAGACTCATCTTCTCCTTGAAGTGGCGTCTCCTCTCTCTCTTCCTTCTCCATTCCGTTGCCATTCATCTTCCAAGAAGCAAAGGAATTCATTGATGAAGAAGATCCTAGGCCTACAAGCTCCAATGGAGCTTACATCAATTAGGACCTCTTGTACTCCCCAATGCTTCTCCTCCCTAACCTACCACATCCGGGACTGGATGACTCATTTGATTTATGCCAAATGGGTGGGTCAGATCCACCTCAGCTGCGGCGTTGGTAGTGGCAACTGCAGCCGCATTGCTCTCCATTATTTTCTTCATGCTCAACATGGCCTCCATCATGGTGGCCATTTGGTCCTTCATGGCCTCCATGTCGGCATTCATCTGTTCCGGAACTTCCTCTACCTTGCTCATGATTCTAGCTTAGTGCGCATTCGATAAGGGTGTCGTAAAGTGTGTTTGTTCTTTTTGGCTACTATGATTACTTTTTGATGACGACAATGACTGTTAAAAACAAAATGCAATGAGTAATGCAACAACTAACTAAACATGAATGCATGATAATGATAAGTTGTTGAAGTATAGAATCCCGCAGAACTTTTAGTACAAACATAGGATCGAATCAAATCGCATTTTCATTAAGAAACAACATCATTTATCTTGCCAAAGCCAAAGCATAAATACAACACAAATGCCTCAGTGATTCCTAATATATGGGTCATTAGTTCGACCATGTGTTGGCAGTAATCGAAAAGACCATGAACTTCATCGGGAGCCGAGTACGTGTTGGCCATTGCCTTTGCTTTGGCTAACAACCTTGGAAGCTCTTCACTCTTATTCAGAGTAAGAGCAAACTTATCCATCCATCTCATGGCTTCCCCGTGCAATGATTCTATCACCCTTTCTCTTGCTTCCCTTTTCCATTTGCAGAGCCGATACCTTCGCATGTTCTTCCTCCAACTTCTGCCTATGACTAGCAGCTGGTTCACCTTTTCCTTATATTGATCAATAATTGTCAACATATTCTCTTTCGTTCTTCTTAGCTGTTTCGTCAAACTTCTCTTCAACCTTTGATAAGCCTTCAACTTATCCTCTAACACCATGCTTTCCTCCCTTGACTTGTCCCTTTCAGCCTTTCTAAGCTTGAGCTCGTTGCTGCTGCCTCATAGAGCCCCTTGGAACATGTTCCTGCTCCATTCTTCCTGTCGGGCTCTTTTTGTTTCCCACTCTAATGCTTTGACTGTAGTCATGTTGACATCTCTCAGCACATCACACTCTTTCTTGACCCTAGTGACTTCCGTCTTTAGCTTCTCCTTGACCACTCTTGTTTTTTCGAGCTCTACCTTCAAAGCTTGCACTTCTTTGCTTTCCTCAGGGACTTCAGCTTCTTTCCCACTTAGGCCTTTTAGCTTTGGGAGCCAAGTTATCTCTTGCGTCCTAGACTTCAACCACTTATGATAGCTGTTGATGGCACCATTGCTACTTCCCCTGAGCTCCTTATCTTTCCTTTCCACTATATTCCATGCTTTACGGATTCTCTAAAGTATCTTCGCATTGGCTTCATTAAAACCCTGGGCGACGAAAGGCGCGATGATCTCCTCCGACAGCGCACCTCTCATAGGGTAGCCTAGTTGTCTTATGGCCAGCATGGGATTATAATTAATACAACCCCTCGTCCCCATTAAGGGAATTTTTGGGAATCCTTCACACGAGCATAACACTCCTGCCCCTCCTTTTTTCCATCGGGGGAACCAGCTATTGGACGCTCCTACCATACCTGCTAAGAGTTCTTCCCAATTTGCTTTTCTATTTTTGGGGCACATGCGATGACCTTGTAGAGGATAGACAGACCTACTTTCATGACAAAGAACATGGGAGACCAACCACACATAAAGAGCAGGCGTACAACAAACAATTCTTGCACTACTCTTCTCGCACCTCAAGTCGAGTGTATCATATGTATCTTCCAAAATGGCGATGACCGGGCTTTCCTTGCTATGGTGATAAGCAAGATAGGCATTGATCGCTGCTAGGTCCACTAGATCATCTACATTTGGAAATAGTATAGTCCCAAACACCAACAACGCTAATATGTCAGTGAACGAGGTCCACTCCCTTTGATTTGCCAAAGCTTTTGCTTTCTCCTCCAAGCGCTTCCTCGGTATCCCAACTACCTCATTTCTATTTTGCTTCAACCTGTCTAGCTCATGTTCTGAGATCTTGACCACTTTTGCCATTCTTGCCATAGAAGGATAAAACCCAGAAAAAAGGCATGGCTTCCTTCCTCCTAGCGAGCATCCTAAGATCCCTTCGAACTCTTTTATGGTCGATACCAAATGAAAATCCCCGAAAGTGAAGCATCTAAGCGACTAGTCCTAGTATTGAGTGAGGGATGCGATGGCTTTAACGGACACTTCTACCATGGCCAAATCCCAGATTTTCCCATATGCCTTGCTGAAGGCTTGATGTCAAACTTGATCCATCTGTTGTCCTAGTTCTCGCAAGCTGGCTAGTTCTAGGTTCTTGACTCTGACATGATAGAACCTTTTTTAAAGGAGGGCGCTTGGTCCGACCCCATGTTTGCGGAAATGAAAATTCTGATGACCAATATGTCAACACCCTATCATAAAGAATGTATGATGAATGCATCAGGGCATGTTTATGCTATGTGTCATACCCTAATTTCGTCCGGGGATTATTACTTGATGACATGTAATAAATGAAGTCCCGAGACGTCTCAGAAATCCAAAAGGAAGCAGGCTTGCGTGATCCATGAAATTCCGTAATGTGGCGGAAGTCGAAAAGAGGTGTTTTTGCGCAATCCGTGAGTTTCCGTAACTTCTTCGAAAGGGATTGAAGAGTAAATACATAATCCGTAAGGATTCGTAACCTTGCGGAAGGGAAATAAGTATCATTACGAAATTCTTAAAGTTTCGTAACGTTACGGAAAAAGAATCACCAAAAAAACAGCAAGGGGGTGTATTTAGTAAAATGGGGGTGCAAATAGTAATTTTCGAATCTGGGCCCTTCTAGAGCTTGACTAGGTGGCCACCACACCCCGCGTTTTGTTGAAAAATGGGATGCTGAGGCTTCCGAGACACCCGTAATGCTTCCGTAAAATTCCCATAACCCTAAATAAGCATAATTAACTTAATACGAGTGAGACGGAAGAGAAAAAAAGAATAAAATCAAGTCCTATATGCTTCCGTAAGGCTTCCGTAACTTTTTCGTAAATTATGAAAGAAGGGGGGTGAACTTATCAAAATTGGGGGATGGAAATAGCAATTTTGAAAATTTGAATTGGGCCTTCCAGAATGTTTTTTTGAAGCTGGATTGCTTCTGGGGGAAGCAACCCAGCTCGCCTGGGCGAGCTGGGCGGCAACCTCCTCCCCCTTTTTCCTATAAATAGGCTGAAGGGGGCTGTTTTAAGGAGGCCGGATGCCCCTGGTGAGGTATTTCAGCTGTTTTGGGTGAAAAAAATTGTTTCCGTGAAGAAAATCCAAGCTGAGGTGCTTCCGTAACGCTTCCGAGAGGTTTCCGTAAGCAAATTCGTGAAGGTTTTCCTCCGTTATTCACCGTTCTTCATCCGTTCTTCGTTCTTCAACGGGTAAGTTTCCAAATCGAGCTTTTCAATTCCTTCTATGTACCCGTGGTGGTCCCCATTTGTTTTGTGTATTTTTATTCTCGTTTTCATTCGCTTTCTATACCCCCTTTTGACGTGCTTCAGTCATTTATTTAAGTTGTTTCTCGTCTAATCTAAAAATAAAATAAATTTCCACCGAACATTTGAATTGTATCATCTGTTATTTTTGGTTAAAATGAATTCCGACCGTTCGGTCGTGCCGTAACCACGTTGAAAATAAAAAAAGAGGTAAAACAATAATATAATAATCAAAAAATACTTTTTTAGTAAAATAAAGCGAAAAAATCGATCGGACGTTTTCTCTTTGGGATTTCTCATTCTTAATTGAATTGACTAGTAACTAAAGTGAAACTAAGGCTAAAATCAACTCGCCTAGTCTAGCTCGTCCACAAAAATAGGGTTTTGAAAGTTTATCATTTCAATTTCTTACTAAGTAAAAAGGGATCATTCTTAAGGTCCAACGCCTTAAAATGATCACCCCTAAAGTAAAAAGAATCATTTGATTCACGCATAAGAAAGAACTACGTAGGTCTGATTTCCTCTCCAAAGGAGGGTACGTAGGAGCAAAAGCCCCGCTTTTGTCGACCTCAAAAAATAATAAAAGTTAAGATAACACAATTCCACAATTCTAAAAAATAGACTGTTGTCCTTAGAGACAAACGTGAGAGGTGCTAATACCTTCCTCAAACGTAAATACAACTCCCGAACTTAGAATTTTCATTTTGACCGGTTTCCTTCGATTTTTCCGACGTTTTCCACAAATAAACGTTGGTGGCGACTCCGCGCATCTTTCCTCCTTTGGAAAGCGCACCCGTGAGCCTCGCCCTCGCTCGCCCGTGAAGGGCACGTTGCAACACTATGCATGACAAATGCATTTATCTACGAACATAAGATCTCCGAAGACCATCTCTTCTTACCCACAATGCATTGGGTATCATGGTTTGTTTACAATCATAACCATGGTGCCCAATGCACGCCATTAAGAAAGGGATGTAGACTTTCTAACTTCTCATGATGAAGATGACAAAAACAAATGCAAGACACAAGCAATGACACGGGACGAGTATGCATGCGTGAAATCAATGACGAATCACAACAAAAAGTATGTGGTTGGTAGCTGTTGCAACCTACCCTTCGGAGGGGGCACGAAAAGGCCAAGATCGTGGGCCAAAGCGTTTGTCTCCGAGGGAGAAAACGAGCGGAGTCACCACCAACGTTTATTCGAGGAAAACGTTAGAAAAACCAAAAAGATGATGGTCTGCGGATTTTGAAAATGAGGGTTCGAAAGTTGTTTAAGCATGAGGAAGGTATTAGCACCCCACACGCCCGTCACAAGGGACAACAACCTCAAATCGAGTGTGCAAAACATGACTTCAAAATTATGTATTTTCCCTTTTATGTTTTTTCTATGTATTTTCCCTTTTTATATTTTTAATTTTTTTGGGGTCGACAAGGGTGTTGCCCTTGCTCCTACTTATCATCGGGTACGATGAGAAAATCAGACCTACGTAGTTCTTTAAGTCTGAAATTTTGCGTGTTACATTGATTTTATCTTTTTTAGGGTCGAAATGATGTTTTAAACTTCTGAAAAGCGGATAGAATCGTTAAGACGTTGGATCTTGAAATGCCCTCTTGATTTTTTATGAGAGGAGAGAATCGTTAAGGTGTTGGACCTTTAAACGATCTCTTGATTTTTTTGATGAAATGAAGAAGTTTATGAGTTGGTTTTATTTTGTTTTTGCTTATTAATCTTCAATCCTTTTTTAAAGATAACTTGCGGCACTAATGATCGGTTAAAACTTACTTTACAAAAGAAAAGCGATTACCGATGATCGAAAAAGGATATGAAGATGCACAAAACAATAGAGAGGACACCTAAGGGTCCATAAATCATGTTCAAATCCTTAAAAGCAAACACCAACTAGATGAAGAACGATGAACGAATGAAGAATGACCGAAGAATGATTGTAGTCGCGATTCAACGGCGTTTTAACTTCTTTTTCTCTTCTTCCTTCTTCTTTTCCCTTCTTTCTTCTCAATTCTAGACCCTGGAACCTCTTCCCAGCCTCCCTTCATGCCTATTTATAGCAAAACAAGGCATTTGGGATGAAGGTAGCTCGCCCTGGCAAGCTGAGCTCACCCAGGCGAGTTGTTACTTCATTCTGAAGCAACCTTGCTTGCCCTGGTGAGCTCAGCTCGCTTGGGGAAGCTGGTTACTTCACCATGAAGTTATTTTGGTGGCCCAAGCGAGCCAGAGGCTGGCCTAGGCAAGCCAGGGGTATGAAAAAGTGTAAAAATGACCCTTTTGCCCTCCCCTTTGAGTATTTTCCGCATTCTTTATCGAAACATCAAAAAACCTTTCAGATTGAACAGCAACTGGTGTCAAGCAGCTCAATTCGGCTAGCAAGAATCAAAATGTTAGCAAATGAAGGTCTTCGAACGAAATTAGGGTATGAAAATTGCCCTTCTTTACTTATCTTTTTATTGGAAATAAAAGGGAAGTAAAGATAAAGACACTAATTTTGTTCGAGCGATCTTGCTATTCACCGGGCAACTGGCGAAAACTAAGGAAGTGAAACCGCGGAAAAACGAGGACATTGAAGTTCCTATTTTTTTTTCTTCTTTTTCTTTTCTCCCCTCTTTTTTTGAAAGCATAGAAACAGAGGATGTCGAGTCCTATGAAGCACAAACAAGGACAAAAGACATTGAAGTCTTTGAGATGAAGACATTGTCGTCTTTTGAAATGTAAATGAAGGCATTGTCGCCTTTTGAAAGCATAAATGACTGAAGATGTTATCGTCTTCAAAATGTAAATGAAGGCATTGTCACCTTTTGAAATGTAAATGAAGGCATTGTCACCTTTTGAAAGCATAAATGACTGAAGACATTGTCGTCTTTTGAAATGTAAATGAAGGCATTGTCGCCTTAAGACATTGTCATCATCGAAATGTAAAGGAGCAGATGATCTTGATTGTCTCTGCAAGACAAAAGACTATGACAGTCTTTGAAATGTAAATGAAGGCAATGTCGCCTTTTGAAGACATTGTCGTCTTCTAAAATGTAAAGGAGTAGATGACCTTGATTGTCTCTCCAAGACAAAAGACTATGATAGTCTTTGAAATGTAAATGAAGGCATTGTCGCCTTTTGAAAACATTGTCTTCTTCGAAAAGTAAAGGAGCGGATGACCTTGATTGTCTTTGCAAGATAAAAGGCTATGATAGTCTTTGAAAAATAAAGGAGCAGATGATCTTGATTGTCTCTACAAGACAAAAGACTATGATAGTCTTTGGAAAGTAAAGGGGGCAGTGACCTTGATTGTCTCTGCATGACAATAGACTTTGATAGTCTTGGAAATGTAAAGAAAGAAGATGACCATGATTGTCTCCGCATGACGACAGACTTTGATAGTCTTGAAAAGTAAAGGCGGATGCCCCTGATTGTCTTTGCAAGACAAAAGACTATGATAGTCTTTGAAAAGTAAAGGCGGATGACCCTGATTGTCTCCGCATGACAAAAGACTATGATAGTCTTTGAAAAGTAAAGGCAGATGACCCTGATTGTCTCCATAAGACGAAAGACTATGATAGTCTTTGTCGAAAGACATTCAAGTCTTCGAAAAGAGGTAGATGACCCTAATTGTCTTTGCAAGCCAACAGACTTGATAGTCTTGAAGGCTAAGAAGACTATGATAGTCTTCGTTGAAATACATTGAAATCTTCGAAAAGAGTTCGATGACCTTGATTGTCTCTGAGGCAAAGAAGACAGTGATAGTCTTAGTTGAAAGACATTGAAGTCTTTGAAAAGAGGCAGATGACCTTGATTGTCTCTGCATGCCAAAAGACTCTGATAGTATTTGAAAAGTAAAGGAGCAGATGACCATGATTGTCTCTGTAAAACAAGAAACTATGATAGTCTTTGAAAAGTAAAGGAGAAGATGACCATGATTGTCTCTGCAAAACAAGAGACTATGATAGTCTTTGAAAAGTAAATGACAGAGGACTTTGAGTCCTAAGAAAGCATAAAGACAAAGGACTTTGAGTCCTATGAAAGACAAAAGCGAGGACTTTGAGTCCTGCGAAAGATAAAGGTGAGGACTTTGAGTCCTATGAAAGATAAAAGTGAAGACTTTGAGTCCTATGAAACAAGCCAATAGGTACTAGTACCAAGGGGCTCAACCTTATGAGAAAGTAAGAGGTTAAATCTTTGAGAGGGCCTCTCATCCTAAACTCAAAAGATAAGACATTAGATTTGGGAAATTGGTATGTACAGAGAAATTTGTGCACTTATGAACATGATTTTTGGGATGCAGATGCATGCAACCTTCATCTTGAAATGCTAGTAATGTAAATGGCTTTGAACCATGAAAATTATGTAATGCTCATGACATTCTTTCCTATTTTGTGATTTTGATTTTGATTTGATTTGGTATATTTTTTCTTTTTGTGGAAAACACATATTGACTATATTTTTAAAAGATGTGATAACTCATGCAACCTCATCCTATTTTTTTGCAAATCTTTTCGGGGACTCCCTCAGAGTGCATGTTCTGTTTGATTTAGTTACTTGACAATTTTGGAGTGACGGCAATGGAGCCGCTTGACATTTAATCAATCAACTGAAATCCTAGGGTTCGTCCCCCTATTTTTTTGTTTAAAGACATTGATTATTCTTCACAGCAAGAGAAATATAAGGCTTTGGGACCAATCGCATGCACCATTGAAGGATGGCAATGGATTGTTACACTTTGGTATATGACCAAGTGAAACTTTCTTGATTTAAGGCCATAGAGTGATGCCATGGGCTGACCGCGAAAGAATTTATACAACAAAGCTACCCTTGGATTCAAAAGAAATCCCAAAGAATTTGCATGAGAGACTAACATCAAATGTTCGAGCATCTTCCACGAGCCCTTGGTCAAATGAGTTTTCTTCTCAAATGTGCAAGTCCGAACCTCAGGGGTTTTTTCTTTCTTGTAAAATCTGGAGATCTTTTGTCTCTTTTTTCTTCACCCGCCTTTGGTGGGTTTCTTTTCTTTTCATTTTTGCCCAGATTCATGCATGTGTAGTTAGCATTGCTCTTCCCGCTGGTTTAGCGGTGGTTCTTACTTGGGGTTTCTATTTTGCTTTTGCTGTTTTTTTTTGTTGTTTTTTAGAAAACAAATATGCTATGGCTCGGAGGGGGTAGCAAAGGATAAAATATTGTTTGGGATGTTGAAACATGGCCATGTGTCATTTCAAATCTTGACTTAGATCCTGTTGTAGTTTGAATATTTAGGACCAAACCTTAACAACACGCCCTTGATTTTTTTTATTACCCTAATTTTTGCCCCGACCACCTTTTTGTGTTCTCGACCTACCAGGTGAGAACTTCTGATCTGCCTCTAGGTTCACTCGAGGTTCATGTACGGTGCCTCTCATTGCCCCAGTGTAAGGCTCTGAGGTATCTATTGTTTTCTTTTGTCATGACCTTGTAGCAAGGAAAAATGAAAGAAACTGTGCAGATTCTCGAGAAAAAATTTTCAAGGACGAGAACATTTAAAGGATTTTCAATTGACAGGTTAAGTCAAACGACTCTTGTTCTTGATAACTCACTTTTCTCTCAAAAAGAAACTTTTGGGAATGATAAAATGAGGTCACATGAATGTCTGTACTTTTTATTTGAAACACAGTAAATCAAACTTTTTTTATACTTTTAGTCATCATTTACGGCACCCTCACCAAACGTGTAGAACGAGTGATTTCTGATTGAACAGACTTGGAAATCAAACTCAGGAGTGTAGGTCGCTTGAGCAAATAGACCAACGACTTATATTCATATTCAAATGGAAGTTAAATAAGAAAAGATGCAATTGTGAGAGAATGAGATAAGGACATCAAATTTATCCATTTATTAGCATTGCGACTGTTGTTTACAGTAATGGCATAAACTTGAAAAATCCTAATGAGTCATTGGAGACATCTAACAACAACTTTCAAACTGCCCCGTGCATGGTGTCACTTGCCAATGTTAGAATTCACAAGCGATTATCCTCCTTAAATTTTAGTTTGTCCGCATTAATTAGACCTTGCACCCTATGTTTCAGGGTCATACAATGCTAAATGGAATGCCCTAGAACTCCTCCATGATAAGCACATGTTGCGTTCGAGTTGTATCCTCGAAAAAATGGAGGTTGAGGAACCACGGCTGGGGTTATGGCTACCATTGAATTATCGAGTAGATATGGGAGCAAGTCAGCATACGACACCAGAATTGCGGTGAATTCTATAGGCTTCTTTTCTGGAAAGTTCCTTCCTCGATTGGTGTTTTGGTTTGTGTTAAGGGTGGTGTTTGGTATTGGATGTGCGGCAACAAGCTTTGTGGTTGATTGGGTGGTGGGTAATGAGAAGGGCTGATATTGGCTGAGTAATGACATTGTTGAGCTGGTGGGAAATTTGGCCATGTAGGAACGACAGTCACAACATGGGTTCCTTCTTCCTTCGCATCCTCTCTATTTGCCCCAGGCTTTTTATTTGTCAAAGCAGGATGATCAAATTTTCCTTTTTTTAGACCCACTTCAATCCTTTCACCGGCGAAAACAAAATCCGCAAAGCTTGAAGCTGTGTAACCCACCATTTTCTCAATAGTAGAACACCGGTAACGTGTCTACTATCATTGTTATCATCTCCCTTTCTGTCATCGGGGGTGCCACTTGAGCTGCCCCAGTAAGGCTCTCTTGAAAGAAATGCATCAGCAATTTTTCATCTTTTGTGTACACCCCCATCTTCCGATTGTACAGTTTAAGGTGATTCTTGCGGCAAGTAGTCCCCTTGTACTTATCGAAATCCAACACCTTCAACTTCGAAGGGATGACGACGTCAGGCACTAGGTATAACTCTGCCATGTTAGCAAAAGCATGATCTCTGCCTCCTCCAATTTTCCCTTTTTCTGCCATAGCAGGAGGGATTCTTCCCACCGCAAAATGCAAGGGTTGTGGTTGTGGGCGAAACTGAGGGCCCTCCAAAGTGTTTGGCAGGGGTACACCACCAACTGCTTGCCCCTCAGTGGCGTATCCGAGGTGAGGCTCGAAGTCGACTAGATTATGGTGGGGTATTTTATGTGTCTCCCCCATGGGTTGAGGGATATGTGCATGATCAAATTGAGGTCGTTGGCTCTCAATGAGTATGGGAGTGGAGTTATTGACATTCTCATTGGGAGTGTGCGCCACATTGGGTGGTGTATAGTTGGGAGGCAAGTCATATGGCAGGAAGACATGCTTGTTTTGAACTTGCACAAAATGGGGGCCGCCCGTACTTCCCAACTCTTTGCCTCCCTGACCTACCATATCCGAGGTTGGATGATTTATTTGGTTGAGGCCAGATGGGGGAGTCGGGTCCACCTCAGCAACGATGCTGGTAGCGGCAACTGCAGCCGTATTGACCTCTATTATCTTCTTCATGCACATCATGGCCTCCATCATTGTGGCCATTTTTTCTTTCATGGCCTCCATGTCGGCCTTCATCCACTCTTGCACCTCCTCTATTTCACCCATTACTATAGCTCTAGCACGTGTTTGGTAAGGGCACCATAAAGCGCGTTCTTTCTTTTTGATAATAATGATTATAGTTCTGACTTCAAGGAAAGAATGCAATGAGCAATTCAACCAATGAAAAGCATGGATGTATATGAATGATGCATTGTTGAAGTATTGCAAATTCGACACAGGACGTAGGGTTTAATCAATTTAGATGGTCCATCACATATTGTCACTAGAAATAAAACATGGACGTCAATAGTCCTTAATTTTTGTTAAATTGGCACAATTATGTGTTAGTAGTAGACAGAGAAACAATGTAACTCGATCCATCTTCTACCCCAACTTTTGCAAGCTGGTTACTTCCATTACTTCCATACTTGACCTTGACTTGATGAATCTTTCCATAAAACATGTTGATGCAATCCTACCCCCCAAGGGCATTGGATAGAAGACTCCAAGAAGATTGGGCCAGAGATGCAAGAGAAGGCCCTAGGGTTCTCATGAGCCTTAGGGTAGATTTCGAGCCCATGGGCTAAGTATGAGCCCGTTTATCTATGTACATATTAGATTAAGGTTTCATTATTTTTTGGCCTTGTATTTAGGGCACCATAATATAGGTAAGGTACCCTAGAAATGTAGGATTTTTCAGCCCTTGTATTTTAGGACACCTAGACTAGTTTTTATATTGGGGTAGTTTTGTAATTTCACATGCATTAAGTGATTATTTGATGTGTGGTTAGAAATAAATTTAATTGAATTGGGAGAAGCCCAATCCAATTAAATTTTAGAAGGAGAGGTGAGAATTTGCTTGCTACATCCCATTGCCACATCATATAGTCACACTTTGTGCATGTCCTTCATGTTTTACATGTCTCATGACACCTAAGCACACTTAGTGGAGAATCTTGGACTTGATCTTGGATTAGTGGGCTGAACCATAGCTAAAATTCACTAATCATAATTAGTGAAATTTTGGCTCCAAAATTTGATTCCACAAATTCAATTTCAAATTCAAGTGAAATTTGAATAGAAATTCAAATTCCCTTTCATTTTTGTGTGACACTTAGGCTATAAATAGAGGTCATGTGTGTGCATTTTTTCAACTTTGATCATTTGAGAATTACATTTCAAAGTTCAAACCTCATTTGAGGCAAAACATTTCGTGCTCCTTCTTTCCCTCTCCCTCCACTCTTTTTCTTCTACCTTCAAGCTCTTATCCATGGCTTCCTATGGTGGTGAGCTTTTTCTTGACTCATCTTCTCCTTGAAGTGGTATCTCCAATCATCTTTCTTCCTTCTTCATTCTGCTGCCATTAATCTTCAAGAAGCAAAGGACTCCATTGATGAAGAAGATCCAAAGCCTACAAGCTCCACATGGAGCTACATCACATGTGCTTGGTTCAATCCCATAATCCCAGGAATAGAAATTTTGATCGTTAATACTTCAACAACATCTCATAGAGTTGAATGACTAGGGCATACTTATGCTATGCATGCAAAATACAATTATGAGATTGACATAAGATGCCTTAAGAACCATAATTTCCTAGTTAACCATGAATTAGGCACCATTGTTCACATGATTTTCAATCATTTTTTTTAAAAGAAATGAGTGTATAATCCCAACATGGTTGGTTTATAGCCATCATCACGGTACCCAACACATGTAACTAAGAATGTGGCGTGAATCCTCATGCTTCATTGCGACCTTCTTTTTGTTCTTTTTGTTTCATCGAAAAGAATATCTATTTGTGTCGTTCACTCCCCCTTGATTTTGCAATGATTGTTTATATGAAACAGTTGAAGATTTCATAGATTTCATATATAAAATGATGTCTCATAAAAAATAGATAATTCCCCTTACTATCTTATCTTTTATCTATCTCTCCCCATTTGTCAACAACAAAAACAAATCATTAGTAGAGGGGAGAAAATCATTAAGCAATTTATAATGAATTAATAGAGTAGGGCATGCCATACCATTCAAAGTATCATTTTTTAGCCTAATAGATTTTTAGTCTCATCAAAAGAAATTATGAAAATCAAATGATAGCAAAAGGCCTATTTTTACAACTCCAACAATTTTACCTTTGTTGTTGTCTCCATAGGTCACATGTTCACTATTTTTGGGAGAAATATGAATAAACTTTGATGCATCTCCCGCCATGTGTTTGGAGCAACCGCTATCAATGTACCAACTTTTCTTCAAGGAGTCCTTTTATTCATATAATCATATTTTGATTTTGGTACCCAAATTTCCTTGGGTTCTTTATTGTTAGTTTTGACTAAGGATGTTTTTGAAACCCATACCATTTTTCCAATGCTATTACCATTCTTTCTAATATAACATGTTGATGCACTATGACCTTTCTTACCACAGTAAAATCATGTTAAGAAGGGAGAACTATTCTTTTGAGTGGAGGCAAAGAAACTTTTATACATCTTTTGTTGATTTTCAAGATTATATACTAATCAAGCTTTATCAAAAACACATCTTTGTTTGCCTAATATAATATCTAAATTATTTTTTCCAAGAGTAAATTTGGCAAGAGAAATTTTTAAATCTACAAATTCTTCTTTAAATTTATCACAACATTCACATGAATGAGATGCTTTAGTGTTTTCTTGTATTAAGCATTTTCTAGAAGATTGGTTTCTATCTACTGATTTTGATGTTTTAACTTCAGATTTAAGATTTTCTAACTCTACATTTAATTTCAAAATTTCCTTTTCTAAACTTGAAATGTTTTTCTTAGAAAATGAAACTAATTTGGCAAGTTTGATAGATTCTTTATGCAAGTCATTGAATGCATCTTGGAGTTCATCAAAAGAAATAGATAAGTCATAGTTAGAAGACATTACCTCTTCTCTGCTTTTATAGTCTTTGGCCATGAGGCCCAGATTTATGATTCCATTTTCTGAATCACTTGATGAATCCATGTCATTATCTTCCTAAGTGATGTATGCTTTCTTTTCTTTCTTATCTTTGAAATTTTTCTTGTTGGATTTTTCCATCCTTCTTTTAAAGACAGGACAATCAAATCTCAAGTGCCCAGGTTGATCGCATTCATAGCATTTTGGAACTAAGGAGGAATCTTCTACTTTTTTCTTTGAATTGAAGTTTGATCTCCTTTGATTTCATTTGTTTCTAAGAAATTTATTCAATCTCTTCACAAAAAGTCTGAAATTATCATCTTCTTCTATTTCATTCAAGTCCTCTTTGACACTTTCTTCTTGAATAGAAGATGAGGCTTTAAGTGAAATTCCTTTCTTTTTCTTGTCATTTTCTTCTTGTTGGTTTAGTCTCATATGTTCCATTTCGTGTTCCTGAAGCTTTCCAAAAAGAGTTGCAAGAGTCATGTTAGCGAGATCTCTTGATTCTGCAATTGCAGTTACCTTTGGTTTCCATTGCTTGCTTAAACATCTCAACACTTTCTTAATGAGATCTTCATTAGGAAATATTTTTCCTAATGATGCAAGATGATTAACTATATGTGAAATATCTTTTGCATATCTTGTATGGTTTCATTTTGATTCATTCTAAACAGTTCATATTCATGTGTGAGAGTGCTTATTCTAGATCTCTTGACATCAGTTGTGCCTTCATGGGTTACTTGTAGTGTATCCCACATTTCTTTTGCATTTTTACAATTTTAAACTCTAAAATATTCATCCATGCCTAATGCAAAAGTAATTATGTTTTTGGCCTTTAAATTATATTGAACCCTTCTTCTTTCATCTTCATCCCATTGTTCTCTAGGTTTTTCTATAGTTGCATTTCCCACTACCATTGTAGGAATGAAGGGACCAATTTTAATGGCTTCCCATATATTTAAATCTATGGCTTCTATATAGATTTGTAATCGGGTTTTCCAATAGTGATAACCCTCACCATTGAACATAAGAGGCCTATTAATAGAATTTCCCTCAGGAAATGGAAAGTTAGATGAGGCCATAATCATTCATAAAGTTTTTTAAACTTTAGACAAGAATTCTGCTCTGATACCGCTTGTTGGATAAATGGTCTCAATAACTTTAGAGGGGGGTGAATTAAGTTTTAAAATTTTCCACTCACAAGATTTAACCCTCTTTTAAATGATAGGCTCAAAATGCAGAAGAAGAAGCAACAATCAATTTAATCGATGTTCTCTAAATGTGCAAGACAAAATTGATTGCAATGAAATAAATGAGATAAGGGAAGATAGAAATGCAAACTCAATTTATACTGGTTTGACTACTTCCCGTGCCTACTTCCCGTGCCTACGTTCAGTCCTCAAGCAACCCACTTGAGATTTTCCACTATCTCTGTAAATCCTTGATAGACTTTGAACACACCTTGGGATCCCTCACCCTTGTGTTCAAGATTCTCCAAGAGACAATCAGTCTCTTGCTTACAATTCTCACAATCCAAGAGACAACCAGTCTATTGATTACAACTGAGTTTCTGAGATGAATAGAAAGATTTCTCTCCTTTAGAGTAGATGATACAAATAGAAGATCCTAGAGGAATTTATCTCTTTTAGAGATGATAATACAAATTGAAGTTCCTAGATGAATTCTCAATAGATTTGCAAGTGTTTTCCCAATATTTGTTGAGAGAGCTGATGGATTTCCCCTGCGGTTACTTTTTGTTCCACTTTTTCTTCGTACAAATATATTCAAGGGAAGTCCAGTTTGCCAGAAAGCGCACCGGGTCGTCAAGTATTTAAAAATTAAAATGCGTGAATCCGAGTATCGAACTCAGGGAAACTAGTTTAAGACCGGGTTAAATTCAAAAATAAGGCATTGTTGAAAGAAACATTGATAATTGATGGTTTAAAATAGAATTAAACTAGGTTTAGGACAAAAACAGTAAAAATGCAAGTAAGTAGAATTGACAATAGTAGGTAGAAGTGTTGGGTCTTTCTAACAGACCGGCTGATGCATATAAGGATGTTTCTCTAATTGATCATGCTTTTGTGTTCTATGTTGTAGCCTAAATTACTAAACCTCGATCCCTAGTTGGACTAAATCAATCTAAGCTTCGTCCTCAGATCCCTCTTGTTGGACTGGGCTTAATTTAGACAGCCCTCCTAGGTTTAGACTAACTTAAACTAAGCTTCATCCTCAGATCCCTCTTGTTGGGCTAGACTTGGCTTAAATAGCTTACGAAAGTTTAGCCGAATTTAGCCTAAGCTTTGTCCTTAGATCCCTCTTGTTGGACTAGACCTAGACCAAACTACATTATTGTAACAACATACGTAAAACCAAAACTTAATCCGCAGATCCCTCTTGTAAGACTAAGTTTCAATTCTACTTCATTCAAGTTCTAAGGCAACAATACATTTCCCAATGTTAAAATCACCTAACTAGGCACACAAATGGTTGATCAAACTAAGAGCATACAAAATTTAAGCACTAAAGAAGAATTGAACACAAGAAACAAAATCAATTAGATATGAAAATAATTACATTAGTTGTTCATTATGAACCCTCAACCAGGGTGTTTAGCCAACCATTGCAAACGAAACCCTAATAGTAATAAGCTTATAAAACCTAGGTATCTTTGCAAAAGCTACTCCTCTTTCTGCCTCTAGAGCTCTTTTCCCGAAATATGGTGTGCTATGGTGTTCTGTGCCCTGGGCCCTTGTTAAAGTTATACCCTAATTTTGCACAAAACAGGCTTTAAATAGACTCTAAATTCCCAACTTTGCGCTTAGCGCCACCCTCGCTCTTAGCGCGAGTAAGTGGATTTGAGCTTAGCGCCAGTCGTACGCTGAGCCTGGATGAAGACAATTGTTGCACTTAACGCACTGATCTCGCGCTTAACACACGGCCTTGATATTGATGCCTTGGTAGATTCTTCTATCGCGCTAAGCACGCTGATACTGCGCTTAGCGGTGGATGCACGCTTAGCCCACTGATGAGCTAAGTTCAACTGTTACTTTTAGCACTTCATGACTTAGCCTCATTTTCACCTGAAATTGCACATATTTCATCATTAAATCCAATGGACATATTCTAGAGACAGCTTTAACCATAAACAAAATTTATTTACAAAAATCACTACAAAATAACCATAAATTGGGGAACTATACAAGTTTTGGAAAATGTTTTCTATACAAAAGTTAGTCGTATAAGACGACAAACAAGAGCATTTGACAATTAAGTTCTCTTAGAACATCTCTCTCTTCTTTTCGAAGTCAGACACATACAGTCCCATTGTGCCTTTTCAAAATGGTTTGAAGAGATGTGCCTTTTCAAAAAGCTTTTTTGAAATTTTCAAATTTCAAATTTCAAATTTTTTTGAAAAAACTTTTTAAAATAATTTTGCTTCTGGTAATCGATTACAATGCCTAGTAATCGATTACAAGTGGAAAAATTCCTTTTTCAGAAAATGTTAAAAAATATTTTAAAACCTTTTTATAATCAATTTAAAAACTATGTTGTGAGGCCAAACCTTTGCAATCACTAAGAGACTCTTTTAACAAAGATAGACTAAGACTTAGCTTTCTTCTTGATCTTTGTTTTCTTGGTCTTGGTTTAATCTTGAAGCAATCTCTGTTTGCTTAACTTTGAATGTTTCTTGAAGCAATCTTGTTTGATTATACTTTGGCATCATCAAAAACCTGTATTCATACATTCACAGAAAAGTTGTTGGGTTCTGATTTATTGCAAATAGGGGTCATGTTTCTACACCAATAAAATTATTTATCTTATTTTATAGATGTTGGTTTTATCTGAAGTGTATGCAATGGAGTGTTGGATCAACTGGCCTCAGAATAATTAAGAAGGGGGGGTTGAATCAATTATTCTTAAACCTTTACTAATTAAAAATTTACTCTTCTCAGGCTTTTACTATGTTGTTAAGTAAATGAAGAATAGAAAAGAAACATAACCAAAAGTAAAAGCGGTAATAAAAGTGCACAACGGAAATTAAAAGAGTGGGGAAGAAGAAGACAAACACACAAGAGTTTTATATTGGTTCAGCAACAACCCGTGCCTACATTCAGTCCCCAAGCGACCTATGGTCCTTGAGATTTCTTTTCAACCTTGTAAAATTCCTTTACAAGCAAAGATCCACAAGGGATGTACCCTCCCTTGTTCTCTTTGAACAACCTAATGGATGCACCCTCCACTAGAACTGATCCACAAGAGATTTACCCTCTCTTATTCTCAGTTAACAAAGGATGTACCCTTCTGTCATACCCTAATTTCGTCCGGGGACCATCCATTGTTGGGATGCGACCATCGTTTGACCACTTCGAGGTACTTGGCACCCATCGTTAGGCAATTCGTGAAGTTTCGTGGCATGTCGGAAGTCAAAGGGAAGTGTAAATGTGCAATCCGTAAAGTTCCGTAACATTCGGGAAGGCAAAAAAGGGATGATTACGTAATTCGTAAGGTTCCATAACATTACGGATGGAAAACAAGTATCGTTACGTAATTCGTAAGTTTCCGTAACGTTACGGAAAAAGAATCAGCAAAAAAGGGGGCAAGGGGTGTGTTTAGTAAAAATAGGGGTGCAAATAGCAATCAGGCCCCTTGGGCCTTCCAGGATGTTCCTCCAGAAGGCGGTTGCTTCTGGAGGAAGCAACCTAGCTCGCCTGGGCGAGCTAGGTGGCAAGCATCTCCTTCATTTTCCTATAAATAGGGGAAGGAGGGAAGAACAAAAATGTTCAACCCTCCTGATATCTGAGAATCACTTAAAATTAGTGAGAAAAATTGTTTCCGTGAAGAAAATCCAAGCCGAACCGCTTCCGTAACGTTTCCGTGGGTGATTTCGCGAAGATTTTCAACCATTCTTCATCGTTCATCGTTCGTTCTTTGGTCTTCAACCGGTAAGTTCCCGAAATCAAACTTTGCAATTCATTCTATGTATCCTTAGTGGTCCTCAATTGTTTCGCATGCTTTTATTTTCATTTCATTTACTTTCCGTACCCCCTTTTGACATGCTTAGTCATTTACTTAAGTCATTTTCTCGCCTAATCAAAAATAAAATAAATTTCCACTGATCGTTCGTATTGTAACATCCTTTAATTTCTGTTAAAATGAATTTCGACCGTTCGGTCATGCCGTAACCACATTTAAAACCAAAAAGAGGCAACATAATAATATAATAATAAAAAATATCTTTTAGTAAAATAAATTAAAAAAAAATCAATCGGACGTTTTCTTTGGGATTTTTTCTTTCTTAATCGAATTGACTAATAACCAAAGTGAAACTAAGGCTAAAATCAATTCATAAACCAAACTTTTCGTCATCGCCTAAAAAAGCCATTTTTATGGTCGAATGCCTTGAAATGGTCTTTTCCGTTTTTATTGGTTAAATGTAGATTTCTGAAAGGCCTAAAATCAACATGTAGCTTTACTACCTCTTTCAAAAATAAAATATCATTAATGGTCCAATGCCTTAATGTCTTCTCTCTTTTCAAAAGAATCGAAAGATTATTTAATGGTCCAACGCCTTAAATGACCTTTCATTCAATAAAAACACATCTTGCAAAAAAGGATAAAAAATAACTTAACCAAACACTCTGTTTTCAAAGAACTACATAGGTCTGATTTCCTTATCACAATTAAGGAATACGTAGGAGCAAGGGAAACACCCTCGTCGACCGCAAAAAGATAAAAATATAAAAAGTACAAAAAGAAATAAAGACGTAAAAGGGAACATAAAAATTGAAGTCATGGTTACACATTTAATTAAAGGTTGTCGTCCCTTGTGACGGACGTGTGCGGTACTAATACCTTCCCCGTGCGTAAATACAACTCCCAAACCTTTCACTTAAAGTTCGTAGACCACGTCTTTTCCGGTTTTTCCGACGTTTTCCTCAAATAAATGTTGGTGGCGACTCCGCGCATATTCTTTTCTTGGAAGATGCACCCGCGAGTCACGCGTTCCCCTCTCGCCGAAGGGTAGGTTGCGACACCTCCAATGTGTTAAGACAAAGTTCTCAGGCAGTTAGTTCTTTGAAACATTGTGAATGGGGATACAAAAGATATCTCAGGTGGTTAGTCCTTTGAACTCTTTTGTATATGGGAAAGGGAAGAATCAAAAGAATTCTCAGACTGTGTTTTATTGAATTCTTTGAGAAGGGAGAAGGGAGACACAAAAGAATTCAGGCAGTTAGTCCTTTGTTCTTTTGGAAAAGGGAGAAGAGAGACACAAAAAGAATTCAAGCGGTTAGTCCTTGGTGAATTCCTTTTGGCAAAGGGAGAAGGGAATGAAAAAGATGAATACCACAGTTTTGTTTTCAAGGTTTGGAAAACCAGAAAACTTTGAAAGGCTTTTGGCAAAGAAAGAAGAAGAAGAAGTTCAAAGAGATTCAGAAATCAATTAGAAAAGTTATGGAAAAGCAAGTCAAGTTCTTGCATTTATAGACTCTTCATGTCTGTTCAAGAGAACCATTAAAAGAGTTATAACCTTTAGAAAAACTTGAAAACCATTTGAAAAGTTACAACTTTTAGAAAAACTTGAAAACCATTGGAAGAGTTACATCTTTTGATTTTTGTTCAGAACTTATCACTGGTAATCGATTACCAAATCATTGTAATCGATTACACAAAGCTTTTTTGTGAAAGGATGTGACTCTTCATAATTGAATTTGAATTTCAACATTCAAACACACTGGTAATCGATTACCAAATCATTGTAATCGATTACACCATTTTGAAATCAATTGGAACATTGTAAATTCAATTGAAAGCCTTTTGAAAACAATTTTGCTACTGGTAATCGATTACAATAAACTGGTAATCGATTACCAGAGAGTAGAAACTTTTTGGTAAAAGGTTTTGTGAAAAATTCATGTGCTATTCAATGTTTTGAAAAACTTTTTAGTACTTATCTTGATTAAGTCTTTTCTTGAATCTTCAACTTGATTATTCTTGATTCTTGAATTCAAATTTCCCTTGATTTTTGATGTGTTCTTAACTCAATCTTGAACTCATTCTCTTTTGCTTTTTGTCATCATCTTTGTTATCATGAAGTGATCTTGACTTTTGAGCTTTTTGTCATCATCTTTGTTATCATCAAAACTCCTTGAATCAATCTTAATTCATCATCATGAAGCTTGCTTCTACATGGAGTGTAGAAAGGAAAGGTTGGTAGCTGTTTGAGATGGTTATGGAGCTTTCTTTTGTAAGTCTCAATTGAAAGTTATTGCAAAATTTACCTTTTTGATGGGATTGGGCCAGGTTATATTATTGACTTATTGCTTTGACCTTCCACATGGTTCCACCATATGTGCGTTTGGAACATAAGTTTTGGAAATCCTTTTCCACTCAAGGCCAGAACTAGTGATTTTATTTTCATAATTTAATAGAATCCTAATGCATCAAGTCCAAAAGGTCACATGAAAGACATCTTGCTTTGTGTCAAAATTTTCATTGTTCTATCTTTTGTCTCACTTTGGCCAATTGACTGCAAATTAGAAGGTGGTCAATTTGATGGTTGACAGCAATAATGCTAAGTGCATGTTTAGAAGATGGCAAAATTGATTTTGAAGTCGTGTATGGTTTATGTTTGAATGTTTTTATTATATTTAGTATGAACCAAGTTCTTAATAAAATTCAGTACAAATTTTTTATCCAATGCAAAAACTATTTAAAAATACTTTAACTCAAATCAATTCTAAAAAGGAATAGCTATTTTTGCAGTGCAAATCCAAATATGTTAAATTTACCTAAAATTAAAATAACTAGTATTTAACGTGATTAATTTTGAAGTATTCAACATGAAAACAAACAAGCATTAAGGTAAATACTATAGAGAAGGTGTGCAATGAGATGTGTGGGTTTCAAGCAAATGAAGAGAGAAATAACAAAACAATGACCATGTAGCAAATTGGACCCACATTGTTCATAATTGTGTACATGGATCACCAACTTAGGAGTGGAAAACACATAAATGACAAGTGTTGCTCATATGATGGGTATGGAATACAAGAGTGCTTATATTTAGACATCCATCAATTTCAAACACTTGGTTAACACCTTTATTTTCTCTTTATATCTCTTCTTATCCTATCATACCATATCAGCTATCATACATACACTTCTATCTCTTCCCTCTCTTACTCTCTCAAGGTATAACATAACACATGGGTGCCTATCTATATTTATTCAGAATACATTGAAAATTTAAGAGATAAAATGGCTAGCTTAAAATTTTCTAGAAATAAACATGTTTTAACTAGCTAATTATATAGGGAGAACTATCATTATAAGAATAACTAATTAAATAAACAATGATTTCTTTCCAAACATAGTCTTTAGATGTGCCGGTTAATTCATGCAAAGTATGTTACTGCATACTACTGAAATTTTGCAATTTGAAAAATAGTAGAATCCTTAAAATAGGGCGACCAAGTTTAAATTTTATTTGGTATTATCATAGTGTCTAAGTGACACATTTAAAGACAAAAAAGATTACAAACAAACATACAACAATTCAAACAAGAAAGGAGGAACCATAAACAATGAAGTCATCCATACACACCTCCATGCAACTCTCTAATAAATAAGAATAGATACTCACCATTCATCTTTGTAAGGTGCCAGGATAAACAACATGCTGGTGTAGGAAAATGTGTCAAATGGATAGGTGAATATGGTCTTATGTTGGTCCTTCAATACAATATGGATCTGCATGTATCCTAAAAAAACCATCAAGAAAGTAATAATGTGATTTACCTACCAACCTCTACAGAACCTAATCAATGAATGTGAGAGGGAAATGGTCCTTGCAAGTTCCTTGGTTCAGTCTCCTGTAGTCAATACAAACTCACCAACTATTGGCCACTATAGTTGGGATCAACCCATTATCCTGGTTCTTCACAACAATGATGCATGACTTCTTAGGGACCACTTGGACAGATGAAACCCAAGTGCTATCTGAAATGAGATAAATGATCCCTGCAACAAGTAGTTGTATCACCTTCTTCTGCACCACATCAAGAATGGTGGGATTCAACCTCCTTTGTGGCTACCTTATAGGCCTGGAATCATTCTCTAATTGTATCTGATGTATGCATATGGAAGGATTTATTCCAAGAAGGTCAGCAAGTGTCCACCCAATGGCCTTTTGGTGGCTTCTCAAATCATGTAGCAACTTATACCCATGCTCAAGTGAAAGGTTGTTACATATGATGACTGGGAGCTTCTAAGCATCATTTAAATAGGCATATTTAAGGAGCTCAGGTAGTGGTTTCAGCTTCAAGGAAGGTGGCTAAATGATGGAAGGCAAGGGAAGGTTGACGACTGGTGGAAGAGAAATAAGAGGATCAAGACTTTCACCTGCATAACAATCAAAGAGAATTGTAGAAGAAATCTCTGCACAAATACTACATGCAACAACATAATCATCAAATTCATCATAGGCCCAGTCAAAACAACCAAGATCAAAGTTGGAAATCAATTGTCTGGCAACAATAGGAGTTTTGTCCATTAAAGCGCCTCCAATGGTTGCATCAATCATACTTTTTTCCATTAACATCAGCCCTTCATAAAAAAACTGGATCAACAATTGCTAACTAATTTGATGGTCAGGACAGGAAGCACCCAACTTGTTGAATCTCTCCCAATACTCTTATAATGTCTTTCTAGGTTGATGCCTTATACCACAAATTTCTTTCTGGATGGATGTTGTTCTGGATGCACGGAAGAATTTCTCTAAAAATCTTCTCTTCATATTTGTCCAAATGTTGATAGGATTTGGTTGAAGGTACAACCAATTCTTAGCCACACCATCCAGAGAGACTGGAAATGCTTTCATCGTCACATAATCCTCATAAATGTCATGGGGTCGCATGGTGGAACTCACTACATGACACTCCTTAAGATGCTTGTCTGGATCTTCACCTGCAAGACCATGAAACTTTCACAACAAATGGATTAGTCCAGAATTTAGCTCATAACTAACCTCCGTGTCAGGATATTGAATACACCAAGGTTGATACACAAGATCTGGTGTAGCCAATTCCTTGAGAGTTTGATTGAGATCAATCATTTGCCTAAGACCAAAATTGAGTTAAGGTGAGAAAATGGGAGTCCAAGATAGGTCAAATAAGCTAAGAAGAATAGAAAAATACTAAACTACAAATGCTCAATCATGGTGCATGTGAAAATTTAAAATATCGAGTGAAGCACTCCCCCAACTCTCACGTTCCTAAAACTCAAACTTGATCTCATGCCAAAATCCCTAAATCCTTAAACCTCTCTTGTTCTTGTGGTCCAATGCATCCACTTTCATCAACAAGTAAAATGTGAATATTGTAATTTGTTTTGGCTCTCAGATATTTGGTCTATTCTTTTGGTAGATTAACTTGCTTGTTTTTATTTTGATTAGGAGTCCACCAAAGATCCCGCAAGTGAACATTCCAGAGGAATCTATTTTAAAATTTTCCTCTTCTCTTGAGATCAATCAAGCTTTTGCAGTGTTAAGGGATATTGCATCTGGAAGGGATCTCAAGAAGTTCTTATCAGTATGCTGTTTTTCTTTTGTCATATTTTGTTTCGTCCAACTTGGAATATATTGGCTATATGACCAATGAACAATAATAACCTGGCAATTTCTACTAGTGTGTAGGGGAAGGATAATTTATGTGTCCTACAATGTAGCAGATTGTTGTGCTGATTTCCAACTTCTTTGGGCTTATTAATGTGGTTTATGTTAAGTATTATTTAGGGTGATTGCTGGATTATGGGTTTTCTTTATTTTGGGTAGTTGGGCCAACTTCTTGACCTTGTTCTGCATAGGTAATGAAGAGTTTCTTTATCATTTGACATTTACTGCCATTGAAGTCCTAATATTAACTTGAATTGTATATATTGCGGTGTAATGTATTTCTATGTTTAATCATGCTTTCGGAATTCTCATTGGAAATTTGGGCTTCAATTGTACTATTTCTGCTAGCAACTTAAGTCTTGTGGTCCAATTGTACTCTTTGGGTTTGGTTGTGAAATTATGTATCAAACTTAGTGCAAGCATAGTTATGAATCCCAATTAATTGTGTGGATTGGAAAACCAAAGTGTGAAGAAAGAACCAAATAACAAATAGAAATTTGTAAGAAATATGAATAAACTGAGCAGAGATCAAAGAGGTGGAAATCAAGCTAGTTAGTTGCACTATGCATGGGCATAGTTATCAATAGTCTTTAGAAGCATTATAGTGGCATATATAGGTTACTAAAATTCAGTTATGTTGCATTTGAATTTGAATTTTCTTGAAAATTAATTCTTATGGTTTTTACATGCTTCATTGCATTTGAATTTGCTTACTGTCTCCCTGAAAGTTATCACATTTAATTAATTTCTTTCTTCAAACATTTGTATAGGCTATTGTTGTTGTATTGTTATAGGGTAATTTGGTAGCAAAAAATCAATGCTTCCTTCTGGAATCAAAGCTCTTGCAGGTTATGTTCACAACAAGGGTTTTAAGCTTGGAATTTATTTAGATGCTGGGTACATAGACTTGGCCCAACATGTAACTTTGTCCCATGTGCTTTTTTTACTCTTTTTAAACTAAACTTTAGGTTGGTCAATTTTGCAGGTATTTTACTTGTAGCAATTGTGTAGTAATTGTGAATTTGGTCATCTATTTAGCCAGTTATTTGGGTAGATATGGATATGAATTATTATTTGTTGTGTGCACCTCATAACTTTTATTTTTCATTTATTGATTGGTTCTCTTGCTGCACTTTTCTTGTGGTCTAATGCATCTGTCTTTATCCACAAGTAAGCCATTTGAAATTTTATGTTGTTTTTCATTGAGTTAATTTGGTGTCATTCTTCAAAATATGGATGGAAAAAATAGGATCTTTACCTGTAAAGTTCATGAATTAATTTTTCACTCCTAATAGTAAAATGTTATATCTTGTATATCATAATATATGCACTTCCGTTTGGTCTTGACATTTTCTAAACTAGGTCTCTACTGCACATCCTACATGTAGCACTTCCCGAGGAATATGTTCATCAGGTTGCTTCACCAACATGTCTCTTGCCACTCTCTTTGGGAAACATCAAGAACATGAAATGGAACTTATGAGACTCCATCAATATGAAGAGAATGACAAAAAGAATAAATGAATTGCACTCAAAGCCTCATCTTCTTCTATTCATGAGGAAAATGACAAAGAAGACCTGAATGAAAATAACCTAGAAGAACATGATGATTTCAGTCTCTTTGTAAAGAGATTTAATAAATTCCTCATGAACAAAGGAAATTGAATTCAGAGATCGAACTTCAATCCAAAGAAGAAGGGAGAAGATTCCTCCTTAGTTCTAAAATGCTATGAGTGCAATCAACATGGGCACCTGAGATTTTATCGTCCTATCTTTAAAAGAAGAATGGAAAAATCCAACAAGAAAACTTTCAAAGATAAGAAAGAAAAGAAAGAATATATCACTTGGGAAGATAATGACATGGATTCATCAAGTGATTCAGAAAAAAATCGTAAATCTAAGCCTCATGGCCAAAGACCATGAAAGTGAAGAAGAGGTAACATCTTCTAACTATGATTTATCTATTTTTTTGTATGAACTCCAAGATGCATTCAATGATTTGCATAAAGAATCTATCAAACTTGCCAAATTAGTTTCATATTCTAAGAAAACCATTTCAAGTTTAGAAAAGGAAATTTTGAAATTAAATGTAGAGTTAGAAAATCATAATTCTGAAGTTAAAACATTAAGATCAATAGATAAAAACCAATCTTCTACAAAATGCTTAATACAAGAAAACAATAAAGCATCTCATTCATGTGAATGTTGTGATAGTTTTAAAGAAGAAATTGTAGATTTAAAAATTTCTCTTGCCAATTTTACTCTTGCTAAAAAGAATTTAGATATTATATTAGGCAAACAAAGATGTGTTTTTGATAAAGCTGGATTAGGATATAATCTTAAAAATCAACAAAAGATGCATAAAAATTTCTTTGCCTCCACTCAAAAGACCAGTTCTCCCTTCTTAACATGCTATTACTGTGGTAAGAAAGGTCATAGTGCATCAACATGTTATATTAGAAAGAACGGTAGTAGCATTGGGAAAATGGTATGGGTTTCAAAAGGATCTTTAGTCAAAACCAACATTCAAGGACCCGAGAAAATTTAGGTACCAAAATCAAAATATGATTATATGAATGAAGGACTCCTTGAAGCAAAGTTGGTACATTGATAGCGGTTGATCCAAACACATGATGGGAGATGCATCAAAGTTTATTCATATTTCTCCCAAAAATAGTGCACATGTGACCTATGAAGACAACAACAAAGGTAAAATTCTTGGAGTTGAAAAAATAGGTACGAATCCTTCTACCTCCATAGAAAATGTTTTCCTTGTTAATGGTCTTAAGCATAGTTTATTAAATGTTCATCAATTATGTGATAAAGGCATTTTGGTATCTTTTGAATTGATTTTGATGAGATTAACTCTTTTAGGCCAAGAAATGGTACTACTCTATTAACTCATTATAAATCGCTGAATGTTTTTCTTCTCTTTGCTCATGATCTGTTTTTGATGTTGACAAAGGGGAGAGATAGATAAAAGATAAGATAGTAACATGAATCATCTATTATTTATAAGATAGTAAGGGGAATTATCTATTTTTTTGAGACAATTTTTTTATATATGAAATCTTCAACTGTTTCATATAAGCGATCATTGCAAAATCAAGGGGTAGTGAACGATACAAATGGATATTCCTTTTACTCGTAACCTACAAATGGTTGTCATCATCAAAAAGGAGAAGAATGATAATCATACAAGTTTTTGGTGATGCCAAAGTATTACCTAAAGATGGTTGTCATCATCAAAAAGGGGGAGAATGTGAATGAATATCATGCAAGTTTTGATGATGCCAATGTATTACCTGAAGATGGTTGTCCAATAGGAAATAGGACTAATAATGTGTACATGATAAATCTAGATAAAACCCAAATCATGCTCAATACTACCTAAGTAAAGATGATGAATCATGGTTGTGGCATAGAAGTGTTGCTCATATAAATATGGAACACTTAAATAAATTAATTTCAAAAGACTTAGTAATTGGCTTGCCAAAACTCAAATTTAAAAAAGATAGATTGTGTGATGCATGTCAAAAGGGAAAGCAAGTAAGGGTTTCTTTCAAATCAAAGAATGTATTTCAACCACACAACCCTTATAGCTTTCGCACATAGATCTTTTTAGTCCTTCTAGAACTATGAGCTTTGGTGGAAATTATTATGCTTTTGTCATAGTAGATTATTATTCTAGATTTACATGGACTCTATTTTTAGTAGTGATTTTAAGTCTTCTATTAATTTTTTACCAACATTTATAGTATTTCATTTATTTGAATTTCTCAAAACTCGTTTCAAATATAAAACAAACGAGGTACTGAGAATGAGCAAAATAGAGAACAATTTTGAGTAGTAAAAATAAATAAGTAACAAAAAATGGACAATTTTTTTAAAGAAACTAAAAATACTAACCAAAAATTAATGGGGGACTAAAAGTTGTAAATTGTTTTGAGGGACTATTAATTAGAATTTGGAAAAGATAATGGACTAAAAACTTAATTAACCCAATATTAAAGTTAAAACACAACTAAACAATCTTTGCTTCTCCTTTTCATATATTTGTAATGACAAAATGAAAATATGTTAAATTTTTATTTAGATTTATTTTTTATAAAGTCATTTGATGATTACATTCTAAGGTTCTCACTTCAAAGCAAATAGCTATTTTTTTCTGCACTATGTAAGAGTTGATTATATATATATATATACATTTCCTTCTTTTATAAAACATATATTACCTAGGAAATAAATAATATTGGCGGTGACAATGTTGGTAATTAACAATTGTTAAATCTAATAATGGTCTTGCTTTTGTGTTTCAAACAATCATGTTGGTGGTTCATATGAAAAGATCTCTCTTTTGCAGTATGCTATGGTGGTCATAATGGTTCATTTTCCTGTAGTCACAATAGAAAATTTAGGTTTTTTTCATTTTAGTTCCTTGTTATTGAATTTGTTGGTTAGTCATTTTGTCTGCATAGTTGGTTGTTAAGTTCTTATTTATAATTATCCCTTAGGTTAAAGTCTCCTTGGTATTGAATTTTGTTACTTTTATTTCTTTATTTGTTATTCAATATTTGTTTTCACTATAATTTCAATTCTTTTTCAAACATAGAAAAGTCCCCAAAGAAGGTTCTCAACAAGCTTATTGAAATCTAGAGGAACTTCTTATGGTGTAGGTCAACAAACACTTCAAAAATTGCCTGGATTACCTGGGAAAGAGTATGCTCACCCAAAGAAAAAGGTGGCCTTGGGATTAAAAATCTCTACCTTTTTAATATAAGCCTCTTATCTAAATGGAGGTGGAGATTTCTCCAATACCACTTTGTAGTTTGGTCCCCTCTTATTAGATTCAGATATGGTTGTTCTTTCTCTGATCTATCCCATCTGGCCCACAAAATTGGTTTGCTTCTAACATGATTCGCAATGTCGGCAATGGCTCCCAAATGAAATTTTGGTATTTTCTTTGGTTTGGTGACTCATGCTTCTCACACTTGTTCTCTCGATTGTCTCAGTGAGTGACAAGGCTTCCTTGTACAGTAACTCTTCGAAGTGGAGCTGGCAGTGGCAGCGTAACTTATTTGCTTCGGAGGAAGAACTACTACATGATCTGATTTCCCTCCTTCAACTTGCGCAATTGAAGTTGGATGTTGCTGATTCATGGAAATGGAGGGCATGCACCACAGTTTCTTTCTTTATTGCCTCTGCATACAATCTACTCATATCTCATCCAGTTAGAAGCAACTCTCATCCAATGATGACTATGTTTTCAAAACACTTTGGAAGTGCCTTTCCCCCTCAAAAGTTATAAGTATTTACTTTATGAAGTTGTTCGGTGGTGCATGTGAAGGTTTCACAATTCAATCATCTTCAAAAATGGCAGACCATAATTCAAATTTGCATTGTGTGCATAATCGTTTTTAATATAAACTCTACAAATTTTGTTGAAATTGAAATTGTTTGTTTCAGCAATTATACAATCTCAAAATTTCCTAAGGGAAATATTTAGATCTAGCATGTGTGACCCACAAGATTGGTAATTTTAAACAATTTAAGTGAAAAATAGATAAAATAAATAGTATAATTCAAATTCTCTCGAACAAAAAAATGAATTTTAAACTGGCTACTTATATATAGGGAAAACTATCTATGTTGGAATATCTAATTGAAGATATCAGTGGCTTCTTTTAAAAACACTTAGATGTGTAACATCCTATTTTTTTTCATAAATAAATTTAAAAAGTTTTTTAGTAAAAATAATAAAAATAAATAAATAGAGTAAATAATAGGTCGTAAATGCCCCTAGCTATAAATAGCAACATGCTAGGTTTTTCAGACTAACTCCTCAGCCTCCTCTACCTCTCATTTTCGTTTTTCCCCTTCTCCTCTCAAAACCCTTTCTTTTTCCCGCAACTCACTAAACCTGTCTCAGAAAAACAACGATCTCAGACTCATTCACCATTGGACCGTCGTGAAATTTAAACAATAGGTTTGAAATCCAATTCTGAGAATTGTCACCGTTGGGAATTTCAAAGGCATGTCTGAGATTATAGGAAAACCCTTCGCATTGTAGCCTTTTAATTTCTCGCAGAAACCCAGAACTGTCTCGGTAAAACTATGATCCCGGTTTTGTTAACCATTGGATTTTCATGAAATTTGGATATGTTGTTTGAAATTCAATTTCCCACATTTCCACCGTTGGGATTTGCGAGATAATATTCGAGGAGGGAGAAAAAGGAATCGCATGAAGACAGTACAAGTGGAGGTTTCAATCTCTTCTCCGTCTCTCTGACGTTTGGGAATTCTATCGGAGCAGTCGGAGGAATAACTGAAGGAATCTCAGAGAACCGCTAGATATGCTGTTATCGCTGGCTGAAGACACATGAGTCCGCTCAGAGATAAGGGATGAGTTATTCACAATTGGGGATTAGTGAGAACATGTGTAGGGATCCTTAGAGATATCAATTGGAATGAGTTTTGGGGTGTTTTTGCAATTTTCATTTTATCCTTATAATTATTACAGTGAATTATATATGTTTGACAGACCAATGGTTGTGAAATTGATATGCTATTGTATTGAGCGCGAACCCTATAAATTATTTTAGAATTTGTGCATTGAAAGCTTACTTTGATATTTGTGATTCAATATAATGTATGCTAGCTTATATATATAGAGGTAGTTATTTATATTAATAATTTATGTAAATAATATTGTAGAGTGTTATAGTATGATTCCAAAAATTATTAAGTGTTGGAGTTTGAGAATATTATGGTTAAATTTGATGAACATGTGTGTGTTGTACCTTATGAATATCATTAGGAATGTTATGAGATGGTTGATGTGATGTTAAAGTGTGGACATGATATTCGATTGTGAATAAGTGGATGTGTTTAACACTTGATGTTACATTAATTATATTGTGAGCTATGAATTATACAATAACCCGACTAGTGTTTATGCGCAGTGTTAAAGAGAAAGTGTAGGTTCCTAGTTAGGAACCGGTGTTAAATTGTAGCGCAATTGTGTTAAACATGTTTGAAACATGAGTGTGAGGTCGTGGTATTATATAATTCATGAGCAGTGTTTATAAATGAAATATGTGATGAATTATGGAATAATATGTTGCCTTGAGATTATAATATTGTTATTGAGATTGAGTAAAAGTGTAAATTAGAACATGTGTTGAATTGTGAGATACGTGAAAACATGTGATGATGGATTGTGACATTATGAGATGTGACATTGTGAATGAGTTTTGATTGTAAATAAGTGTGTGATTAACTCTTGATGTGACATTATTTGTGTTGTAAGCTATGAATTGTACAATAACCCGACCAGTGTTATCTTGAGAAAAGTGTAAATGCGCAGTGTTAAAGAGAAAGTGTAGGTTTCCTATTTAGGAACCAGTGTTAAAGAGAAAGTGTAGGCTTCCTATTTAGGAACCAGTGTTAAATTGTAGCGCAATATGTTGTACGTGTTTAACACATGAGTGTGAGGTCATGGGTATTGTATAATTCACGAGCAGTGTTTGTGTGCTAAAATGATTTTAGGGGTTGGACCTGAATCAGGAGGGAGAGGCCCTGACGGACTCTTCGGAGTGTAGGCCTTGGGGGTCATCGGGTTTGAGTGCTCCTTTAAGCCTATGTTGATCCCATATGGTTGGAGCATTCTTGCAAAACATCGTGACCCTGACTGGTCTCCCTATGATCTTACTTAGTGAGAGTGACCTGACAAACTCATTGTGTGGTGTGTCTTGTTATGTACTCCTAAGCGCCCCTGGGTGGTTTTTCACTGACATGGTACCACATTGCATATAGGCTTGAGTCTTAGCATAATTGTCTCATGTGCTTGCTAATTGTTTATTATGAAATTGATGTGTTATTATGTCTTGATCAGAGCGTGTGATTCTTGTGTAATGTGATTGATGATTGAAAAGTGAACTTTGAATGACAAAGTGGTGGAATTACGTGTAACTAAGTTTTATTTGGTTTATATGATATGTATATCTAGTTATCTTGTTTCTCTATTAGTTAGGAATGTGATAACTTACTCCCTGTGTGTTGTTTGTGTTTGGATCCTGTGATGATCTTGAACTTTGTGTTCGGGGGAGCAGATGACTAGGTGAATTGCTTTAAGGAACCATGTGCTGAAGGACGTTGGGACACAACGCTCTAATAGGATGTGGCATTGGGGTATATGATTTTATAGACGGCCTTGTTTAAGCCGAAGTGAATTTATTATTTATTTAGAAGAGTTTTATGATGATGTTTGAAAGGTGAATGTGAGCATACTACCCTCTTGAAAGGCTTGTATTTAAATATATTTTAAAAACTTGAATTAAGTTTAATTTTTTTTAATTATTTCTTTTATTATTAGTACATATATGTGTGGGGTAGAGGGTGTCACAAGATGTGCATTATAATTCATTCAAGGTATGATAATGTATACTACTGACATTCTGCACATATGAAAGACAGTATAATCCTTAAAATATAGCCACAAAGTTTCAATTTTATTTGGTATTATTCTTGTGTCTAAGCATGGACACAGTTAAAGACAAAAATACATGACAATAAAAAATAGAACAGTTCCAACAAGAGAGATAATTGAAACCCTGCCATGAAGCTAAGCATCACCTTTTTCAAGGGATGAATTGGTTAAGCCAACCGCTCTCATCATTAACATCTTCCAATGTTCAAATAAACCCAATACTCACCAACAACATTGATGTTGTCATTAGACCAATTCAAATTTGGCATCACATCCATATTGTCCACGAGTGCTTGCTCTCTTTCAGTCATGGTTTCTCCTCCATTTTCAATAGCTGGTGTCACCTCTTGGACTTAGAGCATTTCAATTTTCTTCGTAATCTCCTCCAATTTTTTATCAACCAAGAATGTGATATTATTCAAATCAATAATGTTGTCATTGTCAGTGTTGTTCCCATCATCAAAGTATTGACACATGAAAAGGCCAATTTCCTTCTTCCTGTTTTCATTCCTCAGTTTCTTCAGCTGCCCCTGGGCTTTGATTATGTTTTTTTTTAATGGTTCTCTTAACATAACATTCTCTTGCTTATTGCCAATTCAAAAACTCCCCTAAACCTAGAAATGACACTATCCACTCTCTGGTCATATGGCCAAACCTCAGCCTTAGGTTCATCTGGAGTATAAATGATAGCACACGCTTGAATGTCACAAAGAGTAGTGATTTCACCAACCTTTTTGAGCAAACCTGTTGAGAAACATTGCAGTCCATAAGGATAAAGGATCAAAAGTGAGAAATGGTTAGAAATTAAAATTTTATGAAAAGATAAATATGCATGCTACAAGATAAATAATTATTATATTTCCTTCTCATGAATGACAGGTGATGATTACATTGTTTTGATTTAGTTTTTAAGTAAGTACACGACTGAAAGAGTGGTGATATTTGAACACTCATTATCTACAAACACTCCATCAATACCTTGATTTCTCTCTATTTTCCTCTTTCAGTCACATAATATCACCAATCTTATCAATCATTTATCTTATTTTCTTTTTATTTCTCTCTATTTTCCTCTTTCAGTCACATATTATTTGGAATACACAAATTTTGTTTCTTCCATGGGTGGAAAAGTTGTTAGCTTTAGGAACTATTTTTCTACTCAAAAGTATATAGATGAAAACTACCAGTTTTAAAAGTTATAGACGAAAACCAAAAGGCTTAATAAATATGTTTTTAGTCCCTCATATTAAAAATTATATTTTTTACTCCCCAAATATGAAGTTTGGGTAAATCCATTCTATGTAAAATAAGAGATAAATAAATCGAAATTTCATGGCCTTATTGATATGACTAGGAAAAAAACTTATTACCTAAAAATTCAAAATATTTTGTGGATTGGTATGAATTTTTGACCATCACAACTTTTTCGGAAATGTTTCTTTTAATTCATCACGCAGCAAAAAACCATGATAAATTGTGCATCAAAACCACAAAATCTTTTAGCTCATATCTAGCATATTAGCTTGTGCATCAAGTTCTCCCAGCACAATTAGTTTCTTAACAAAATGCCAAGGACTAAAATTGAGTACCTACTCCATCTTGTATTTTCTAATAAAGAATATGAAAGTAAATAAATTCATACCTGCATCACAAATTTTAAGGGATAAATTGGTTAAGACATTAACATCTTCCAATCTTCACATCGATCCCATCCCCATCACCATCATCGATGTTGTCATTAGACCAATTCAGATTTGGCATGGCATCCACATTGGCCACAAGTGTTTGCTCTCCTTCAGTCATGGTTTCTCCTCCATTTTCAATAGCTGGTGTCACCTCTTGGACTTGGAGAATTTCATTTTTCTTTGTAATCTCCAATTTTTTATTAGCCAACAATGTGATATCATTCTGATCAATAATGTTTGCATTGTCAAGGTTGTTCCAACTAGCAAAGTATTGACACATGAAAAGGCCAATCTCCTTCTTCTTGATTTCATTCATCAATTTTCCCTGAGCTTTCATTATGTTTCTTTTCAAAAGGTTCTCTTGACACAACATTCTCTTGCTTTGTGCCAATTCAGAAACTCCCCTAAACCTGGAAATCACACTTTCTAGTCCCTGGTTAGATGGCCAAACCTTAGGCTCAGGTTCATCCAGAGTATAAATGATAGCACATGCTCGAATGTCAGAAAGGGTAGTGATTTCATCAACCTTCTTGAGAAAACCTATTGAGAAACATAGCAATCTATAAGGATAATTGATCGAAATTAGAAATGATTAGGAATTGAAATTTTATGAAAAGATAAATATGCATGATACAAAGCTAGCTAATAAAGCATATAGTTAAAATAAATTGGAAGAGAAAGAACCATTTTTTCTTTTCTTGAACGTTGTTTTCCTCTTTAGGGGGTTGTTTATGTATGTATGGCGAAGCTTCTTTCTAGCCATGACAGTCACTAGAAAAGAACAGTTAAGAAATGAGAAGAAGGAATTTCTGAAATGCTACTTTGATGTGTATTTCTCATGTTTGTTGTGTTGTTTATATAATTCTTTTTAAGATGTAACTAGACTTAGTTTAGGAAAAGTATTGGTAGAGACATTTAGTCATTTGAGATTTTGAGGTGTATTAACATAAAAATGGTGATTAAATTCATGTATAATAAATAATTAGAGGGAGTTTATAGTAAAATATTTAAATGTTACTTTGATGTGATTTTCTCCTTCTTGATGTTGTTTTGTATACATAACCTCTTTTTAAGATGAAACTAGGTTGAATTCAGGGAAAGTACTGTTAGAGACATTTGGTATATAGAATTTTTCGTGTTATCTGAGTTGTATTAGCTTAAAATTTGGTAACTAAATTGTGTTACAATAAAATAATTTTTAATTGGCTTTCCATATATGGGAGATAAAGGAAATGACAATTTCATTCAGATAACAAAATTAATATTTGTTTTATTCTTTATCTGTCTATTTAAGAAGATAATGTACAAATTAAAAATATAATTAATATTTTATTAATTTATCAGTTCATGTAATACTTTAATTATTATTATTATTTCCTTGTCATTATTTAATGATTACATACATTTTTTGACTTAGTTCTTACATGAGTACATAAGTGAAAGAGTGGTGATATTTGAACACTAATCTTATTAATCATTTATCACCAATTTTATCAATCATTTATCTCTCTTGTCTTCCTATTTCTTTCAATGTATATACACCCTTTGGGTTTTCAAGAATTATTTCCCTAATTAAAAGTATAATAATCAATAGTTGTATTAATATTTATTAAATAGTACTCATATTATTTGGAATGCACAAATTTTTTCCATAGGTGGAAAAGGTGTTAGCCTTAGGAACTATTTTTTTTCTTTCCAAAAAGTATATAGATGAAAAACTAGTGGTTTTAAAAGTTACAAACAAAAGCCAAAAGGCTTAATAAATATGTTTTTAGTCACTCAAATTTGGATATGTTGTTTTTAGTCCATCATATTAAAAATTATATTTTTTACTCCTCAAATATGAGAAATGTTTTTTTTTTTGGTTCATCATGAGGCCAAAAAACACCAGAAAATTGTGCATCGAAACCACTAAATATAAGTCAAGAAGAATTGAAAAACATTCTTCAAAATCAAGTTTGCCTAGAACAATTAGTTTATTATCAAAATTTCAAGGACTCAAATTGAGTACCTACTCCAACTAGTTTTTTTTACTAAAGAATATGAAAGTAAATAAATTCTTCCATGCATAATGGATATGCACTCTTTTTCAATGCACGTTAACTTGTTGCTAAACAGTGAAAAGTCAAGGATTAATTAACTTTTTAGTCCCTTAATTTTTTCAAATTCTAATTTTTAGTCACTCCATTTCTTACACAACTTTTAATCCTTTATTAATTTTTCATTAGCAATCTTATGTGGTCCCTTAAAAAAAATTGTCCAGTTTTAGACTTTCATTTATATTTTGAATGTCAAAATTATTCTCAAACATAAAATAAATGAGGGACTAAAATGGACAAAAGAGGGAGTAATTTTGAACAATAGAAATAAACGAGGGAATAAAAATGGAATTTTTTTAGATGAACTAAAAATATTTATTGAAAATTAATAGAGGACTAAAAGTTGTAATATTTTTTTAAGGAACTAACAATTAAAGTATAAAAAGATAAGGGAGTCAAAACTATATTAACCCAAAATGAAAGTTAAAATGCATCTAAACAATTTTTGCTTGTTGCTTTTCATATATTTGTAATGCCAACATGACAATATGTTAAATTTATATTTAGATTTATTTTTGGTAAAGTTATTTGATGATTACTTTCTAAGGTTTTCATTTCAGAGCAAGAAGGAATTTTTGAAAAATCATACTTTGATGTGTATTTCTTATGTTTGATGTTGTGTTGTTTACATAATTCTTTTTAAGATGTAACTAAACTTAGTTTAGGAAAAGTATTGTTAGAGACATTTGTTAGAGAGATATTTTGGTCATCTAAGGTGTATTAGCATAAAAGTGGTAATTAAATTCATGTACCATAAATAATTAAAGGGATTTTACAATAAAATATTTAAATGGCTTACCATATGTGGAAGATAATGGAAATGAAATTATCTTATTGAATTTGAAATTAATATTTTGTTTATCTGTCCATTTAAGAGGATAACATACAAATGTAATAATATATACTTCCTCATTGCAAAATAAGTGTTGCATTTGAAAAAATAATTTGTCCTAAAATGAGTGTTATGCTAGTTTTTCAGTGTAATATTATTTGTGTTTTTCACTAATACTTCTAACAAGTATCACTTTAACTTTTCAACAACCTAATTCAATAGTAAGATTAGTTTTGTAAAATTATTACTCTTCTTTATGCATTTATTAACTTTTATTGATATGTGTAAAAAACATAGTATGACACTTATTTTTGAAGGAAGGGAGTAATTAATATTGTTTTTATTTTATATGTCCATCTCTAGCTTTAATTATTACAGTATTTCTTACTCATTAATGATAGGTAATAATTAATATAGTGTTGAATTAGTTCCTACATTAGTACATAATAATTAATAATTGTTTTAATATTTATGAAATAGTGCCTATTTTTAAAAAATACAAAAAAAGTTCTTTTATAGGTAAAAAGGTCTTAGGTTTAGGAAATATTTTTTTGATATATATATACATACATATATATATATACACACACACATATATGTGTGTGTGTGTGTGTGTGTATAAACTATTAGATTTAATTAAAAGTTAAAAAGAAAAACCAAAATTTGAAATTTGAGTTTTTTTAGGAATACTATGTTAGTGGTATAGTTGGTTGTTGGATTAGTTTAGGCATGCATACATAGTCGTGCAAGTAGATAATTTATGTAAAGTATCATTTTCTTGAGGACTTTGGCTTTATGGCTATTCATGCATGGTTAGGTTATTTGAATAATCTAGCCATAACAATGAAATAACCAATATATGAACCAATAAGTCATTGATTCGATTGGTACTGGACTCAGTGCCCTTAAGCAAGGTCTTGGGTTTGAGTCTTGTGGATGGAAAAAATGAAGTTTAAAGGAAAAAACCCCACCAAAGGGGATCAACAACAGCTAAACAACTAGTCATATAATTGAGTATATATTCATAAGCGGTTATGAATATATAACAAGTTTTAAAAATAAATAAAAAATTTATTTTTTATTTTATTACATTTTTATAATCGATTTTATGCATTAATAATCATTTATGTTTAATTAAAATTAATTTTAAAGATTAAAACTATTTTTTGAAGACCAAAATTAATTTTTAAGTTAAGATATATAACTAGTTATACAACCGCTTTAGTTATAACAAATTATTCAACAAACCTCTAGCTTTGGCACTTGTTTTCATAGTAATTTTCAATTGAAATTTCGGAACTAAGATTGGTATAACATAGGCACCAATTATAGAATAAATTTTGAGCCAAAACTACAAGCACACTTCCCTTTCACTTTTTTTTTCCTGGATACTGATTTTCCTGCCAACTTGTGTGATTTTTCGTATTTTTTCCTTTTATCCAAATCACTTGTTTATTTTTTTATAACTTTTTTCCAGATTTCTAGAAATTTCAGTAAAAATTTCAGCTCAAAATTCGAAGTAACCAATTCTCAGTAATTTTTACAAGTTTGTATGTCCAAGCTGCCAGCACCAACGATTTGTTTCTTTAAGCATGGTATATTGATTGCCTTGGGCCTACTTTCAACCTTCCTATGTATGTTGAACTCACTAGGATTGTTTAACACAGTTTTAGGAGTTCAATATTCACTTAGGATCAACATTTCAGCCAGCAATTCAATCACCAAAACTCAAATTCACAATAGACACAATCATAAGGAAACCTAAAAGTTCAAGAAAAGGTTCACAATCAAAGACTCTCTAAGAATTTTGCATGAACATGTTAAGGACTAATTAACATGAAAGATTTGACTCAAATCAAATAATAGGCTAAAATAATTTCATACACTCATGAACAAATGAGTTAGACAAAGAAACAAGAAAATAAAATTCAGCACAACATAAGAAATCTTATGTGACAAGTTTCATGACTAGACATGACTTCTATGACAAAACTACAATAGGTGAACAAGTCACTCTAGATTTTTGAGGTTTTCTTCTACTTTAATATTTTTGTAAGAATTTTATGGTTTAGGCTTCAGCCACAAAAAATAACAAGACAAAACTCAAAGGAACCTAAACTCAACACAATTCATGGTTCAAGAACAAGAACAAGAAATTTGAACCATAGAAAATCAAATCTAACTTCTATAGCAAGTTTAATCGATGCAAACTCTAAAGAATCATGTTAACAACATTTAGAACAAGACATGTGAGGAGATACATGGAGAAAAATGAAGAAAAAACAATGGAAGAGAAGGTAAAGCAAAAAATTAATGGAGGTTTAAGGAGCACCTACTTGAAGCTCTTGTGCTCTGATTACCACTTGATGGAAGCTTGCTTGTGGGGCTTCTATGGAGGCTGGATCTTTGAGCTTCAATGAGGTCCTTTAATTGTGATTTTCCACCATGGAGATGCAGCGGAAGACAAAGGAGAAGAGGTGAGAGGAGGCGCCATCCACTAGGGAATAAGCCATGGAAGAAGGAGCTTCACCACCAAGATGAGCCTTGGATAAGAAGCTTGGAAGGATGCTTCAATGGAGGAAAAGAAAGAGGGAGAGAAAGAGAGAGGGGGGAGCACGAAATTGAAGGAATGAAAGAGGGAGAGAAGTGGAACTTTGAAGTATGAGAATTCTTTTGACTCTTCCCTTCCCCTTAAACAAAAGATTTCAAAGGACTAACCGCCTGAGATATCTTTTGTTTCCCCTTACAAAGATTCAAAGGACTAACCGCCTGAGAATTCTTTATCCTAACCCATTGAAGGGTACATCCTTTGTGGCACAAGTAGAGGGTACATCTACTTGGGTTGTTATATTGAGAACAAGATAGGGTGCATCTCTTGTGGATCAGTTCAAGTAAAGGGTACATCCACTTGGTTGTTCAAAGAGAACAAGGGAGGGTACATCCCTTGTGGATCTTTGGCTTGTAAAGGTTTCTACAAGATTGAAAGAAATCTCAAGAACCGTTGATTGCTTGGGGACTGGAGTTAGGCACAGGTTGTTGCCGAACCAGTATAAATCTTGTGTTTGTCTTCTTCTTCCCTACACTCTTTAATTTCTGCTGTGTATTTTTAATTGTCACTTTTACTTTTGGTTAAGTTTTTGTTTCTGTTCTTTACTTTCTTAACTTAGTAGTAAAAGCCTTGTTGAATCTAGTAACATTAAGAATGATAAATTTTTAATTAGTCAAGACACATTAATAATTAATTCAACCCCCTTTTCTTAATTATTATGAGGCCACTTGATCCAACATCAAGTTGTTGGTTCCTCTTTTCGTCTTCCCCTGCATGACTATTTATAGAAAAAACCATTTAGTGTAGAGAAATTCGCCTAGGCGAGCTATAGCTCACCCGGGTGAGTTTGTGACTTAGTGTTGAAGGAACCATTCTCCCAGGTGAGTTGCTTGCTTAGGGCTGAAGTAATATCTTAGCCCAGGTGAGCTAGATGTTAGCCTGGGCGAATTTAGGGTCTAAAATCTTCATGAGAAGACCATTTTGCCCTTCCTTTTAGCTTTGTTTCTAGATCTAACAAACAACCATCAAAACCTACAAAATCATGGATGAATATTTCATATTTAAACAACAATATTAGTAAATGTACAATATATAGTTACAACTAGTTCTAAGGATAGTTTATAAGAAAACTATTACAATTAAAGAATAAGTGCTAACAATTTAATCCCAAAAATAATTGAAATTTGGCACTTATCAAAGACTTGGGGAATGTGAATCTCAAACATGAATGAACTTTATATGTATGTATGTATTTGTGGAATGTGATCACTCATGATGTTGTTATTGATGATAATAATTGATATGAGACGATGTTGGTGCTTATGATAGTATTGATATGAGATGATGTTATTATTGAGATAATAATTGATATGAGACGATGTTGGTGTTTATGATAATTTTGATATGAGATGATGTTGATGTTGATAATGTCATTAAGATGAGATGATGTTGATGTTGAGAATGACATTGAGATGGGATGATGTTGATGTAGATAATGACATTGAGATGAGACGATGTCAATGTTGATAATGACATTGACATGAGATGTTACTAATGTTGATAATGTCATTGTGATGATATATGCTGTGTATGTACATGGGGGGTGTAGTGACCAAGTTAGATATCCCTGGTGGGAGAAATAGAATGGTTAAAGAGTTTTAAGCATATCTAGAGTGAAGGGGTGGCTTAGAATATTTAATTATCCATGGTCAGTGCATTGATGGTGGTCATGTGCCATACTTCAAACTGCATGGAAATAGTATAAACTTTGTCCGTAAGTACTTGTAGTTTTTCATGAGGGAAAATACTTGTACTTGGGGGATGTCACTCGATTTGGAACTCCCTTGTGACTTAGGCTAATCACCATAGGGGGGGAGTTGCCAATGCACAAAAGGATGACCTCGACACTTGCTGCTTAGTTTTCCTAAGTGTGAGTGTCACGTGGACACGCTGAGGCTATTTCCTGATGACTGGTACCATATTTCATTAGAGAGTTGAGGTCACGTGCATGCATCATACTGAGCATGATTGATTGGAATTGTGGAAAAGTTGCTAAATAGTTGTTAATTGTATGTTGAATTGATGGATTATTGTGTATGCGCATGGTACTTGTTGTTGTTTCTCTTGCTAATTATGGCATTTGATAATTGTTAGTTTCTTTTATAATAAACTCACCCTTACAATTTTGTACCATGTGGTTGGTACCTGTGATGATCGCAAAGTTTCGTTCGTGGGAGCAGATGAACAATAGTAGATGATGTGGAGGGAGATTCTTTTTTGTGGGAGCCTCCAAACCGATGTGATAACGTTGGTATTATTTTGAGATAGAGTTGTGTTTTGTTATTAACTCCTTGTAGTGGCTCCATGATTGTTTTTTATTTGGGCATGTAAATCTCGGATTTAGATACATGTAAAGACTACATTATTTTTTGTCATGTGAATGGTATATAATGGTTTAAGATATACATACATATATATATATATATATATATATATATGTGTGTGTGTGTGTGTGTGTGTGTGTGTGTGTGTGTGTGTGTGTGTGTGTGTGTGTGTGTGTGTGTGTGTGTGTGTGTGTGTGTGTGTGTGTGTGTGTGTGTGTGTGTATGTATGTATGTATGTATTTATTGATTTAAGTGTTTGAGCATTGTTTGGTTAATGTATATCGCGAAAAATTTACTCTCATTTTCATAATCAAATTAATAGAGATTTTCATTTAAAAATTGAAATTACACGTTTTTAGAGTTAGTGACATTGTAGTGACGAGGCGGGTCATAACAACCTTGATGTATGAATTTTTTTTCCACATTTTGGCCAAGTTTCAGCCCATTCTGAGCTAGTTGCATGTGAAATGACCAACATGCCCCTATCACTAAAACTCATATTTAGATGCTAAATTGAAAATTTTGACCCAAACCTAACTCTATCAAAGTTACTTTTGCTGAGAGTGTGGGATAAACTTTGAAAACCAAGTTGTTCAACCAAACTCCACAAGTCAGTTTACCTCTACGACACAAAATGCACAATTACATTACACAACTACACTACACTACTACTCAATGCAAAATACTCTACTACTCACGCAGACTCTACACAACAACATTAACATAACCAATGCAATATATCCAATATTTAGTGGTATGAAAAAGGAGAATGCAGAATGCAACAAAATGCAAAACATGCAACCGATGTGTATTTTTTCTTTTTCCAAAAGATAGATGCAAACCTACTATACTAATATTAGTTGTATGTATACTATGTAGAATAAAGGATCAAGATGAATGTTTTCTTCAGTTTCTTTTCACTATGATTTTTCTTTTCAGATTTTTCCATCTTTTTCTTGAAGATGGGACAATCAACCCTCAGATGTCTAGGTTGATTGCATTCAAAGCATTTTAGAGAAGAGGATGAATTTTCTGTCCTTCTCTTTGATTTAAAATTGGGTCGCCTCTGATTTCCTCTTATTTTAAGAAACTTGTTGAATCTTCTTACAAAAAGACTTAGATCATCATCATCATCTGGATCATTATCCTGATCACTTTCTTCTTGAATTGAAGATGATGCTTTAAGAGCAATTCCTTTCTTTTTCTTGTCATTTTCTTCATGTTGGTGTAATCTCAATAATTCCATCTCGTGTTCTTGCAACTTTCCAAATAGAGTGGCAAGGGACATGTTAGATAAATCTCTTGATTCATAAATGGCCGTTACTTTGGGTTGCCATTCTCTACTTAAACATCTTAACACCTTGTTTATGAGATCCTCATTTTGAAATTCTTTTCCTAAGGCTGCTAGATGATTTACTATATGTGTAAATCTCTTTTGCATGCTTTGAATATTTTCATTTGCATTAATTCTAAATAATTCATACTCATGAGTTAGTGCATTTATCCTAGATCTTTTAACATCTGTAGTTCCTTCATGTGTTAATCGAAGAGTGTCCCACATTTCCTTAGCACTCTTACAATTTGAAACCCTGAAATATTCATCCATTCCCAGGGCAGATGTTATTATATTTTTGGCTTTTAAGTTGTATTGTACTCGTTTTCTATCCTTTTCAGACCATCTATCTCTAGGTTTTTCTATAGTTATGCTTTCACTTGATGAACTACCATCTATTGAAACTCTTTCCACTGTGGTGGGTATATAAGGCCCTATTTCTATGGCTTCCCAAATATTTAGATCTATTGCCTCAATAAAAATTTTGTTAGACAAGTGGCCTCAGATATCTTAAGAAGGGGGGGTTGAATTAAGATATTCCAAACTGTTTCCCCTAATTAAAAATCTATTTCACTTTTTACTCAAGTTATGAATTCCCTTAATGACAATCTTCTTAAATATTAATTCAAATGAAGCAACTTGAATATGAATATAAAGCAATAATAAATAAAGGAGATTAAGGGAAGAGAAAATGCAAACTCAGTTTTATACTGGTTCGGCCACACCCTTGTGCCTACGTCCAGTCCCCAAGCAACCCGCTTGAGAGTTCCACTATCTTGTAAATTCCTTTTACAAGTTCTAAACACACAAGGACAATCCTTCCTTTGTGTTTAGAGATCCTTTACAACAAGAGACTCACAGTCTCTTAATCCCTTAGAGAATGAGAAGAAGAAGAGGAACAAATCTCTCTAGAAAGAGATGGATTTTACAGATTGAGCACTCAATTAATTCCTTAATGAATTGCAATTGAATTGGCCAAGGAATTCTTAAGAGGATAAAATGAATTTGCTCTTTGAGAGGATAAACACTTTGTTGTTCTGAAAATCTCTGAGCAATTTCGTGTTTAAGTCACATATATATAGACCATTGGTGGTCATGAGTAAAGCCTTTGAAAAGTTGTGACTCTTGAAATTATTTTTCTGAAAATCCTGTTTGGTAATCGATTACAGTAATTGTGTAATCGATTACAGCTTTTAAAATTTGAATTAAAACGTTCACTAACTGCTGGTAATCGATTACCAAAATTGTGTAATCGATTACAGCTTTGAAAATTTCGAATTCAAATTTTTATAGCTGTTATAAAACGTATTTGGCCACTGGTAATCGATTACATCCTCTGGTAATCGATTACCAGAGAGTAAAACGTTTGAGAAACACTTTTTATTTTAAATCACTTGGCCAAACCTTTGCTAATTCAATTAGGAATTCCCTTCCTAATATTCTAGTGATCATCTTGATGTTGTGACTTGTAATCTTGAAGTATTGTCTTGAATTTTAATCTTGAAAAGCCCATTTGCATCAATTGCAACACATCATCATGATCATCATCAAAACATCAAAGCCAATTGCATCTACAATCTCCCCCTTTTTGATGATGACAATACAATACCTGAAATCAAGATTCAAGCAAGCAACAAACAATTGTATATAGATAAAATGTGCATTCGTTTACTCCCCCTATATTTCGGAATTCATGATCACTTGATTTCTAAGTTTGTTAAGCTTTTTCTTAAGCTTTTTCTACAACCTTTTCTCCCCCTTTGGCAACATCAAAAAGCCAAAGACCTCGGAAATCAACACAGATATGACAAAGGAGTAGAAAATATATAAATATCAGAGTATAAAACACAAGAAGCCAAACTCACAAAGAAGAAATAATCAAACCAGAATCCAAATAACTGAAAATGTCAACAATCACAAAACATCCAAGACTGAAATTTTAAAGAAAAAACACAAGATAAATAAGCAAAGTACTTAGCATAATAATGTAAATTCTAAGAAACTAAAAGCCAAAATACACGGCTTATAAAAGATAAATAATCAGAAACTAAAATCTAAGAAGACGGAGGTGGTGGTGGAAGATCGAAACTCTGACGAATGTATCCGACATCCTCTTCAAGCTGTGTAAGACGAATGTCCATACCGGCAAAGCGTGAATCTAACGAGTCGAAGCGGTCACCAACATAAGAACGAAGACCCCGTAATTCGGAGAGGACTTCATTCATGAGTGCAGAATCTTCACGATGAGGAGGAGGTGAAGGAGTACGTTCATCTTGAGGAGGGAGTGCATCCTTCTTCAGCCATTGTCCATTTCGATCTTTACGATACCCAAAGGAGGTCACTGCACCAGCACCAATGGCAAAGGAACGCTTGACTTGAACAAAGGGTTCATCATCAAGCGGAATTTGAAAATGACGCAAAAACAGAGTAATCAAATGTGGATAAGGAAGAGGTGCATTGGCCCGTAATGCCTTATGCATTCGGTACCGAACCAAATGGGCCCAGTCGATCTGACGACCGGTTAGAAAAGCCCACATAAGAATCAAGTCCTCCTCAGAGGCTTGTGCTAAATTTGAAGACCGAGGAAGCAAAATTCTAACAATGATATAATGCATGATGCGATTATCAAAAGTTAATGACCCGGCCAACAATCTACCGGTCATTTCAGCTTGATCATTGCAGACCATGCGACGAGCATCATGACTCGAATAATCGAATTTCCAATCATCAACAATGGTGCCCTCAAAAGGTGCACCTTGACTGGGTAAATGAGTCAAAGAAAAGAAAAGTGACTGATCAATGACCATAGAAGTACCATGCACCTCAGACATAATAATACCATCCTGAATTTTTAAATTGCAGTAGAAGACCATTACAAGTTCAGGATAATATGGCAATTTAAATGACATGAAATCAACAAGACCAGAATTTTGAAACACTTGATAGCAATCAAACGTTTCATCATTAAAGAACTCTACGTCTAGGTACTTAGGGTCTAAGATTATTCTAGAAGAAAACTGAGAAAGGTACTGTAGACGTTGATCATCGGATGAAAACAGTGTTGATGATCTTGGAGATGACAAAGAAGGAGGAATAGGTGCTGTGGGTGCTCCGGATGGGCCGTGACGGCGATGGGCAGCAGCGGTAGCGGTGGAGGATGATCCCTTTCTCTTCTTTGATGGCTCTGCCATTTGATGAAGTTTTTCTGGATTTTGATCGGTGGAAGTGAAAGAGGAGTGAAAAAGAGGAAGATTGGGCTTTACGGGACGTGATTTGGTGAAGAATTGAGTGAGAATCGAAGGTTTGAAGTTCTAGGTATGGAGGAAAACGTGGAGGAAGCTTTGGCTGCGCAGCAGCTCTGATTTCGTGAGTATTTATAGAAGATGACGCATTGTAATCGATTACAGGTATTGGTAATCGATTACAGGCCCAATAAGCCTTCTGGTAATCGATTACAGGATGTTGTAATCGATTACAGGCTGCCTGTTCATGTGTAATCGATTACACTGGATGGTAATCGATTACCAGAGCCTATCCTAGGCTAGTTTCTAAGAGAATATCTATATTTAAGCTCAAATACATCCTATATGACTAATTTTCACTACTAATACACTAAATTCAATCATTCAATTACTATATACACAAGAAATCATAAATTCTATCATAAAAACAAGAATTCAAACAAGATCAAACAAAATAATCTACAATCAAAAGGTAAAAGTAAATCAACCAATCAATCAACCAATCAATCCTATTTTTCTAAATCTCTTACATCTAAGAGACCTAATTCTCTTCTAATAGAGAAAAACACTTCCTTGGGGAGAGGTTTAGTGAAAATATCAGCAAGTTGATTCTTAGTATCAACAAATTCTAATACACAATCTCCCTTTAAGACATGATCTCTAAGAAAGTGGTGTCTAATCTCTATATGTTTAGTTCTTGAATGTTGAACTGGGTTTTTGGATAGATTTATGGCACTAGTATTATCACACTTAATAGGTATGCGATCAAGAATGATGCCATAGTCAGATAATTGTTGCTTCATCCATAAAATTTGTGCACAACAACTACCGGCAGAGATATACTCCGCTTCAGCAGTAGATAAAGCAACACTGTTTTGTTTCTTACTATGCCATGAGACAAGAGCCGATCCAATAAATTGACAAGTTCCACTTGTACTTTTTCTATCAGTTTTAGATCCGGCAAAATCAGAATCAGAATATCCTATTAAGTTACATGTTGAATTCTTAGGATACCATAATCCTAAATTGATTGTTCCTAATAGATATCTCATGATTCTCTTTACTGCACTTAGATGTGATTGTTTGGGGTTGGATTGAAACCTAGCACACATGCATACACTAAACATAATATCAGGTCTACTAGCAGATAAATAAAGAAGAGATCCGATCATACCTCGATATTGTTTTATGTCTATAGACTGACCAGATTCATCTTTATCTAAGTAACAATTAGTGCTCATCGGTGTAGACATGTGTTTTGCACTATCCATCCCAAATCTTTTGATCAATTCCTTGCAGTATTTGGATTGATTGATGAATATACCTTCTTGAGTTTGCTTGATTTGTAATCCCAGAAAGTACTTTAGTTCTCCCATCATTGACATTTCAAATTCACTTTGCATATCAAGGGAAAACTCCTTGCACAATGAATCATTAGTGGATCCAAAAATTATATCATCAATATATATTTGAACCAACAAGATATCATTATGCTTTCTCTTTATGAATAATGTGGTATCCACTTTACCTCTGGAGAAATCTTTTTCAAGAAGAAAATTACTTAATTGTTCATACCATGCCCTAGGGGCTTGTTTCAAACCATAAAGAGCCTTTTGTAATTTATAAACATGGTTTGGTTTATCAGAAATTTCAAAACCAGGGGGTTGTTCAACATATACCTCTTCTTGAATTAAGCCATTTAGAAAGGCACTCTTAACATCCATTTGATAAAGTTTAAAGTTCATTATGGATGCATATGCCAAAAGCATTCTAATGGCTTCTAATCTTGCAACAGGAGCATATGTTTCTTCATAGTCTATTCCCTCTTCTTGATTATACCCTTTTGCTACTAACCTGGCTTTATTTCTAATGATTATACCATGTTCATCTAATTTATTTCTAAAAACCCATTTTGTTCCTATGATAGGATAATTTTCAGGTTTTTCTACTAATTTCCACACATTGTTTCTTTCAAATTGGTTTAGTTCTTCTTGCATGGCAATGATCCAATTATCATCTACTATGGCTTCTTTTATATTTTTAGGTTCAATCATAGATACAAAAGCCATATTATTGCATAAATCTTTAAGAGAGTGTCTAGTTGTTACCCCTTTTGAGATATCACCAATAATGTTGTCGAGGGGATGATCTCTTGAAGTTTTCCATTCTCTTGGGAGTGCATCATTGGATTTGCCTTCTTCTGGAGGATCTTCATTGTTTCCTTTGTCATTTCCTTTGGAATCTTGTTCATGAATGTTCATATGTTCTAAAGAATCTGCAATGTCATCTAGCATATTCTTTGTTGACAATATAGCATTAGATTCATCAAAGGTAACATGAATGGATTCCTCTATATTCATAGTTCTCTTATTATATATTCTATATGCTTTGCTTTGTAAAGAATATCCAAGAAAAATGCCTTCATCAGATTTTGCATCGAATTTTCCTAGATTATTTTTACCATTATTAAGTACAAAGCACTTGCAACCAAAAACATGTAGATGAGAAATATTAGGTTTTCTACCGTTAAATAACTCATATGGGGTTTTCTTTAAAATAGGTCTTATCAAGGCTCTATTCATGATGTAACATGCAGTATTGACAGCTTCAGCCCAAAAATACTTTGGAAGAGAAGTATCATTTAATAAAGTTCTTGCAATTTCTTCCAATGACCTATTTTTCCTCTCAACAACTCCATTTTGTTGAGGGGTTCTCGGTGCAGAAAAATTATGTTCAATACCATGTTCATCACAAAATAATTCAAAATCTTTATTTTCAAATTCACCCCCATGATCACTTCTAATGGATGCAATCTTGAGATTTTTCTTGTTTTGTATGACTTTAGCAAGTTTCCTAAATACTTGGAATGAATCACTTTTATGTGTAATAAATAATGTCCAAGTATATCTAGAAAAATCATCAACTATAACTAAAGCATAGTAATTTCCTCCAAAACTCATGGTTCTAGATGGACCAAATAGATCCATATGCAATAACTGTAATGGTCGAGTGGTTGAAACAACATTTTTAGATTTGAATGAGACTCTTGTTTGTTTGCCCTTTTGACATGCATCGCATAGTTTATCTTTTTCAAATTTCAATTTAGGCAAACCAACTACTAAATCTTTTGAAATTAATTTATTTAAGTGATCCATGTTTATGTGAGCAATTCTTTTATGCCATAACCATGGATCATCATCTTTACTAAGAAAGCAATGATTGTTTTCTTGTTTTATGCTTAAGTCTATCATGTAAACATTATTGACTCTATGTCCTACATGCTTTATATTAATGTTATGCGTATGTTCTATAAGACATTTCTGAGAATCAAATGATACTAGATAGCCTTTGTCACATAGTTGACTAACGCTAAGCAGGCTGTGCTTAAGGCCTTCAACAAGTAGAACATTTTCAATGGAGTTTGAAGAATTTGTACCTATTTTACCCACTCCAAGAATTCTACCTTTGTTGTTGTCACCATATGTTACATGCCCGCTTTTCTTTGGAGATATGTGTGTAAAATTTGATGCATCTCCAGTCATATGTTTTAGGCATCCGCTATCTATGTACCACTTCTTTCTCAAAGATACCTGCATAATCAAGTTTTTGACTTAGGTACCCAAATTTTATTGGGTCCTTACATGTTAGTATAAACTGAGGATCCTTTTGGGACCCATATCATTTTAATGTTACTGTAATTTTTCTTGAAGTAGCAAGATGATATGCCATGTCCTCTTCTTCCACAGTAAAAACAAGTGATAGAATTAGAATTACATTTTTGTGTGGAAGTGAAAAAGTTTTTATGAACCTTTTGTAGTTTTTCAGATTTATACCCTAGTCCATTTTTATTAGACATATATCTTTGTTTACTTAATATAACATCTAAATTATTTCTACTATATGAAAATTTTGCAAGAGAATTTTTTAACCCTTTAATTTCTTTTACATATTTATCACAACAACTACAAGAATCTGTTATTTTCTTGTCATTAATAGTGGAGATATTAACTTTTTCATTTGTTTTAGAGATTGAGACTTCATTTCTAAGAAGATCTAATTCTTTGTTTAATTTTGAAATTTCATTTTCTAAATTTGAAATTGTTTTCTTTGATGATGAAACTAATTTTGCAAGTTTAATTGATTCTTTATGCAAATCAACAAATGCATCTTGCAATTCATCAAAGGAAATAGATAAGTTGTTTGAAGATGTTACCTCTTCATCACTTTCGTAACTTTTTGCCATAAGGCAAAGATTTATCTCTTCATTTTCAGAATCATCAGAGGATTCCAAATCATTTTCATCCCATGTAATGTATGCTTTCTTTAGTTTCTTCTCACTATGATTTTTCTTTTCAGATTTTTCCATCTTTTTCTTGAAGATGGGACAATCAACCCTCAGATGTCCAGGTTGATTGCATTCAAAGCATTTTAGAGTAGAGGATGAATTTTTTGTCCTTCTCTTTGATTTAAAATTTGGTCGCCTCTGATTTCCTCTTACTTTAAGAAATTTGTTGAATCTTTTTACAAAGAGACTTAGATCATCATCATCATCTGCATCATTATCCTGATCACTTTCTTCTTGAATTGAGGATGATGCTTTAAGAGAAATTCCTTTCTTTTTCTTGTCATTTTCTTCATTTTGGTGCAATCTCAATAGTTCCATCTCGTGTTCCTGCAACTTACCAAATAAAGTGGCAAGAGACATGTTAGACAAATCTCTTGATTCAGAAATAGCCGTTACTTTGGGTTGCCATTCTCTACTTAAACATCTTAGCACCTTGTTTATAAGATCTTCATTTTGAAATTCTTTGCCTAAGGCTGCTAGATGATTTACTATATGTGTAAATCTCTTTTGCATACTCTGAATATTTTCATTTGCATTCATTCTAAATAGTTCATACTCATGAGTTAGTGCATTTATCCTAGATCTTTTAACATCTGTAGTTCCTTCATGTGTTAATCAAAGAGTGTCCCACATTTCCTTAGCATTCTTACAATTTGAAACTCTGAAATATTCATCCATTCCTAGGGCAGATGTTATTATGTTTTTGGCTTTTAGATTGTATTGTACTCGTTTTCTATCCTCTTCAGACCATCTATCTCTAGGTTTTTCTATGGTTATGCTTTCACTTGATGAACTACCATCTATTGAAACTCTTTCTACTGTGGTGGGTATATAAGGCCCTATTTCTATGGCTTCCCAGATATTTAGATCTATTGCCTCGATAAAAAATTGCATTCGGGTTTTCCAGTAGTGGTAACCCTCTCCATTAAAGATTGGAGGTCTATTGATAGAATTCCCTTCTGGAAATAAGGAATTTGCTGAGGCCATCTTTTTCTTGAAGCTTCTAAACTTTGTACAAGAATGAAGCTCTGATACCACTTGTTAGACAAGTGGCCTCAAATATCTTAAGAAGGGGGGGTTGAATTAAGATATTCCAAACTGTTTCCCCTAATTAAAAATCTATTTCACTTTTTACTCAAGTTATGAATTCCCTTAATGACAATCTTCTTAAATATTAATTCAAATGAAGCAACTTGAATATGAATATAAAGCAATAATAAATAAAGGAGATTAAGGGAAGAGAAAATGCAAACTCAGTTTTATACTGGTTCGGCCACACCCTTGTGCCTACGTCCAGTCCCCAAGCAACCCGCTTGAGAGTTCCACTATCTTGTAAATTCCTTTTACAAGTTCTAAACACACAAGGACAATCCTTCCTTTGTGTTTAGAGATCCTTTACAACAAGAGACTCACAGTCTCTTAATCCCTTAGAGAATGAGAAGAAGAAGAGGAACAAATCTCTCTAGAAAGAGATGGATTTTACAGATTGAGCACTCAATTAATTCCTTAATGAATTGCAATTGAATTGGCCAAGGAATTCTTAAGAGGATAAAATGAATTTGCTCTTTGAGAGGATAAACACTTTGTTGTTCTGAAAATCTCTGAGCAATTTCGTGTTTAAGTCACATATATATAGACCATTGGTGGTCATGAGTAAAGCCTTTGAAAAGTTGTGACTCTTGAAATTATTTTTCTGAAAATCCTGTCTGGTAATCGATTACAGTAATTGTGTAATCGATTACAGCTTTTAAAATTTGAATTAAAACGTTCACTAACTGCTGGTAATCGATTACCAAAATTGTGTAATCGATTACAGCTTTTAAAATTTCGAATTCAAATTTTTATAACTGTTATAAAATGTATTTGGCCACTGGTAATCGATTACATCCTCTGGTAATCGATTACCAGAGAGTAAAACCTTTGAGAAACACTTTTTATTTTAAATCACTTGGCCAAACCTTTGCTAATTCAATTAGGAATTCCCTTCCTAATATTCTAGTGATCATCTTGATGTTGTGACTTGTAATCTTGAAGTATTGTCTTGAATTTTAATCTTGAAAAGCCCATTTGCATCAATTGCAACACATCATCATGATCATCATCAAAACATCAAAGCCAATTGCATCTACAAATTTGCATTTGGGTTTTCCAGTAATGGTAACCCTCTCCATTAAAGATTGGAGGTCTATTGATAGAATTCCCTTCTGGAAATAAGGAGTTTGCTGAGGCCATCTTTTTTTCTTGAAGCTTCTAAACTTTATACAAGAATGAAGCAACGATACCACTTGTTAGACAAGCAGCCTCAGATATCTTAAGAAGGGGGGGTTGAATTAAGATATCCCAAATTACTTTCCCCAAATAAAAATTTATTTCACTTTCTTTTCAAGTTATAGATTCCCTTAACAATGAACTTCTTAAATATTAATTCAAATAAAACAATTTGAATATGAATGTAAAGCAATAATAAACAAAGGAGATTAAGGGAAGAGAAAGTGCAAACTCAGATTTATACTGGTTCGGCCACACCCTTGTGCCTACGTCCAGTCCCCAAGCAACCCGCTTGAGAGTTCCACTATCTTGTAAATTCCTTTTACAAGTTCTAAACACACAAGGACAATCCTTCCTTTGTGTTTAGAATTCCTTTACAACAAGAGACCCACAGTCTCTTAATCCCTTAGAGAATGAGTAGAAGAAGAAGAATGAATCTCTTTAGAAAGAGATAGATTTTACAGATTGAGCGCTCAAATAATTCCTTAATGAATTGCAATTGAATTGGCCAAGGAATTCTTAAGAGGATAAAATGAATTTGCTCTCTGAGAGGATGAACACTTTTTGTTCTAAAAAAACTCTTTTCAAATCGTGTCTCAAGTCACACATATATAGGCCTATGATAGCCATTCAATAACCACATGAAAGGATGTGACTGTTGAGAATGTTTTCTGAAAAACTCCTCTGGTAATCGATTACAATAAGTGTGTAATCAATTACACTCTTTAGAATTTAAATTAAAACGTTCAAAAACTGCTGGTAATCGATTACCATATATGTGTAATCGATTACACAGTGCAAATTTTGAATTCAAATTTTAATAGCTGTTGTAAATCAGTTTTGGCCACTGGTAATCGATTACATCCTCTGGTAATCGATTACCAGAGAGTAAATTTGTTGAAAAACACTTTTTTAACTTAAAATTCTTGGCCAAACCTTTTGCTAATCCAATTGGAATTTCCTTCCATTTTAATATCCTTTCTAAGACTCTATAGACTGTCTTGATCATCCATCTTGATTATCTCTAATTGCTTTGTCTTGAGTAAATCTTTGAGAAGCATATGATTCATGTAATCCTTTGGCATCATCAAAACATTCATCTTGATGAAAGCATACATCACATGGGATGAAAATGATATGGAATCCTCTGAAGATTCTGAAAATGAAGAGATAAATCTCTGCCTTATGGCTAAAAGTTACGAAAGTGATGAAGAGGTAACATCTTCGAATAACTTATCTATTTCTTTTGATGAATTGCAAGATGCATTTGCTGATCTGCATAAAGAGTCAATTAAACTTGCAAAATTAGTTTCATCTTCAAAGAAAACAATTTCAAAGTTAGAAAATGAGATTTCGAAATTAAACAAAGAATTAGATCTTCTTAGAAATGAAGTCTCAATTTCTAAAACAAATGAAAAAGTTAATATCTCCACTATTTCTGACAAGAAAATATCAGATTCTTGTAGTTGTTGTGATAAAGATGTAAAAGAAATTAAAGAGTTGAAGAATTCACTTGCAAAATTTTCATATAGTAAAAATAATTTAGATGTTATATTAAGTAAACAAAGATATGTGTCTAATAAAAATGGACTAGGGTATAAATCTGATAAACAACAAAAGTTTCATAAAAATTTTTCCACTTCCACACAAAAATGTAATTCTAATTCTATCACTTGTTTTTACTGTGGAAGAAGAGGTCATGGCATATCAACTTGCTACTTCAAGAAAAATTACAGTAACATTAAAATAATATGGGTCCCAAAAGGATCCTCAGTTTATACTAACATACAAGGACCCAATAAAATTTGGGTACCTAAGTCAAAAACTTAATTATGCAGGTATCTTTGAGAAAGAAGTGGTACATAGATAGCGGATGCTCAAAACATATGACTGGAGATGCATCAAATTTTACACATATCTATCCAAAGAAAAGCGGGCATGTAACATATGGTGACAACAACAAAGGTAGAATCCTTGGAGTGGGTAAAATAGGTACAAATTCTTCAAACTCCATTGAAAATGTTCTACTTGTTGAAGGACTTAAGCATAGCCTGCTTAGCGTTAGTCAACTATGTGACAAAGGCTATCTAGTATCATTTGATTCTCAGAAATGTCTTATAGAACATAAGCATGACATTAATATAAAGTATATAGGACATAGAGTCAATAATGTTTACATGATAGACTTAAGCATAAAACAAGAAAACAATCATTTCTTTCTTAGTAAAGATGAAGATCCATGGTTATGGCATAAAAGAATTGCTCACATAAACATGGATCACTTAAATAAATTAATTTCAAAAGATTTAGTAGTTGGTTTGCCTAAATTGAAATTTGAAAAAGATAAACTATGTGATGCATGTCAAAAGGGCAAACAAACAAGAGTCTCATTCAAACCTAAAAATGTTGTTTCAACCACTCAACCCTTACAATTGTTGCATATGGATTTATTTGGTCCATCTAGAACCATGAGTTTTGGAGGAAATTACTATGCTCTAGTTATAGTTGATGATTTCTCTAGATATATTTGGACATTATTTATTACACATAAAAGTGATTCATTCCAAGCATTTAGAAAACTTGCTAAAATCATACAAAACAAGAAAAATCTCAAGATTGCATCCATTAGAAGTGATCATGGGGGTGAATTTGAAAATAAAGATTTTGAATTATTTTGTGATGAACATGGTATTGAACATAATTTTTCTGCACCAAGAACCCCTCAACAAAATGGAGTTGTTGAGAGGAAAAATAGGTCATTGGAAGAAATTGCAAGAACTTTATTAAATGATACTTTTCTTCCAAAGTATTTTTGGGCTGAAGCGGTCAATACTGCATGTTACATCATGAATAGGGCCTTAATAAGACCTATTTTAAAGAAAACCCCATATGAGTTATTTAATGGTAGAAAACCTAATATTTCTCATCTACATGTTTTTGGTTGCAAATTCTTTGTGCTCAATAATGGAAAAGATAATCTAGGAAAATTTGATGCAAAATCTGATGAAGGTATTTTTCTTGGATATTCATTACAAAGCAAAGCATATAGGATATATAATAAAAGAACTATGAATATCGAGGAATCCATTCATGTTACCTTTGATGAATCTAATGCTATCTTGTCAAGAAAGAATATGCTAGATGATATTGCAGATTCTTTAGAACATATGAATATTGATGAACAAGATTCCAAAGGAAATGATAAAGGAAACAATGAAAATCCTCCAGAAGAAGTCAAATCCAATGATGAACTTCCAAGAGAATGGAAAACTTCAAGAGATCATCCCCTCGACAACATTATTGGTGATATCTCAAAAGGGGTAACAACTAGACATTCTCTTAAAGATTTATGCAATAATATGGCTTTTGTATCTATGATTGAACCTAAAAATATAAAAGAAGCCATAGTAGATGATAACTCGATCATTGCCATGCAAGAAGAACTGAACCAATTTGAAAGAAACAATGTGTGGAAATTAGTAGAAAAACCTGAAAATTATCCTGTTATAGGAACAAAATGGGTTTTTAGAAATAAATTAGATGAACATGGTATAATTATTAGAAATAAAGCCAGGTTAGTAGCAAAAGGATACAATCAAGAAGAAGGAATAGACTATGAAGAAACATATGCTCCTGTTGCAAGATTAGAAGCCATTAGAATGCTTTTGGCATATGCATCCATAATGGATTTTAAACTTTATCAAATGGATGTTAAGAGTGCCTTTCTAAATGGCTTAATTCAAGAAGAGGTATATGTTGAACAACCCCCTGGTTTTGAAATTCCTGATAAACCAAACCATGTTTATAAATTACAAAAGGCTCTTTATGGTTTGAAACAAGCCCCTAGGGCGTGGTATGAACGCTTAAGCAATTTTATTCTAGAAAAAAAATTCTCTAGAGGTAAAGTGGATACCACATTGTTCATAAAGAGAAAAATATATGTTGATGATATAATTTTTGGATCCACTAATGATTCATTGTGCAAGGAGTTTTCCCTTGATATGCAAAGTGAATTTGAAATGTCAATGATGGGAGAACTAAAGTACTTTCTGGGATTACAAATCAAGCAAACTCAAGAAGGCATATTCATCAATCAAACCAAGTACTGCAAGGAATTGATCAAAAGATTTGGGATGGATAGTGCAAAACACATGTTCACACCTATGACCACTAGTTGTTACTTAGATAAAGATGAATCTAGTCAATCTATAGACATGAAACAGTATCGAGGTATGATCGGATCTCTTCTCTATTTATCTGCTAGTAGGCCTGATATTATGTTTAGTGTATGCATGTGTGATAGGTTTCAATCCAACCCCAAACAATCACATTTGAGTGCAGTTAAAAGAATCGTGAGATATTTATTAGGTACAATAAATTTAGGATTATGGTATCCTAAGAACTCAACATGTAACTTAATAGGACATTCTGATTCTGACTTTGCCGGATCTAAAACTGATAGAAAAAGCACAAGTGGAACTTGTCAATTCATTGGATCCGCTCTTGTCTCATGGCATAGTAAGAAACAAAATAGTGTTGCTTTGTCCACTGCTGAAGCGGAATATATTTCTGCCGGTAGTTGTTGTGCACAGATTTTATGGATGAAGCAACAATTATCTGACTATGGTATCCTTCTTGATCGTATACCTATTAGGTGTGATAACATTAGTGCCATAAATCTATCCAAAAACCCAGTTCAACACTCTAGAACTAAACATATAGAGATTAGACACCACTTTCTTAGAGATCATGTCCTAAAGGGAGATTGTGTATTAGAGTTTGTTGATACTAAGAATCAACTTGCTGATATTTTCACAAAACCTCTCCCCAAGGAAGTGTTCTTCTCTATTAGAAGAGAATTAGGTCTCTTAGATGTAAGAGATTTAGAAAAATAGGGATTGATTGGTTGATTGATTGATTGATTTACTCTTATTTATTGTTTGTAGATTAATTTGTTTGTTTGATCTTGTTTGAATTCTTGTTTTTATGATATAATTTATGATTTCTTGTGTATATAATAATTGAATGATTGAATTTAGTGTATTAGTATTGAAAATTAATCATATAGGATGTATTTTAGCATAAACATAGATAGTCTCTTAAGAAACTAGCCTAGGATAGGTTCTGGTAATCGATTACCATTTAGTGTAATCGATTACACTAGAACAGATGGCCTGTAATCGATTACACAATATTCATGTAATCGATTACCAGTAGGCTGCCTCCTCCTGTAATCGATTACCATTACTTGTAATCGATTACCACGCGTCCTGCTCTATAAATATCACGTTTTCAGAAATCTCCTGCGCAGCCCCTTCCTCCTTGCGCCGTACCTCCATTCCCAAACCTCCAAACCTTCCTATCTCACTCATTTCTTCATCAAATCGACTCCCGTAAAGTGCAATCTTCTTCTTTTTCATTTTTCTTTTGATTTCACCGATTAAAATCTACAAAAAAAACTCCCTCAAATGGTAGAATCATCAAAGAAACGAAAGGGTTCTTCCGCCTCTGCTTCGGCTTCAAGAGCTCATCGTTCTGGAGCCACTAGCGCATCCACAGCACCAATTCCACCCTCATTGTCCTCTTCCCCAGTGTATTCTTCCGACGAACAGCAGAAATGGTACTCCAATCTTTTCTCATCTCGTTCCATTATCGACCCTAAGTTTATTGATATGGAATTCTTTTCTGCTGAAACCTTTGATTGCATTCAAGCCTTTCAGAACTTAGGTCTTCTACCTTTTATGTCATTACAATTGCCTATTTATCCTGAATTGGTTAAAGCTTTTTATTGTAATCTTGAAATTCAGGACAGCACTCTGATTTCTGAAATTTTTGGGATAAAAATGGTCATTGACCAATCCCTTTTCCATGACTTAACCAAATTACCCAGTGACGGTGTACCATTTGAAGGTACACTGAATGACGACTGGAAATTTGATTTCTCTGCCCATGATGCCCGCCAGTTGGTTTGCACCAACAATGCGGATATGACCGGACGTCTTCTTGCCGGGTCATTGGCTTTTGAAAGCCGCATCCTTCACTATTTAATTGTGCGTATTTTGCTTCCACGGTCTTCCAACCTTGCCCAGGTTTCTGAGGAAGATCTAATTATCATGTGGGCCTTTCATACAGGGTGTCAACTTGACTGGGCACACTTAGTCAGATATCGCATGCATAAGGCATTGCGATTAAATGCTCCACTACCATATCCACAGCTTGTCACTCTCTTTTTCCGCCATTTTCAAATTCCTCTTGATTCTGAACCTTACGTTCCAATCAAGAGATCCTTTTTAATTGGTGCTGCTGTGATTGCTTCTTTTGGTTACCGCAAAGAGCATGATGGCTCTTGGGTCAAAAAGGGTGCTCCACCCATTGATGATGAAGGCAACCTACCAGTTGAAGATAATTCCTCTCTTCTTCGAAAGCTTTTGGAAAAGTTCGATGGTCTTCAGACTTTTGTTGGTGACAAGTTTGATACTATGGAATTGCAAGTCGACATGCGGTTTGATGCCATGGAATCAAGGATCACCAAAGTTGAAGAAGATGTCTCCTTCATCCGTACTTGCTTTGATCCACCACCACCGCCTCCATCATCCTCTTAGCTTATATGTTATTATTAAGACTAAGTATTATTAGTGGTTAAGTATTATTAGTACTCTGTTTTATCGCCGTGTATTTGGCTTTTTATTGCTCTAGTTATCGTAATCTTGCACTATAATTATATTTCTAGACATTGCTTTTGTTGATTATGACAATGTATGGATTTATTTTGGTTTAATGGTTGGCTTTGTTTGGATATTTATTGTGTTAATGTTTGGATATTGATTGCCTTGCTCTAGTTCTTTTTGATGTTGCCAAAGGGGGAGAGAACTTGGGAGAGAACATGGGTTAGAAATCAATTAGAAATTTAGAAATTTATCGTTAAGAAAAGTTAGGCATACATGCCAAAAGATAGGGGGAGTAAGGGTTGTGTGAACGTGCTATCATCTTGCATATAGCTTGTCTTGATTTCAGGTATTGTCATCATCAAAAAGGGGGAGATTGTAGAATAAAGGATCAAGATGAATGTTTTGATGATGCTAAAGGATTACATGAATCATATGCTTCTCAAAGATTTACTCAAGACAAAGCAATTAGAGATAATCAAGATGGATGATCAAGACAGTCTATAGAGTCTTAGAAAGGATATTAAAATGGAAGGGAATTCCAATTGGATTAGCAAAAGGTTTGGCCAAGAATTTTAAGTTAAAAAAGTGTTTTTCAACAAATTTACTCTCTGGTAATCGATTACCAGAGGATGTAATCGATTACCAGTGGCCAAAACTGATTTACAACAGCTATTAAAATTTGAATTCAAAATTTGCACTGTGTAATCGATTACACATATATGGTAATCAATTACCAACAGTTTCTGAACGTTTTAATTCAAATTCTAAAGAGTGTAATCGATTACACACTTATTGTAATCGATTACCAGAGGAGTTTTTCAGAAAACATTCTCAACAGTCACATCCTTTCATGTGGTTATTGAATGGCTATCATAGGCCTATATATGTGTGACTTGAGACACGATTTGAAAAGAGTTTTTTTAGAACAAAAAGTGTTTATCCTCTCAGAGAGAAAATTCATTTTATCCTCTTAAGAATTCCTTGGCCAATTCAATTGCAATTCATTAAGGAATTATTTGAGCGCTCAATCTGTAAAATCTATCTCTTTCTAGAGAGATTCATTCTTCTTCTTCTACTCATTCTCTAAGGGATTAAGAGACTGTGGGTCTCTTGTTGTAAAGGAATTCTAAACACAAAGGAAGGATTGTCCTTGTGTGTTTAGAACTTGTAAAAGGAATTTACAAGATAGTGGAACTCTCAAGCGGGTTGCTTGGGGACTGGACGTAGGCACAAGGGTGTGGCCGAACCAGTATAAATCTGAGTTTGCACTTTCTCTTCCCTTAATCTCCTTTGTTTATTATTGCTTTACATTCATATTCAAATTGTTTTATTTGAATTAATATTTAAGAAGTTCATAGTTAAGGGAATCTATAACTTGAAAAGAAAGTGAAATAAATTTTTAATTGGGGAAAGTAATTTGGGATATCTTAATTCAACCCCCCCTTCTTAAGATATCTGAGGCCGCTTGTCTAATTTTGCAGTACAGGAATAATTTTGCAGGCCTTGAAAGGAATGCAAAAACACAAAAAATGAAGTGCAGAATTTAAGATAGAATAGAATTTTGAAAGCAGAATATGAAATAGATTTAATAGCAATTCAAATTATCATAGTTGCTACAAGCAATGATCATATTGTGAAAGTTTAGTCAATTTCATTAGAGGTAGTTCAATGGAATTAATCCCTAAATTCATTGAGATATCAAATTAGATTGAAACATCATCCAATCAATTTGTGATTAAATTTGAAATTAGGAAATGAATCCATAACCTAATTCAGTTCCAATCCTAAGCACCCTCATAATCATGAAAATGAAAAATAGGATTGAAGAAGAAGATGAATATTCACACAGGATTTGAAATACTAAACCAGAACTTAAATTCCTTCTTGCTTGGACTAGATCCTTGGACTGATTAGGTTTTTAGCCTTTCATGATCATCACCAATGGAAGAGCAACAAAATTTGTGCAAGAAAAATGAATAACAATTGAGAGAAAAAGAGAGAAAAGAGTTTTTTCTAAAAGCTTGCAAAAGAAGTTTCTAAATTCTATTTCATACAAAATGGAAATAACTAACTAACTATACTAATATATATTGTGACTAATTGGAAGGAAAAGATGGGTCTTGATTAGGCCCATCTAATCTATCTAATTAAGCTAATTACACAAAGCAAAACCTAATTTCGCAGCCCAATTATCCAAGTGCAAAGGCTCTGACTTCCAAGCATAAAATGACCCTCAAAACAAAAGAATTGGCCTAAGCTTATTTCTAAAACAATTGTAGCTTTTTCCCTTAGCTTTCTAGGGATTACTCATATTCACCATTTGGCATTTGGTAGTGTCCTATATGATGGAAGATTGCTTGAGAAGCTTCTAAGGAGGCTGGATCTTTGAGCTTCAATAAGGTTATTCAATGGTGATTTTTAGCCATGGAGTTGCAGCGAAAGATAAAGGAGAAGAGGTGAGAGAATGTGTCATCCACTAGGGAATAAGCCATGGAAGGAGAAGCTTCACCACCAAGAGTGTGCCTTGGATTAGAAGCTTAGAGAGGAAGCTTCAATGGAGGAAGAGAATGAGAGAGAGAGAAAGTGGCGTGGAAAATTGAAGAAAGGGAGAGAAGTTGAACTTTGAAGTATGTTTCACAAGACTCTCATTCATCCAAGTTGTGAAAAGTGTTACACATGTTTCTATTTAAAGTCTATGTCACTAACTAAATGATATTCACTTTATTTCATGTGAATCAAAGAGGAATTTCCAAGGATATGTCAAAGGTATCTTAGCATATTCCCTTTAGATGCCACAAGAATGGAAGGTGTAACTCGAGCACATGGGAAAGGAATATGCCACAAGAATATTCTACAGGAATATTCCAAGAATATGCCAAAGGCATCTTAGCATATTCCTTAAGAAGCTAGAGGGGGGAAACTCCACACCCCTCTAATAGCTAAGCTCACCCCCATGCCAAAATACATGAAAATACAAAAAAGTCTCTATTACAAAGACTACTAAAAATGCCCTAAAAATACAAGGCTAAAGCCCTATACTATTAAGGTACCCTTAACTCGTAGGGTAGGGTGTTATTAATTTGTAGGATATCCTACAAACCTAAAATTGCAAAAATACAAGGCCCAAAAGAAGGAAAGCCTATTCTAATATTTACAAAGAAAAGTGGGCTCATACTTAGCCCATGGGCCCAAAATCTACCCTAAGGCTCATGAGAACCCTAGGGCCTTCTCCTGCATCTCTGGTCCAATCTTCTAAGAGTCTTTTATCCAATGCCCTTGGGGGGTAGGATTACATCATCCCCTCTCCCTTAAAAAGGATTTGATCTTAAATCCAGAGGTTAATGAAACTTTGGGCTTCTTCTCTCAATACCTGTAAAAAGAATAAAAACATATATATTAGTGGTGTTGAGTATGTTAAAGTAGGGTGAGGTCTAAAAACCTCTTTCCTAGGTACCTTCCCATGAGGGAACATGGTTCCTCACCAACTCAATGAGTGGTGCTACAAGTATAGAAAAATATAGGACAAACCTTTTGTAAGAGTTTGTTAAGTCATGCAAGCCCCAAATTTCTCTTATACTTGGCGGAGTAGGCCACTCAGGAAGGACCTTTATTCTCTTTGGGTCTGTGGAAACCACTTGATCACTATTTAAAAAATTAAGGAAAGTAATGAAATAAAACATACCTTTTTATATTTTCATGTTGATTACTCCTACCAAAAAGTATGATAAACCTAAGGTGTTCCATATGAGCACCTAGGTTTGTATTGAAACCAAAAATAAGAACAAACCTACCTAATGAGTCCCTATGTATGTGAATCATGAAGATATTGGATGCATGGGTGGTTTTACCAAAGAGGGTTGCACCACTCAACACATTCATCATACCACCTATCATAGGGATTTGGTGCCTCTTAATACCTATTTTGGGCACCAACAAAGCACAGGGGTTTAAGCTCTTACGAACCAAACCCTCATCCAACAACTCTTTTACTTGAGGAATAACCTCAAGCTCAAGAGGTATGGTAGTGCTAAGGGAGGTTTCCCTTGATAGGAGAAGATAGAAGGATTATTTAAGAAGGAGTGTTCTTTTGATATCACCTTTTGTTGCAAAATGATTTTCCTTCTTAACGATCTTCTTGGAGGAATCCTTTTCCCCTTTTTCCTTCCCCTTGGCCTTTAATAAAGACAAGGCCTTACTATCCTTCTTTTTCTTTTGCCTTAACCTTGGTCTTTCTTTGGATAAGAGTGAGAGCCATAAGATTTTAAAGTAGGCTTTCTTTTAAGTTGTTGCTCTACCCTTATGCAAAGTTGGACTAGGTCATCTAGGTCCCTATATGGAAGAGCTCAACCTTATCCCTCACTTCCATATTAAGTCCACTAAGGAACCTAGCAATACTTGTTCTTTCCTCCTCCCTAAGCCCAGCTCTCAAAAGGAGTAGTTCCATTTTTTACCTATACTCTTCAACACTCATACTCCCTTATCTAAGCCTTTGAAGCTTGTCCCTAAGCTCCCTTTCATAGTAGGAGGGGATGTGCCTCTTCCTAAGGGGACTTTTCAAGTCATTCCAATACTCTACTGGAGGATTCCCATAAATCCTTCTTTCCCTAACAAGGGAAGTCCACCTATAGAGGGCATAATCTTGGAAGCTAAGGGTAGCCAAAGGAATCTTCCTTTCCTCACTTGTATGATGGAAAGCAAAGAGTTGCTCAACCATCATTTCCAAATCTAAATAAGCCTCTACATTGTCCTTTCCATTGAAGTATGGGAGGTTAATGTTATCCTCTTGAGGCTTTCTTTCCTTTTCTCTCCTATGGGAGTGAGGTCTAGGATATGACCTATGCCTTCCTCTATAATAGTCACTAAGTTCTTCACTTAGGCTTTTGCAAGAGTCATGACTACTATAGGAGGCATGTTTTTATTTTCTTAACTCTTTTAGTATTTTCCTTCTTTCTTTTTTCCTTATTTGTTCCCTCTCATCTTGACTTATTTCTACCCTCTCTTTTCCTTTTTCTTTTCTTTCTAGTTTTTCTTTCCATAACTAAAGGGAACTCAACTCATCTAATATTCTAGATAGAGGGTCCTTATGACTAGCTAGTACCCTCCCCATTAACACTAGATGAATGGTGACTCATGTTGGTTCCTAAGTTGTGGTTCTTTCTTGTTGGGGGTTTGCAAAAGGTAAAAGCTAGGGTTCAAAAGAACTCAAGAAAAGCGTGATAGGAAGAAGAAAGTATTATATAATAACAAGATAAACTGGGCGTGACTAGTAAAGAAAATAAGCTATGAAGGTAAGCAAGACACTCACTATCCTAAGAGTGTTTGGATGACCTTATTTAAGGTTCCCAACAAAACACTCACTATCCTAAGGGAAAATTGCCTAAAATTATTACACACAAATGGAAGTAGGGTGACCTATTGGATGCTCCCAACTTACTTCCAATGAAACGCATTTTTGTTACAAAATTTGAAAGCAAAGCAAATTGCCAATTACAAAATTAGAAAAAAAATTCCTCAATTTTGGTGGCTATTCTCTCTTTGGTGTTTCACTCAATTTGGAGTGCTTCTTAGTCCAATAGCTCTTAAGTGTGTTAGCCCCTTGCTTCTTGACTCAAATTCTCCAATTGATGTCACCAATCCTCCTTTCCAATTTCCTATATGGCAACTCACAAACCAAGAAACAAAGAGACAAGCAATGATGTAGCTCCATGTGGAGCTTGTAGGCCTTGGATCTTCTTCATAAATGGAGTCCTTTTCTTCTTGAATATCAATGGAAGTGAACTGGAGAAGGAAGAAAGATGATTGGAGAAGTCACTTCAAGGAGAAGATGAGTCAAGAACAAGCTCACCACTATAGGAAGCCATGGATAAGAGCTTGAAGGTAGGCGAAGATGAGTGGAGGGAGAAGGAGAGAAGGAGCACAAAATCTTATGCCTCAAATGAGGTCTAAACTTTGAATTTTAATTCTCAAATGATCAAAGTTGACCAAAATGCACACACAATGCCTTTATTTATAGCCTAAGTATCAAACAAAATTGGAGGGAAATTTGAATTTCTATTTAAATTTCACTTGAATTTGAATTTGAATTTGTGGAGCCAAATTTGGAACCAAAATGTCACTAACTATGATTAGTTAATTTTAGCTATGGTTCAGCCCACTAATCCAAAATCAAGTCCAAGATTCTCCATTAAGTGTGCTTAGGTGTCATGAGGCATGTAAAGCACGAAGGACATGCGCAAAGTGTGACTATATGATGTGACAATAGGGTGTAGCAAGCAAATGCTCACCTCCCCCTCCATAATTTAATTGGATTGGGCTTCTCCAATTCAATTAAATTTATCTCCCAACACAAACACACATCAAATAGTGCACTTAATCCATGTGAAATTACAAAACTACCCCTAATGCAAAAACTAGTCTAGGTGCCCTAAAATACATGGGCTGAAAAATCCTACATTACTATGGTACCCTCCCTACACTATGGAGCCCTAAATACAAGGCCCAAAAATAACGAAACCTTAATCTAATATGTACAAAATTAAGTGGGCTCATACTTAGCCCATGGGCCCAAAATCTACCCTAAGGCTCATAAGAACACTAGGGTCTTCTCTTGCCTCTATGGTCCAATCTTCTTGGAGTCTTCTATCCAATTCCCTTGGGGCATTGGATTGCATCAAGCAACAACCAAAGACCACAAATGAAATGAAAGCTAAACCAATAGAGTTTTAACATGAAAAATTTTCAAGGATTATTCAACAATTAAAGCAATGAAAAGCACATAAAAGCAAACTAGGACTCAAAGAGAAACCTAGAATGGCTCTAGAGTAGAGTAAAAAAAACTATAAAAAAAAGACTCAAGAAATATCTAGTTTTGACACTTGTTTTCACACTACTTTTCAATTGAAATTTCAGAACTATGATTGGTCTAAAATAGGTATTAATTATAGAACAAATTTTGAGCCAAAACAACAAGCACACTTCCCTTTCACTTTTTTTTTTTTTTCCTGGACACTGATTTTTTTCTACCAAATTGTATTATTTTTTCCTTTTACCAAAATCACTTGGTTCTTTTTCTCTAATTTTTTTCCAGATGTCTAGAAAATTCAGTAAAAATTTTAGTTCAAAAGTCGTAGTGACCAATTCCCAGTAATTTTGATAAGTTCGTATGTTCAAGCTTCCAGCACCAGTAGTTTTAGGCTTTGAATTTGTTAAGCATGGTATATTGATTGTCTTAGGCTTACTTTCAACTTTCCTATGTATGTTAAACTCACTAGGCTTGTTTACCACAGTTTTAGGAGTTCAATATACACTTAGGATCAAAATTCCAGCCAGCAATTCAATCACCAAAACTCAAATTCACAATAGACACAATCATAAGGAAACCTAAAAGTTCAAGAAAAGGTTCACAATCAAAGACTCTCTAAGAATTTTGCATGAACATGTTAAGGACTAATTGACATGCAAGATTTGACTCAAATCAAATAATAGGCTAAAAACAATTTCGTACACTCATGAACAAATGAGTTAGGCAAAGAAACAAGAAAAATAAAATTCAGCACAACATAAGGAATCTTATGTGACAAATTTCATGACTAGACATGACTTTTGTGACAAAACTACAATAGGTGAAAATGTCACTCTAGATTTTTGAGTTTTTCTTCTACTTTAATGTTTTTGTAAGAATTTTATGGTTTAGGTTTCTGTTCGACCAGAATACCTGTTTACTCCCTCTTCCAAATTGGTATTACTTGTTTTTATATGGGAGTGGTCTTACCAACAAGCGCATCGGGTCGCCAAGTAAAATAATTAAAACAGAATGAACCGAGTATCGAACACAGGGAACTTGTTCATTTAGCAAAGTTTTGTTAAATAAGCAGGCATTTGCAAACAGAAATTAATGATTGTGAATTAAAGCAAAAGTATGTTCTATCCTAAGTAAAAGCAATAAACGAGAACAAGTAAGTGTGAAAACATATATCTAAAGGCATTCGGTCCTCCTACTGAGTAAGTTGATGCAATTAAAGATTTTTTTCTAATTAAAGATGTTCTTGTGTTCTATGCTGAGGACGAAAATACCAAACACCGATTCCTCTAGAGTTTGGACTAATTTAAATCAAACTTCGTTCGCAGATCCCTCTTGTTGAACTTAGCCTAATAAAGAAAACTAAAACCCTGCACATTATCCCTAGCAATGCAGTTATTCAGTCCCTGCTCTATCAAGTTTTAAGGAAGCAGTACATTTCCCAATGCTAAAGTCCCTAACGGCACACACAAATGGGTGATCAAGCCACAAGTATGCATACAATAAGCATAGATAGAAGCAGTGAAGACATAAAACAACCTTAATTAGATATGAAAAAGAGTTTACATCAACTACTCAATAAGAATCCCCAACTGAGGGTTTTATCCTTTTATGGCAAGGAAGCGCTTTTTACACTGAAGAAGAGGAATCAAAAGAAATTGCTTGCTTACAAAGGAGTGGGGATGTTTCCTCCACCTCTAGGAATCTCACAATCACTCAAAAACTCACTAATCTCCCTAAAAGATGAAAACTTGGCCCCTTGCTCTACTCTACGCTCTCTGAAATTCACACTCTTCAGGCCTCTGAGTAGTGAATAGTTCTCTTCACTCCCTCTCAATTCTGTGCAAATCAAGCTTAAAAAGGGCTTCCTGATCTTGACATCGCGCTTAGCGCCAATCTCGCGCTTAGCGCGAGTAAGTGAATTTGTCTTAGCGACAATCTCGCGCTAAGCCTGGAAAGCAACAGACGACTCACTTAGCGAGCTAATAACGCGCTAAGCACGTGCTTGCATAGCAGATGTCTTTCCAGATTCCCCTTTACTTGCTAAGCATGCTGGTGTTGGGCTTAGCCGTTGATGTGCATTAAGCGCATTGAGCTCACTTAGCGCGATGAATCCTTTGGCACTTCTTCAAAATAGCTCCTTTTTGCCTGAAATTAAAGAAAATTTAACATTAATTCCATGTAAAGAGGCTTCTACTGAGCAGAGATCAAAACAAAGCAATTTTATTTACAATCCTACCAAAAAGAACCATAAATTGGGAGATTTATATACATTTTGGAAAATTTTTCTATACAAAAGTTAGTTGTAAATGACGACTAACAGTTTCAGCCACAAAAAGAAATAGCAATACAAAACTCAAAGGAACCTAAACTCAACACAATTCATGGTTCAAGAACAAGAACAAGAAATTTGAACCATAGAAAATAAAATCTAGCTTTTGTAGCAAGTTTAATCGGTGGAAATTCTAAAGGATCATGTTAACAACATTCAACACAAGACATGTGAGGAAATACATGTAGAAAAATTAAGAAATAACAATGAAGGATAATGGAGGTTTAAGGAGTACTTACTTAAAGCTCTTGTACTTTGATACCACTTGATGGAAGCTTGCTTGAGAAGCTTCTATGGTGGCTGGATCTTTGAGTTTCAATAAGGTTCTTCAATGGTGATTTTTAGCCATGGAGTTGTAGCAGAAGATAAAGGAGAAGAGGTGAGAGGAGGCGCCATCCACTAAGCAATAAGCCATGGAAGGAAAAGCTTTACAACCAAGAGAGTGCCTTGGATAAGAAGCTTAGAGAGGAAGCTTCAAAGGAGGAAGAGAATGAGATAGAGAGAAAGTGACATGGAAAATTGAAGGAAGAAAGGGAGAGAAGTTGAACTTTGAAGTATGTCTCACAAGACTCTAATTCATCAAAGTTGTGACAAGTATTACATATGTTTCTATTTATAGCCTAGGTCACTAACTAAATGAAAAGTGAATTTCATTTTCATTTCATGCGAATCTAAAAGGAATATTCCAAGGATATGCCAAAGGCATCTTAACATATTCCAAGAATATGCCAAAGGCATCTTAGCATATTGCAAGAATATGCCAAAGGCATCTTGGCATATTTCTTTTAGATGCTACAAGAATGGAAGGTGTTACTCTAACACATGGGAAAGGAATATGCCACAAGAATATTCCAAAGGAATATTCCAAGAATATGCCAAAGGCATCTTAGCATAGTCCTTGAGAAGCTAGAGGGGGGAACTACACACACCCTTCCAATAGCTAAGCTCACCCCATGCCAAAATACATGAAAATACAAAAAAGTCTCTACTACAAAGACTACTCAAAATGTCTTAAATTACAAGGCTAAAACCCTATACTACTAAGGTACCCTTAACTCGTAGGGTAGGGTGTTCTTAATTTGTAGGGAAAGCCTAAAAAAAGGAAATCCTATTCTAATATTTACAAAGAAAATTAGGTTCATACTTAGCCCATGGGCCCAAAATCTACCCTAAGGCTCATGAGAACCCTAGGGCCTTCTCTTGCATCTCTGGCTCAATCTTCTTAGAGTCTTCTATCCAATGCCATTGGGGGGTAGGATTACATCATCCCCTCCCCCTTGAAAAGGATTTGACCTCAAATCCAGAGGTTCTTGAAACTTTGGGTTTCTTCCCTCAATACCTGTAAAAAGAATAAAAACATATATATTAGTGGTGTTGAGTATGTTAGAGTAGGATTGCATCACTATAGGTCATGTAGAAGGCAGATAAGTCAAGTAAGCACAAAAAATCCGAAAATAAGCAACAATTATCAATGAGGCCTATATATTTGCCTAAGTTGAAACTGAGTTGAGGTGAGAAAATAAGAGTCAAAGAGAGGTCCTATGAGCTAAGAAGAATAGAAAAACACTAAACTAAAAATGCTCAATCAATGCACAAACACACAAATATTATGAAGACCTTGAAATGGGAAAACATAATCTTTGGGTGGAATATGAAGAACACAAGAAATCAGTGAGTTTCTTGAACAATAAGCTTTTGAAGTATCAAGAACTTAAGGGTAAAAATTCATGAAGAAATAATAACCTTAAAGACTATATTATCCAAATTTATCAAAGGAATAGACAATCTTAACAAGTTGTTAGGATATTATAGAAGTTCTTCTAACAAATCTGGAAATGGATATGATGGAAAGGTATATGTTCATGATGAAGACACAATTGTATGTTGTTTCTATGAAAAAAACTGGACACATGAAATTCAGATGCAGGGATCGTCCTAAGACGGGTTCACCCAATCATTTCATGACTAACACAAAAGGACCTAAAAAGATTTGGGTACCTAAGAAAATATATTTTTTTTGTTACAGATATCCTTGATAGTAAGAAACAGATTCTTGTCATGGTACCTGGATAATGGTTGCTCACGACACATGATGGGAGAAAAGTCTATGTTCCAATGCTTAACTCTCGATCATGGTAGAATAGTGATGTGTCATTATTTTCTCATATTTCTTAACCCTTTTTGTCACCATTTTAATTACTGATTAGCCTTAATTATCAAATTAATAATGCAGTTTTATCATTTAGGCCTACTTGACTAATTTTGTGTATTTAATTTAATTTCAGGAGAAATATAAGCAATTGGACTTGAATCCGGAATTGGGCTTGGACTTGAAGAGAGCAGACAATTTTATTTTATCAAATCTTATCTTATCCAGATTTTATTTCATCCAATCTTATCTTATCTTGTCCAGATTTTATTTTATTTTGTTTATGGGCTTGGACTTGAAGAGAGCAGACAATTTTATTTTATCAAATCTTATCTTATCCAGATTTTATTTCATCCAATCTTATCTTATCTTGTCCAGATTTTATTTTATTTTGTTTATGGGCTTGGACTTAAAATAGAATTGTAAGCTTTGGGGCTGAGAACCTATATAACAACACCAAGATTTTAGTTTTAGGGAGTTTTGGGAGTTTTTCGAAGAGAAGAATAATTCTAGGATTTTAGAATTCCAATTTTTACTGTTCATGCGCACTGTTCACGTAGAATAAAATTTGTTTTCTGCAATTTCGTTTATGCTTCAATCTACAATTTCATTTTCTACTGATTAATGGAAGGCTAAGTCTCCAGCGTTGTTTTCTCTCGAGGATCAAGCACAACTCTCTTTGAGGTTTTGTTATTATTATTGAATTCTGATCAGTTTTTCCTCTTCGCCAATTACTCTATATTTGTTTCTATTAATCCATGCATGCTTAGTGCTTGATTAATTGTCTCTGCGCTTAATTTACGTTCATGCTTAATGATCACTTTCGTTCATGATTAATTGGTGTATGTGTTGCTTAATCACATAATGACAACCTTATGTTAATTTTTGCTTAGTAATTTAATTTAGGGTTGGATTAAGTGGTTGAACTGATTAAGGATAAATTCTCGTTACCTAGGATAAGAGACTTGCTTGTGAATCAAGGGGAAACAACATGTTTTAATTCTGTTATTTTCTAATTCAAATTTGCTTGTTGTTTAATTTACAAAAACAAACAACCCATCCCCCAATTCGTTACTATTTTCTTACTATCTGTTATGAGCGTTTGGTTGACCATTGCTCGTTGGGAGACGACCTAGGATCACTTCCTATATACTGCATTTTTAATGTTTGTTTGATTCGGGTACGGCCTCAATCAAATTGGGCGTCATTGCCGAGGAGCAGTGGTCCAAAGTTTCATAATAGTGTTTAGTTGTTTTGAGTCTAGCTCTGTTGTTTAGTGTGTGAGTGTGTGTTGTTTTTTTTTTTTTGTGTAGTGTTCTATTTCGCATTTTAGTCGTGTCCCTTGTTTAGCACTTCCCTATTTTAGTTGCTCACAAAATTGCGACTGATTTTGTGTAATGCTGATTTTTTTGTGTAATGTTGTGAACAATGTTTAGTGACTGAACTAGCGACTGATTTTGCAATTTAATTGGCGATTTTTGTTTTGATAGTTAGAGTTGTTATTTTTGGCTGATTTTTTGTGTGGTAGTTTCTTTGGATCCATATTTTGTGTGAAAAATACCAGGAGCACTTGGTGTGGCTGAATTTGAGAGAGACAAAAAAATTGGGAACTTGTTTTTAGCAAAACTTAAAACAACCATAACTTTTGCTCCGGGTATCAGAATGACAATTATTATATATGCATTTGGGGTAGAAGAAAATTTCCCATGCCATGGCAATAGACCGGAGGTCCATTTCCATTTTAAACTTAAAAAATCAGCCGCTTACTAAGTTTTTTTTTTATTTTTTAGGTATTATTGTCTTATTTTTCTAAACTTTCCTTAGGTAGTTTTCATTGTTAGACTTTTGAATTTTTGTTTGAAATTTTTTGTGCTATCTTTTCATGATTTTAGGGTGTTGTTCACAAAATTTCAGCTCATTTGGATATCGTTTGACTATAGTTGTAGTTTTACCCCCTTGTTAGGTGCTTGTTGAGAAACACATTATTTGTTGCATATAGTGCATGACTAGGGGCAATCCAGGTGATTTAGAATCCTTTGATCCTGAAATAGATAGAACCTTTCATAGATTAGCTAGGCATAGTGTGCATCCTGATCATTTTGAGCATTTTGAGCATTCTGAGCATATGTTCTCAAGACTAGACTAACACACTTGCTACCTAAGTTTCATGGTCTTGCAAGTGAAGATCCTCATAAGCATCTTAAGGAGTTCCATATTGTTTGTTCCACCATGAAGCCCCCTAATGTCCAGGAAGATCATATCTTCCTAAAGGCTTTTCCTTATTCTCTGGATGGAATGGCAAAAGATTGGTTGTACTACCTTACTCCCAGATCCATCTCCAGCTGGGATGACCTTAAGAGAGTGTTCTTGGAGAAATTCTTCCATGCATCTAGGACCACTGCCATCAGAAAAGACATTTCAGGCATCAGGCAACTTAGTGGAGAAAGCTTGTATGAGTACTGGGAAAGATTCAAGAAATTGTGTGCGAGTTGTCCTCACCACCAGATTTCTGAGCAACTCCTTCTTTAATATTTCTATGAGGGACTTAGCAACATGGAGAGGAGTATGATTGATGCTGCCAGTGGTGGAGCTCTTGGAGATATGACCCCTGCTAAGGCTAAGAATTTGATTGAGAAGATGGCTTCCAACTCCCAACAATTCAGTGCAAGAAATGATGTTATTGTCCTTAGAGGAGTCCATGAGGTGGCCACGGATTCATCTTCATCTACTGAAAATAAAAAGCTTGAGGGAAAACTTGATGCCTTGGTCAACTTAGTAACTCAGCTTGCCATGAATCAGAAATCTGCACCTGTTGCAAGAGTCTGTGGTCTATGTTCTTCTACAGATCACCATACAGATCTTTATCCTTCTTTGCAGCAATCTGTAGTCCATGAGCAACCTGAAGCTTATGTTGCAAACATTTATAATAGACCCCCTCAGCAGCAAAATCAACAACAGCAGAATAATTATGACCTTTCGAGCAACAGATACAATCCAGGTTGGAGGACAATCATCCAAATCTGAGATGGGCAAGTCCTCCACAACAACAACAGCCTGTCCATCCTTTTCATAATGTTGCTGGTCCAAGCAAGCCATATGTTCCTCCTCCAATGTAGCAGTAGCAGCAAAAACAACAATAAAGGCAACAACCAACTGAGGCCCCTCCTCAACCTTCCTTAGAAGAGTTAGTGAGGCAAATGACCATCCAAAATATGCAATTTTAGCAAGAGACAAGAGCCTTCATTCAGAGTCTGACAAATCATATGGGGCAGATGGCTACTCAGTTGAACCAATCTCAGTCCCAAAATTCTGACAAATTGCCTTCACAAATTGTGCAGAATCCAAAAAATGTGAGTGTCATCACCTTGAGGTCTGGCAACCAAATTCAAGTGCCTCCACCAGTAGCAGCACCTGCACCTGAACCTGTCAAGCTTCATTCTACACCTGAAAAAGAGGATGAGATAGTTGCACAAAAGAGAAAGCTTCCTAACAAAAATTTTCATGCAGGTGGACCTTCTTCTAGTAATTCTAACTTACAGCAGCCTTTTATCCCTCTTCCATTCCCACCTAGAGAAATTCCAAACAAAAAAAGATGGAAGAAGCGGAAAAGGAGATCTTGGAGACCTTCAGGAAAGTAGAGGTGAACATACCTCTGCTAGATGCCATCAAGCAAATTCCATGATATGCCAAGTTTCTAAAGGAGTTGTGCACCCACAAAAGGAAGCTCAAAGGAAATGAAAGGATTAGCATGGGCAAAAATGTGTCAGCATTGATAGGTAAATATGTTCCTCACATTCCTGAGAAATTTAAGGACCCAGGTACTTTCTGTATACCTTGCATTATTGGGAACAATAAATTTGAGAATGCCATGCTAGATCTAGGAGCATCAGTTAGTGTCATGCCTTTATCCATTTTCAATTCTTTATCTCTTGGACCTTTGCAATCTATAGATGTGGTAATTCATTTGGCAAATAGAAGTGTTGCTTACCCCGTAGGTTTCATAGAGGATGTGTTGGTTCGGGTTGGTGAACTTATTTTTCCTGTTGATTTTTACGTTCTTAATATGGAAGAGGGATTTTCCCATGGTTCAGTTCCAATTATTTTAGGCAGACCATTTATGAAAACATCCCAAACCAAGATAGATGTTTATGCTAGCACGTTGTCTATGGAATTTGGTGATATTGTTGTTCATTTTAACATTCTTGATGCCATGAAACATCCATTTGAGGATCATTCTATTTTTCATGCTGAGATAATTGATCAGATTGTTGATGATTATATGTTTGATTTTGATTATGTTCTTCATGGTAGGAAACATCCATTTTTATCTGATCTACATACTTGTCATTCCTTATGCATTGAATCTAAATCTGAGTTTGAATTTGATCTTGTATCTGATTTTTATCCTGAGAGTGAATTTGAATTTGAGTCTGGTTCTGATTTTCTGGGTGTTGTACCTCTTGATGTTGATTTTTTAGAGTCAGAATGCACTTACCATGTTGCAGGAAGTACAGATACTTCTGACTTGCTTTATGAGGTATAGGCTGAGGAACCTTCCTCTTCTCCTACCCTGGTTCCTCCCACTGTTTAGCCACCACCCACACCAGAGTTGAAGCCCTTACCAGCAAACCTCAAATATGCTTACTTAGAGGACAAGGAAAAATTTCTAGTGATCATCTCTGCCTCCCTTGCTGCTAAGCAAAAGAAGAAGTTGTTGCTAGTGCTCAAGAAGCACAAAAAAGCCATTGGATGGACTTTAGTAGACATTCCTGGTATTAGCCCATCTACCGGCATGCATAGGATACTTTTAGAGGATGGAGCTAAACCAATGAGGCAGCCACAACGGCGACTCAACCCCGTTATTCTAGATGTGGTGAAAAAGGAAGTGACCAAGCTCTTACAAGCAGAAATCATCTACCCCATTTCTGACAGCCAGTGGGTGAGTCCAGTCCAAGTGGTCCCTAAGAAGACAGGCCTCACAGTGATTAAGAATGAAAGGGATGAGCTTATCCCCACAAGAGCGCAAAACAGCTGGCGAGTTTGCATTGATTATAGGAGGCTGAACCAGGTAACCAGAAAAGATCATTTTCCCCTGCCATTCATTGATCAAATGCTTGAGCGCTTGGCAGGTAAGTCCCATTATTTTTTATTGATGGTTTTTCTATTTATTTACAAATTCATATTACTCCTAAGGATCAAGAAAAAACCACATTCACTTGTCCCTTTGGCACTTTTGCCTATACGAGGATGCCTTTTGGCCTATCCAATGCCCCTGGTACCTTCCAGCAGTGTATGCTTAGCATTTTCAGTGATTTTTTAGAGAGTTGCATAGAGGTGTTTATGGATGATTTTACTGTTTATGGATCCTCTTTTGATGATTGTTTGGATAGTCTGGATAGAGTTCATAATAGATGCATTGAAACTAACCTTGTGCTGAATTTTGAAAAATGTCACTTCATGGTAGACAAGGTATAGTTTTAGGGCATATCATTTCCAGTAGGGGCATAGAGGTATACCCTGCAAAAATAGCTGTTATTTCACAATTGCCTTACCCCTCTTGCATTCGAGAGGTTCCTTCTTTTCTTGGTCATGCAGGGTTTTATAGGCACTTTATCAAGGATTTTAGCAAAGTGGCCCTTCCATTATCCAATCTGCTGCAAAAGGAGGTGGAATTTGATTTTGATGACCGGTGCAAAGAGGCTTTTGATTGCCTCAAGCGTGCGGTGACTACCACCCCTATCATTCAGGCACCTGATTGGACAACCCCATTTGAGCTAATGTGTGATGCATCCAATAACTCATTGGGGGTTGTCCTTGCTCAAAAGATTGATAAGCTGCCTCGGGTGATCTACTATGCTTCCAAAACTTTGGATGCTGCTCAAGCAAATTACACTACCACAGAGAAGGAGCTATTAGCGATAGTTTTTGCTCTTGAGAAATTTCGTTCATATTTGCTTGGTACTCGTGTTATTCTTTATACTGACCATGCAGCTCTGAAGTACCTATTGAAGAAGGCTGAATCAAAGCCTAGATTCATCAGGTGGATGCTTTGGCTCCAAGAGTTTGATTTGGAGATTCGTGATTGGAGCGGTGCACAGAACCTCGTGGCTGACCACCTAAGTAGGATTGAGCGTGTGTCTGAGGACTCACCCATTCGGGATGATTTTCCGGATGACCATTTGTACATTCTGTATAGTATTTCTGATTCCTTCCCCACTCCTTGGTTTGCTAATATTGTGAATTATTTGGTTGCTTCTGTTTTTCCTCCCTTAGCATCTAAAGCTCAAAATGATAAAATTAAGAGCGATGCTAACATTATATTTGGGATGACCCCTATTTGTGGAAGTTGTGCAGTGACCAGATTATTAGGAGATGCATTCCAAACCCTGAGATCGACTCGATCCTACAATTCTGTCATTCTTCCGCACCAGGTGGCCATCTTGGCATACAGAGGACAGCTCGCAAGGTGCTTGACTGCGGTTTCTATTGGCCCACCATCTTCAAGGATGCGTGGAGAATTTGTAGCACTTGTGAGCCTTGTCAGAGAGCAGGAGGCTCACTTTCATGGAGACAACAAATGCATCAACAACCCATGTTATTCTGTAAGGTGTTTGATGTCTGGGGTATAGATGTTATGGGGCCTTTCCCTGTCTCTTTTGGTTTTGTTTATATTCTCCTTGCTGTTGATTATGTTTCAAAATGGGTGGAAGCCAAACCCACCAGAACTAATGATGCTAAGGTTGTTGTAGATTTTGTTAGATCTAATCTGTTTTGCAGGTTCGGAGTCCCTAGAGCCATCGTTAGTGATCAAGGCACCCATTTTTGTAACAAATCCATGTATGCCTTGCTCAAAAAGTATGGGGTCGTGCACAGAATTTTCACACCTTACCATCCCCAAACTATTGCGCAGGCTGAGATTTCAAACAAGGAGATAAAAAGGATCTTGGAGAAGATTGTGCATCCGAATAGAAAGGATTGGAGCACCAGGCTGGATGATGCTCTTTGGGTGCATAGGACTACCTATAAAGCACCCATGAGAATGTCCCCTTATCAGGTTGTCTTTGGCAAGGCATGTCATCTTCTTGTAGAGATAGAGCACAAAGCCTACTAGGCTGTAAAGACCTGCAACTTCTCTATTGATCAGGCTGGAGAGGAAAGGAAGTTGCAACTGAGCTAGATGAGATCCGTTTCGAAGCCTATGAGAATTCCAAATTCTACAAGAAGAAGACCAAGAAGTTCCATGATAGTTTGATAGCTAAGAAGGACTTCGGGGTTGGACAGAAAGTTCTATTGTATAACTCTAGGCTCGAACTCATGAGTGGTAAGTTGAGGTCAAAGTGGATTGGTCCTTTTGTGGTGACTAATGTTTTTCCTTATGGTACAGTTGAGATCAAAAGTGAATCCACAGATAAGAGCTTGAAGGTCAATGGACACCGGCTGAAACCATTCCTCATAAATCCCTCCTTGGTGGATATAGTGGTAGAGGAGACCTCTTTACTTCACCTTAATTCTCTCCCGTCATGACTTGGGGAGTTTTCTTTTTCTATCTCCTTCTTTACTTTTATTGCACTTGTCCAAATTTATCGATTGTTTTGATTGCTCTTGATCTTATGATTGTGCTACATTGAGGACAATGTGTTTAAGTGTGGGGGGGAGGGGGAGATTGTTCTTTTTTGTTCTTTATTTGGAGTTTTCTAGGTTAATTTTGTTAGGTATTCTAGGTTAATTTTGTTATTTTGGTTTTATGTTTTGTGTACAACATTGCATGGTTCTCTTTGAATTATAGGTTATGTACAGATAATGAGTAACTATTTTTGAAATAGGAGTTTTATGGCATTTTGTGAATAGAAATCCTTGTTTTTTCTCTACATGTCAACTTAGTTTTGAAAGTTCGAATTGAAAGTGATAGATTTACCCTTGGTGAGAATTTGAGCCATCATCATCTATTTTATTCGGTGTGTTTTGCCCCATTGATTGCTTGCACTATAGTCTTGGCTTGACTCTTGTTGATACTTCTTTCTTCACATGCATGCTGGGAGATGATTTAGGCATTTTGTTCTTATAAGCCTCTAGCCAAATGAGCCTACCTTGAATTAATTCCTTTGATAGCCCCTTTGAGCCTATGTTCCCCTTTCTTTGTTTTGAAGCTCATTACAAGCCTTAAGTGAAAAACCATGATCTCACCCTACCCTTAAGGAATTTTGGAGCTTTTGGAATTGTTTTGGGAATAAGTGTGTGTGTGTGTGGGGGGTGGGGGGGGGGTATGTTTCATTGGATGATATGTTTTTGTTGGTCATGCTTGATGATGTATTTTGGTCATGCTTGATGTATATACATATATTGCCTAATTGTTGCTTTATTTTTCAAATGCTATTGTTCACGTTTAAAAAAACAAAAAAAAATGAAAAAAAAACAGAAAAAAAGGAATGAAGTTGAATAAATGAGGTCTTGGTTTGAAGACTTGGATTGGTTTGAGGACTTGGTTGATTTTGTTTTGGGTTTACTTTTTATGCTTAATTTTTAATTTTGGATTTGGGGTTTATTACTCTTTCTTAGTTCCCACTTATTCCCCATTGCTCCTCTATTCCTTTGGGTTTTAGCTACTTATCCCATACTTTCCTCTACCTTGTCCTTGGCCCCATTACAACCTTAAAAGACCTTTTGAACCTCATGTGTATGTGTTTGTGGTGTGGTTGTCAATTTTAGAGTCTTGCCAAGTCTATGTGGTGTTTGTTTTCATGGGTGCTCTGAGAGTAAACAGTAGCCTAGACACTTGAGAGATAGAGTGCATATCTTATGAGGCTGTATCACTTTCCATTTTTGAGTTGATTGACTATCTTGCCATGTTTGAGATGCTTGGATGATTTTCATGACTGTCTTGATTCTTTAACTCTCTACGTGTTAGATGTTGCCCATTCCTTTCATTCATTGAGATTCATTGAGAAATATGTAAATGTTTTTGTGTTTGTTTGTCTCTCTTTAATGTCTCTAGATTTGTTTCTTGCTTTGTTTTTTTATTTTGCCCAGGAGTGCAAAAGGATAAGTGTGGGGGAATTTGATGTGTCATTATTTTTGTCTATTTCTTAACCCTTTTTGTCACCATTTTAATTACTGATTAGCCTTAATTGTCAAATTAATTATGCAGTTTTATCATTTGGGCCTACTTGACTAATTTTTTGTTTTTAATTTAATTTCCTGAGAATTATAAGCAATTGGGCTTGAATCCGGAATTAGGCTTGAACTTGAACAGAGCAGACAATTTTATTTTATCAAATCTTATCTTATCCAGATTTTATTTCATCTAGATTTTATTTCGTCCAGATTTTATTTCATCCAATCTTATCTTATCTTGTCCAGATTTTATTTTATTTTGTTTATGGGCTTGGGCATGTAGACTCTGTAGAGAGAAGACAGGTAGACTCTATAGTGAGGAGAGTAGACCAGATGGAGAGAAGACAAACAATTCGAGGCAGAGGAAGACCCAAAAAGACTATAAGAGAGGTTATCAAAAAGGATCTCGAAATTAATGGTTTGGATAGAAGTATGGTACTTGATAGAACATTATGGCGGAAGTTGATCCATGTAGCCGACCCCACCTAGTGGGATAAGGCGTTGTTGTTGTTGTTTATGGGCTTGGACTTAAAACAGATTTGTAAGCTTTGGGGCTGAGAACCTATATAACAACACCAAGGTTTTAGTTTTAGGGAGTTTTGGGAGTTTTTCGAAGAGAAGAATAATTCTAGGATTTTAGAATTCCAGTTTTTACTGTTCATGCGCACTGTTCACGTAGAATAAAATTTGTTTTCTGGAATTTCGTTTCTGCTTCAATCTACAATTTCGTTTTCTACTGATTAATGGAAGGCTAAGTCTCCAGCGTTGTTTTCTCTCGAGGATCAAGCATAACTCTCTTTGAGGTTTTGTTATTACTATTGAATTTTGATCAATTTTTCCTCTTCACCAATTACTCTGTATTTGTTGCTATTAATCCATGCGTGCTTAGTGCTTGATTAATTATCTCTGCGCTTAATTTACATTCATGCTTAATAATCAGTTTCGTTCATGATTAATTGGTGTATGTGTTGCTTAATCACATAATGACAACCTTATGTTAATTTTCGCTTAGTAATTTAATTTAGGGTTGGATTTAGTGAGTGAATTGATTAAGGATAAATTCTCGTAACCTTGGATAAGAGACTTGCTTATGAATCAAGGGGAAACAACATGTTTTAATTCTGTTATTTTCTAATTCTAATTTGCTTGTTGTTTAATTTACAAAAACAAACACCCCCCCCCCCAATTCGTTACTGTTTTCTAACTATCTGTTATGAACGTTAGGTTGACCATTGCTCGTTGGAAGACGACCTAGGATTACTTCCTAGATACTACATTTTTAATGTTTATATGATTTGGGTACGGCCTCAATCAAATAGTCACTTTCGAAGGGAATCAAAAAGGTAGAATAACCAACATAGTTAAGATAGGTATTCACCCATATCCCTCTATTGATAATTTTTTATTTGTTGAAGGTCTTAAACACAATCTACTAATCATAAGTCAATTATGTGACAATGGATATGATGTCTCCTACAACAAGGATGAATGTGCCATCCTATATGATGATGGGTCCCCATTATTATCTGCCAAGAGAAATGGAAACCTCTACAGGATAAGATTGGGGGAACTCTCAAATCAAAAGGTGTCATGCTTACTTTCTATCAAAGAAAATCACTCATTATGGCATAGAAAACTTGGCCATGCAAGTTGGAAGTTAATCTCCAAACTACAGAAAAACAACCTCATAAGAGGTTTACCAACTATGTCATATAAGGATGATTTACTTTGTGAGGCATGTCGAAAGGGGAAACAAATTAAAAACTCTTTTACTAGTAAAAACATTTTTTTCACCTTTAGACCTCTCCAACTATTACTACTTGATTTATTTTGTCCAACCAAAACTGCGTCTACCAGTGGTAAGATGTATGGACTTGTCATAGTGGACGACTACTCTAGATAGGCATGGTTTATGTTCCAAAACCACAAGGATGAGTCTTTTGACATCCTTAAATTCTGTAAATGTTTTCAAAATGAAAAAGGAGTATGCATTACTTCAAAAAGGATAGTATGGGAGGATTTGACTCAAAAAGACTCCCTACAAACTGTGGAAGCGAAGGAATCCTAACATATCATATTTTTATCCATTTCAATGGAAATGTTTTATTCTTAACACAAAGGATAGTATGGGAGGATTTGACTCAAAAAGTGACTATCGTATATTTCTTGGATACTCTAAAACTTTGAAGGCATTCAGAGTGTACAACTCAAGAACCTTAGTTGTTGAAGAAGCTATCCATATAAGATTTGACGAAAATAAGCCTGATAAAGAATTATCAGAGCTAGATGAGTCTTTTGTAGATTTACACCTGGACTATAGCTCCATAGCAACTAACTCGTCTAGACAGGACCTAGAGCTAGTAGCATCCACTCAATAAGAAGCTCATGCTAAAGTTAGAGAACCAACTAGATGTGTCATGAGAAAGAATCATCCAGAAAGTCAGATCATTGGTGATCTAGCAGATCATGTTCAAACAAGATAGTCATTAAGAATACAAGGACACATTGCATTGATCTCTAAGACGGAACCCAAACACATTGACGAGGCCATGAAAGATGGCAATTGGGTGAAAGTGATGCAAGAAGAGCCTGACCAATTTCAGAAGAATGATGTTTGGAAGCTAGTCGAACTACCAAAAGGAAAGAAAGTAGTTAGAGCAAAATGGGTATTTTGCAACAAACTGGACAAAGGTGGTAAGGTTATGAAGCAAGGCAAGGTTATTTGCCAAAGGTTACTTACAATAGGAAGGTATAGACTACAAAGAAACCTTTGCACCTATTGCACATGTATGAGCAATATGCATTTAACTTTCATTTGCGGCTTATAGCAATATGAAGGTGTATCAAATGGATGTAAAAAGTGCATCTCTAAATGGCTTAATCCAAGAGGAATTTTATGTTGAACAACCTCCAGGATTTGAAAGTGAAACCCTTCCTAAACATGTTTTTAAAATCAACAAAGACTTATATGAACTTCAACAAACTCCCAAAGCTTGGTATGAAAAACCAAGTTCATTTCTTTTGGAAAATGGCTTTGAACGAGGAAAAGTTGACACAACCCTCATTTGTAAGAATTATGATTCTCAACTTTTATTAGTACAAGTGTACGTGGATGATATATTTTTTGGTGCTTCTTAAACACCAAATTTACTAAAATTTCATATCCATTTTATGACGTTTATTTGGCATTTTAGTTAACTTTAGGCCTTGTTTTGAATCAAATTAGCTTTAAATTCAGTTTTTACTTTGTCTTCGGTATAATTTCATGTTTTAGTTACTTTTGATGAATTTTTTAATAGTTTTTCTAGCCAAAAACCGGTCACTCTAAGCATAGCTCTAGATGCCTAAAATTAGCATAATGTTTTGGAAGGAGAAATTGCAAAAATTGAAGATAAAAGCTAGGAAAATCAAGAGCAAGATATTTTTCAAGGATATATCACCTGAAGAAAAAGATAATTACTTGAATTAATTATAGATATTACTTGTTTATAATTTCTTGTGATTATCTCCTTAATTAAACCTAGTTATAATTCTATAAATAGTAGATTACACATTCATTGTAATAGTGGTAGAAGTCCCGAGCAGTTCTTAGAATTATATTTTGGATTTCCACCTACTAGACGCCTCCATTATTCCATTAGACACTCTAGGTTTCATTGTATTATTTTTATGAGTGCAATTCCTTCCACCTAGGAGATGAAAGGATGAACCTTGTTTTACTTTAATTCTATCAATTCAATACTTTAGCTTGAGTTCTTTATTTGTTTTCGTACTTAATGCTTTTATTTGATTGGTCATCTTATAGATGAATTCAGGAATTGACTTGCGCTTTGGCGAGCCTTGTTGAAACCTAAACATGAATCAAGTACTTAATTAGGATTATCTCAAGGGATAGAATAATCTTGGTTAATCCTCGCTAATTCTCCACCACTAATGTGCATTGCTTGTGTCGGTATGTCCAAGGCATTGGGTATTGGGCAAGAAATTTAGAATCTTCGACCATGTGGGAACTGGGGTAGAATACATTACTGAATTTGGGATGAGCAACAGAGAAGAGTGGAGAATTGTGAAGTTGCAGTGGATTAAGTGAATTCCATGTCCAAACCTAGACATTCATTCATTAAGATCGACTTCACCATCCAAGTCTAGTATTTCTATATTTAATTAATTATTTTGTTGTCATTTAATTTTGATTGCAATTTATTTTATGTTATTTATTTCATGACATTCACAAAAATACAAAAACCTAGTTTTTAGTTAAATAATTACATGAAATCCCTCCTTTATTTCTTTGGCAGACGACCTAGACAATAGTTCAGTTACTACATCATGATTGGGTTACACTTGGCCTATAAGTTGAATCTAACGTGAAATAAAATCCTAATAGTGCTACTAATGAAATGCTTTGTGAAGACTTTTCTAAGCTAATGTAGATTGAGTTTGAAATGAGCATGATGGGAGAGCTAAAATTCTTTCTTGAATTGCAAATAAAGCAAACAAGCCATAAACCAAGAGGGGGTGAATTGGTTTTGAAATCAAATCAAACATAAAAATAGAGTTTTGGAAAACTTTCACTTCCAAGGATCGTATCACAAAATTTTGTTTAAAACCAATATCTAATCACTTGATAATGATTGTCATCATCTGTGAATCATGCATGTTTTGATTATGCCGAAAAGAATTTACTTGATAATGATTGTCGTCATAAAAAAGGGAGAGAATGTGAATGTATGAATATAGGGTTTTGATGATGTCAAAGTAGAATCAAACAAGGTTTCTTACAAGGTTACTTCAATAAACATTCAAAGGTTAAGCACTGCTTCAAGATTAATTCAAGGTCAAGCAAACAAGATCAAGAAAAAGATAAGGCCTTAAATAATCAATTGGTTGATTGGTTTTTTCCTTAAACAAATTGTTTCCAAGATATCAAAGGCTCTGGTAATCGATTACCAGGCGGTGTAATCGATTACCAGAAGACAAGTTTGCAAATCAGCTTTTTAAAAGGGTTTGAAATTTGAATTTTGAAAGTTGTAATCGATTACTAGTTGTTCGTAATCGATTACCAATAATAGAACTCCTGAAATTCAAATTGAAAAGTCATGACCCTTCAAAATATAACTGTGTAATCGATTACCAGAAACCTGTAATTGATTACCAGTGAAAAGTTTCAGAAAAGCTTTTTGAAAAGACATATCTCTTCAAACCATTTTGAAAAGGCACAATGGGCCTATATACATGTGTGTCTGACTTCGAAAAGCAAGAAGAGAGAGTTTTCGAAGAAAACTTAATTGTCAAATGCTCTCTAAACAACTTTTGGCCAAACACTTGCAAATCTATTGAGAATTTATCTAGGAACTTCAATCTGTATTATCATCTCTAAAAGAGAGAAATTCATCTAGGATCTTCAATTTTTATCATCTACTCTAAAGGAGAGAAATATTTCTTTTCATCTCTTGAACTCAGTTGTAATCAAGAGACGGTGTGTCTCTTGGAGTGTGAGAATCTTGAACACAAGGGTGAGGGATCCCAAGGTGTGGAAAATCTCAAGTGGGTTGCTTGAGGACTAGACATAGGCACGGGAAGTGGCCGAACCAATATAAATCGAGTATGCATTTCTCTCTTCCCTTATCTCATTTATTTTATTGCAATCAATTTTGTCTTGCACATTTAAAGAACATTATTAAATTGATTGTTGCTTCTTCTTCTACATTCTAAGTTGATCATTTAAAAAGGGGGTTAAAAGTTTGTTAGTGGGAAATTTTGTAAGACTTGATTCACCCTTCTCTTAAGTTATTGAGGCCATTTTTCCAACAATATCCTTTTGATAAAGTTCTTTAAATAAAAATCTTTTAAACTCAGTAAGTTGATCAAGAAAACAATGAGAGAGAGACAAGATCAAGAGAAAAGGTACACCAATTTTTATACTGGTTCACTCTCTATCTCTAGAGAAGCTACTCTAGTTATCTAATTCAATCTGAATTAGATTCCCACTATGCACTTTGAGTTCTTACAAGCAATCACAATCAATCTCAATTCCTACCCAAATAAAAGAGACTAAGGTACCCAACCCTAGGGTCCTTTGTGAATGAAAGCCTAAGAGACTCCTACCCTTAGCCCAAACTAGAAACCCTATTCTAGCATGCCTTCATAAACTCATGCATATGCTAAACAACATAAAAAAACATATGAAAATTGAGTGAAGGAGAAACACAACCTGGTCATTCAAATGCAAGAACCAAACTTGATTGAATGGATCTCTTCTTGATCTCACAAGATGTTAACAACTCACTTTAACCATGAATGCTACAAAAATGAAGACTAGAATGTGTGAGTCGCAAATGCTCGTTCTAATTCATTCATTCGAATTCATGAAAGTGAGAACACAAGGTGGGTATATATAGAGAAAACAATTATAACTACCTGTAGTTGATTAAATTGCCATGGTAATCAATTATTTCAAAGAAGTAATCAATTAGATTCTCATTTTAATTGATTAAAGTGTTCTTCCCAACACTTGGAAAAATTTCAAGAACAATGTAATCAATTAGATTCTTGATTTAATCGATTAAAGTGTTCTTGATCACTATTGGGAACACTTCCAAGAACGATGTAATCGATTACAATAACTTGGTAATCGATTAAAACAAAGACTCATGAAAATGAGACATGGTCTCAACTGAATAATGTAATTGATTACAGATAACTGGCAATCGATTAAACCCGAATGAGGATCTCTTTACAAGCTTCAAATGACTTGTGTAATCGATTATGAATAGCCTGATAATCAATTAAAATAGAGGGTTTTATACACTGAAGAGGTTTCAAACTCTAGAAACAATCTTCCTACTTCTACATGATGATGCATGATGTACATGAGGATAGATTAAGACTAAGACACAATAATCAATACAAATGTCACTCAAGGAGTTGCGCATGTAAAAAGACAAAACTTCTTCAACCTTTAAAGTTTACTCTTTATGTTGCTCCCCCTATCTCTAGCAAAACAGACCGTGGTATCTTGAGAAGCATGGGGATACCATCTTTTCCACTCTTATCACCTCGAGCTATCTGTATGGAGAATAATAATTATAACAGGAAAAACAACATCATGTATGAGGCCAAAATCAAGCTCTGTGAAGAATGGTAGAGGTGGGGGATTGTTCTTTTAAACACTCACTACTATCATCACACTCTCATGGAACCACCGTTTAGAGACAAACGCGCAAAAGATGTCATATAGGAAGGCACAATTGAGAAGAATAGTTCCAACCTGATTAAGAGAAAAAGGTATATGTCAATCAGTAGGTGCTTTTGTTCATAATAAAAGTTCAGTAGTATCCAACAAAGCTATATCTTCAATGATTTGTTAGTTTAACTATTATATACATGCCCCATGTGTGACTCTTATTCTTAAATTCAAGAGTATCACAAACAAGTAAATAAGGACATAGTGCCTTAGATGAGTTTTTTCAAAAAACCAAAGATTGAGAAAAAAAAATAACTATAAATCATTAATTACCTTGAGATTTAGTATGCAAACAATCTGAAGAACTATAATTATCAATGTGATACCTTGAATGACAAAAGGAAAAAAAGAAAAGAAAACATGTTTAATAAATATTAATCTGCCTCTTGATTCCTTGGAAGTTTTATACTATAAATGCTTACAATCTTAAATAAGGAGTGTTAGTAATAATTAGTAAGAAATCCTTAAGGGCGGAACTTTAATTTATATTCAAAACTACATTAAAAGGGAACAAGTATTATTAAGAGAAATAGATTTTTTAAGTGATAAGAGAGGAAAAACATTGACGTGAAGCAGAAAAGTAATAATCATGGGAATGGAAACTAATAGCAGGTATATCAATGGGCCAAGAACAATCTATGACCATGTTTCATTTTGATGATTAGTTACAGCCAAATTTCTTATATAAAGTAGATATTAGGAATTTGATTTTGTTCTTCAAGACGTTTCCATTGATCGATAGCAAAAGAATGCCTTCCTTGATACTTAGTTCATGATCCCACACTAGCAAATAGTGTTAATGCAATAAATAATTGGTTATTGGGCATGTATGATATGTAAACCAAAACAAAACATTTGAAAACTCAAACGTGGTATCTTACGGTCATTGCTTTAAGGGAAAAAGTTGTTTTTAGTCCCCATATTTTCAGTCAAACTTTGTTTTGATCCTTGTACTTTCAAATTGGTGAATTTAATCCTCTAACTTTTGAAAATATGTGAATTTAGTCCCTCCTTGTGTTTTAACTTAACATTTAGTGGTAGTTTTTTACCGCTACAAAGTTGAAATTGGGACTAAATTCACATATTTTCTTAAGTTGAATGACTAAATCCATCAATTTTAAAGTAAATGGAACAAAACCAAGTTTGACTAAAAGTACATGATGCAATCCTACCCCGCAAGGGCATTGGATAGAAGACTCCAAGAAGATTGGGCCAGAGATGCAAGAGAAGGCCCTTGGATTCTCATGAGCCTTAGGGTAGATTTCGGGCCCATGGGCTAAGTATGAGTCTGTTTATCTTTGTACATATTAGATTAAGGTTTCATTATTTTTGGGCCTTGTATTTAGGGCTCCATAATATAGGTAAGGTACCCTAGAAATGTAGGATTTTTCAGCTCTTGTATTTTAGGGCACCTAGACTAGTTTTTGTATTAGGGGTAATTTTGTAATTTCACATGCATTAAGTGAATATTTGATTGTGTGGTTGGAAATAAATTTAATTGAATTGGGAGAAGCCCAATCTAATTAAATTTTAGAGGAGGAGGTGAGCATTTGTTTGCTACACCCAATTGTCACATCATATAGTCAGACTTTGTGCATGTCCTTCATGTTTTACATGTCTCATGACACCTAAGCACACTTAGTGGAGAATCTTGGACTTGATCTTAGATTAGTGGGTTGAACCATAGCTAAAATTCACTAATCATAATTAGTGAAATTTTGACTCCAAAATTTGGCTCCATAAATTCAATTTCAAATTCAAGTAAAATTTGAATAGAAATTCAAATTTTTCTCCAATTTGGTGAGAGGGCGAGGTTTGGATGATGAGTGAGTGAGGGTCTGAACGTACCTTTAATTTGTAAATTAAAATAGTACACAAACCTCGATGTTTTTACAAAAAAAACCTCGTTGAACACAAAATTTCACAACAATTTTTGTAAAGCCATTGTCATTGACCTCTTCCTATTTGCAAAATTATTACCTTCATATATTCTAAGATAATTATTTAGAATCGATGCCTTTTGGCATCATAGAATGTACTCTTTTTAAAATATTATTCCTTAATTCATTACTGATTTTTTTTTTTACTGCTGGGTGGACAAAATGTTTTAGTGTATCTCAACTTTTGTTATTTTATGAAATTATATTGATCACGCTTTCTCATTTAGAAAACATATTTGGACACCGATTAATATATTTTTATATTCTAATACGGTTATTTAAATATTTATGTCGCATCACCTGACTAAAACGGTGGGAACGTACACGGTACACCAGACGGTGTCCACTGCTTGGTCCAAAATTAAACAACTTTTCTGATTTTTTTTAAAATTTTAATAGAAAAAGAGAACACATTTTATTAAGTACCAGTTTGGAAATTAATATAAGAAAAAAATATAAAAATGTTTTGATTCCCTCTTTTATCTTATATTTAGTACTTTTTTCATCTCGTTCTTTTTTTATTAAATTATTTATCATTTTTATTATTTTTTTCTTCTTATTTTTACCCGAATTCTCCCAAAATAGGGTACATGATTGTTTTATCATATAATCCTTATATGAAATTACTGAACATATTTTTACTTTTTTTTCATCTCATTTTTATCGTATATATTTTGTTATCTTTATATGTCACTTATTTTTTCATCACATATATTTTATTACATTTATTACTTTCTCATAGTATCTTTTTTTTTATCTCTATTTCTTGATGCCAATCCACCTCATTTCAAAGCGTGCATTTATCATTATTCATCCTTATATAAATAGGAATAATTACTGTGTTTGTTTTTTCCATTTTGAACCCATCAAATAAAGTTCAAGCAAGCGCAAGAATTTATTTCTTCTCACACTAAGATAAGTATAACGTGTATATCAACATGCTCATTATTATTTGACGAGATTCTACTCCTTCAATAAATTTTATTAATGTTTTGTCAAAATAAAAAATAGTAACATAATATATTTCATTAAAAACTAAAAGTCTTAAAAAATTAAAGATGAAATCTTAACACATCAGAATCTCATTTTGTTTTACCACTTGAGAGAATATCTTTCCCCTAACATCTAGATAACACCTAAGGAGAGAAGAAAGAAATAAAAGTACAATAGATGAGAAAATATATTAAAATTGTGAAAAAAATTATTTTTATAATATCATATAATCACAAATTATTATTATTATTATTATATATATAATAAATTTATTAAATTTAAAAATAATTACTTGAAAAATCACACTAAAATTATTAGTGTTTTTTTACGGGGTAAAATTGATTAGTTACGTCTCAGTACTTATTCATTTAACTTATAATTTTTTTTGAGAGCTTCATTTAAATTATAATATTTAATAAGTTTAAATATATTTTTTTATCTTAAAAAAATATCTAAATTTTTTTTATGCTCCCTACAATTTAAAGACACACGTCACCTATCCATGTGGTAGCAGACGAAACCTAATTAAAGGGAGCAAAGACAAAAAAAAAAAATTAATTATAAGAACCAACATTAAAGAAAAAAATTTCTGAGAACAATAATAAAATTTAACTATTTTTTGGAATAAAAAACATATTTAATTCCGATTAATATCATATCATATCATACTCTAAATAAATGACCCCCGACTCTCCAACAAAACTTAAAACCTTTTCATTCATCATTCCTTCCTTCGAATCCCCAAGCACACATCAATGGCAACCAAAACCTCCATTCCAAGTTCTCAATCCCCAAAACTCTCTCGTCTCCGCCCTCAATACATTCCCAACCACATCCCCGACTCCTCCTACGTCCGCATCTTGGACACCACCCTCCGCGACGGCGAACAATCCCCGGGAGCCACCATGACAGCAAAGGAGAAGCTCGACATCGCACGGCAGCTGGTGAAGCTGGGCGTGGACATCATCCAGCCCGGCTTCCCTTCTGCGTCGAATAGCGACTTCATGGCCGTCAAAATGATAGCACAAGAGGTTGGCAATGCTGTTGGTGATGATGGTTATGTGCCTGTCATTGCTGGCTTCTGTCGGTGCGTTGAGAAGGACATTGCTACTGCATGGGAGGCTGTGAAGTATGCTAAGAGGCCACGGCTTTGTACTTCCATAGCTACGAGCCCTATTCACATGGAGCACAAGCTAAGAAAGAGTAAAGATCAGGTGATTCAGATTGCCAGGGATATGGTCAAGTTTGCACGGAGTTTGGGTTGCAATGATATTCAGTTCGGTGTTGAAGATGCTACTAGGTACGAGTCTTTCATTTGTCTTACTCTTTTTGGATCACGTTTTTACTCTTTATATTTTAAAATAAACATATTTAGTATTTCATTTTTGTAAATTTTGGGTTTTTCATTAAATTCAAAACGCATAATTGATAAGAAATTAACATAATGTGATTAAAGTATGTTTTCAGATTGAGAGAGAATGAACAAAACCGCAAATCTTGCAAAAAAAATAGAGAAGTAAATATCTCTATTTTAAAATAAAAATTAAAATTATAGATTTTAAAAAATAAAAAAAATTAGATTTCTTTATATTAAAATGAGATCAAAATTAACGATTTAAAAAATTAAGAGACCAAAATTTCTTTTAAAATGTTTATGAGAAATACTCCTAGCATCTCTCACACTTTCCTATTTATGATTAACTAATTTATTAAAAATTTCTCATTTTAGCAATTGTCACTTTTAAATCAGAAAAGAAACATTAAATAAAAAAATATGATTTATGAGAATATAAGATTGGTCTAATGCTAAAAAGAGAAGGAAAGAAAAAAAAATCAGAGTTCAAATTTTCTCACTGACAAAAACTAACCATATTTACAATTAATAATTACTGATAAAAAGAGAGTGGTAGAGAAAGTATTCCTACCATTTCTTTAGAATTTTTATAATTTTATCTTCAAAGAAAATTTTGATCTTCCTTTAGACTTATTTATATCTAATTTTATAATATTGGATGAGACAAGATTCATAGATGGAAAGTATAAGTATATTTTCTTTAAAGAATTCAAGAGGTTATAGTTAATTATTTGGCTACCCACTTTATTCCTATCTGTGTTATAAATATATGTGTCAGAAGATTAAGATCCTTATATTTTTTAGTGGCAGCCATGTTTCCATTATTTTGTGACACTTTAAGGCCTACTTATCGGAAATATTCGCTCTCACAGCATCACTAATGGCTGTTGTTTTATTTCTTTCAAAATATATAAATGTATCAGAAGATTAAGATCCTTCATTTTCTTTTAGTGGCAACACCATGTTTCTATTGTTTTTACACTTTAAGGCACACCTATCGGAAATATGAATTCGCTCCCATATGGCATCACTCATGGCTGTCGTTTAATTTCTTTCCAGAAATATACCATGCTGAAGCCAAAGCAACCACCCTTCTTAATTACCTTCTTGTTGAAATTTCTTTTGTGCAGCGAGAGATTTTACTATTTTAGTTACAAGTACTAGGACGATGGACTAATTTAGGGAATTTAACAAACTATTTATTAAAATGAGGTTGTTTTAAAACAAAAATTACTGACATAAGATTGGTTTAAATTACTAATGATTATCTTCTGAATATCTAAAAAAATACACTAATGGTCATTTTTTGACAGTTTTTTTAGACTGTAAAAAATGATATTAAGTAGTTTTATATAAATAATCTCATACCAGTGATTCGTTTTAAATAATCCTATTTTTTGTAAATAATTTGTAAGAGAGACCCAAAGGTCAATCACTCTTGATATGATGTATTTTTAAAGTGTCAAACTTTTTTACGCATTATATTATTTGTCTTACATGTTAATGTTAATTACTTTAAAATTTCTTACATCTTGGCTGTGTTATAATATCATATAATCATAAACCATTAAAATTGTGAAACTTTTTTATAATATCATAATTATAAATTATCATATATATATATATATATATATAAAAAAAGGTCTTGCATGTTAATTATGTTAAAATGTTTGACAAAACTAACTTAAAAATAAGCTAAAAGATAGAAAGTTATTTGAAAGTTGAAAAATTAATTTATTAAATTATAAATATTAGATAAAATTAATTGTTGAAGTAGTTGAAAAGTATATAATAACAGAAAAATAATAAAATTATGATTTATTTAAAAAGAATAATTAAAAATTTTGATAAATAGATTAACAATAAAAATGAAAAGAAAATATAAAAAGTTAAAAACTAAAGTTTCAAAAATGCTAAAACTACTAGAAAAAAAACTTATTTAATTTATTAAACAGTTAAATAAACTTTCAATTAATAAAAAATCTAAAAAATAGCTGAAATGAAATTCCTTCCCAAAAAAGGCCTTCACTTCTATCCCGGTAAAATCTATATTAAATTACTGTTGATATACGCCGTTGACATGATATTTTGTAGCTCATATATACGCTTGTTCTAAGTTTGAAATATTGAATAAGGATTTAACTACACTTAATCAGTTATGTTGAATCCTTGTTTTCTCTTCAAGTAGTCTAGAATGAAATCTTTTAAACTTTAAACACCGGTTTTATATTGAGATAACTTCCTTTTTAAATGGGTTGTCTCTAGTCCGAATTTGACTATTGAATTCTAAGGTTGGCAAGTGTACGATGATCATTTCTTCCTCTCAAGATATACTATATGTTCCGAATTTTAAAACTTATTCATCTCATGGGTATTTGTTTAAAACAAGATTTTTTATTTATTTAATAGAAAGCATTAAATTAAGAGTGTCAAATTAATATTTCGTTAAGATTTGAGAAAAATAAAATAAAGATTAGGTAATTGGCAAAGAAAAGAGGAGAACAAATATATTATAGGCTAACCCGCTAGATTAGTTGATTTAGTGGTTGAGAGTTTGAATAATATGTATGAGATTAAAGGCTCTATCTACCCTGTAACCATTGCTATAACAACTTGTTACGTAAAGCTACAGGAGAAAGAAGGAGAGTATTCGGAATAGAGAGAGAACTAGATATTTTCTTCTTATTCCTCCTACAATGCGCTATCATATATATAGGCATTTGTCGGGCACTAAAAGATAAGCACTACACGAAAATACAAATATTATAATGGGGAACAAGCCCTAACATCAACTCGACAAGCATAAAGAAATATAATTGCCTAATAGCATATTGTTGTATGCTACCCATCACTCGACAAAGACATGCACTAAATAATAGAATCTAACAACGTCTAGCTATGCTTTTGGAACATTAGCACTTAAACGTAATCGCAAAAACGTTGAGGAGGTGAGACCTTCCTCTGGGGCCTTCCATGCTGGGCTTCATGCATGTTGACTGGTCTATCACTCCTGGCCCCTTCTAAAATCACCTTGTCCTCAAGATGATATTCCTCCTTTAATGAAGCCCATTATTCCCAAGATGTGTCATCAACTGGTAAACTGGCCCTTTGCACTAGCACTTGTAAATGAGGTCCATTGTTTGTGTCTACCCAACGAGTATTGAGGATAGTTAGAGGGGTGATGAGAGGACGGTTGTCGAAGTCCTTTCCAGGTAATGGAAGTGGGCTGGGTTCAGTTCTTGCATCATGCCGGAATGGCTTGAGGAGTGAGCAATGAAAGACAAGGTGGATACGTGAGTCCTACGGAAAAAGGAGCTTGTAAGCTCTGGCGTCCCCAAAATAATGAATGGTTTAATAGTAATGATTTAATTAACAAAAACCATGGTAAATTTTTTTTTCCTTCTTTTTCTTTTTCATTTCTTTCTCTTTTCACCATAACTAGGTTTAGAAGGAAAATCCTCACTATAGAGTCCTGAATGGCCAGTTCACAACTCTATTCAGAGTCATTTCTTTCTTACCGCTCATAATCTCTAAACTATTTTACTGTTTCAAAAGGAAGAATGTACCAGTCATTACTTTAGGTCGTCACGTGAAAATAAAAGAATAAAATAAGGTCGATAAACTCTTTTACAAATAAATTTGCTAATGCTTTCTTTTCGAGTAACAAGATTGATCATAAATACATTCATCATTTAAAGCTGTCCAAAATATGGGAGTTTTACAAAATACATAGTGTCATCCAGAGCAAAGGTGTCCACAGTGTTGACTTCAGCCACATGTATACAATCATCAAATTCCTATACAATAGGTCTACCCATACAAAAACAAAAGAGTAAACCTAACAGTCAGTCCTAGATACGCCCACCCTAAAAAAGTATATAAAGCTAGTCCATGGAACTATCCACTATGATGAAGAGCCTCCACTGGTCGCCATCTCTCTCGGGCCACTATCCTCCGTAGAGTCTGCCTCAGATGCCGACATGACTTCCTCGTGAGAATCCACCTCAAGAAGTGGATCCTCATCACCCTCTAGAAAGTCAAGAGCATCCACAGCAGGCTCAGGAGGTAGCTCCTCAAGATCCTCCTCAGGGTCTTCCTCGGATGACGTTACCTCGATCACTTGGACGGGTTCCACTAGACGATATGGTGTAGGCGTGGGTAGTATCCACGCTACAGTGCGTTGAAGCGTACGCGCCGGTTCATCTGGGTGAACCAATGAAGTAGCCGTAAATCGGATCGTGCCCCGAAATCGGCACCTCGTGTTGCCTTCGAGGGTCTCCCAAGCTCCCTCTAGGCACTCCATCTCTACTCGATCACGGATTAGCTGCGCCGCCATCACGATCTACAAGAAAGAAAAGAAAGGGGTAGACTCTTTCACAAGAATCTAGCTATGCCGCCGCACAATGCGTCTCATAACCACTACATGCAAGTAAAAAGGGGTATCTTAAGGCTTTTCATCTCTGGTAATCGATTACACAGCCTTGGTAATCGATTACCAGAGGCCAAACTTGAATCACACAGCTTCAGAACATGAAAACCTGAAATAGACACTGTGTAATCGATTACACATACCTGGTAATCGATTACCAATGACCCATTCCTCTGTGTAATCGATTACACAGACTGGTAATCGATTACTAGAGGCCTCTACAACCTGTTGCCTTCAATTCTAAGCCTGGTAATCGATTACACCCCCTTGGTAATCGATTACCAGAAGCCCTCATGGCTTCCTGACCTCGTTTTCAAGCCTGGTAATCGATTACACCCCCTTGGTAATCGATTACCAGAGACCATCTTAGCCTCTTGTCTTCATTTTTAAGCCTTGTAATCGATTACCCACCCTTGGTAATCGATTACCAGAGGCCATAACCCATATATCACACAAGATTCACAGCTGGCCAGCCACCACAAGCCTCCTTGCTTTGTGGTCTTTGTTCCTTTTATCTGTTGACTGCCAGGAGCTCGCCTGTTTAGGTACATCACAGGTTCTCACTGACTGACTATGCCCGGGTTGGGTCGGGATTGGTCAAGCTTGGTTTTGGGCAATAGCACCCCACCTGACGTCCCCAAGGTCTCCTGACCCTCGTGACATATCTCCAAGTACCACTCTGTGGTCAACGAATAAAAGTAGGAAGTTTCACCCTTCTACACTTCCTCATCTCAAGCTTGTAGGATTATGGGGTACCCATCACATGTGGTACTAGGTGGCGGTCGGGCGATGGTGCACAACAAGTTTTCCACATCCACAAAGCGCGCATAAACCCACCATCCCCTGTTGCGCACCTCCAACTGAGCTCACGTACTCCCACGTAGCCCATATCCTCGTTTCTCTCAACACCGGGTCTCCATCAATCCTCCCAAGCTTCCCCAACATCCAGGTAAAACAACATTCAAACAGCACAAACTATCACAGCCAAGAAAAACAGGGCAAAGGCAAAAGCTCAGCCCAAAACACAACTCAAAATCACAGCTTTTTTCACTTAAAGACCCCAGTAACAATTCTTTCTTTCCAGTTCGTTAACCGTTGGATCGACTCGAAAATTTTATTGGAAGTCTCTAGTACATAAGCCTACATTTCGGCCGTTGGGATCTGATAGCAAACATCCAGAACTCATTCTGCACTACTCTTTCCACAACCAGCAAAACATAGCATTTTTATGCACTTATGCAAAATTCTGCTGCACAATTTCACAGCACAATTCTGCATAAAGTGCAGATTTCGAAAACCACACTTCCTCTCATCCAATCTTGCCCAAATCAAATCCTACAAGTCCCAAATCATGTATCAATCATGTCTAAACCAAAGTCCAGATTCAAAGCACAGCAACACAGAATCTAGGTGTCCAATACCCCTCAATTCAATGGGTTTTCTAGGTTTGAGAAGTGAAATTGAGAATGAGGTAAATTTGGAGCAAACTCTCACCTCACACAAGTCTATAACATCAATCTAAACTTGCTCAAACTGGATTTACACCTAAAATTCCACCGAATCAAAATTTGACTCCTCAACACCCAATTTTGCTCTAGAAATGGCTCTTGGTTCACTTTGGTCATTTGTTTTTCTCTCTAGCTCAGCCTAACCTTTCTCATAAATCCTAAATGGCATTTCAAGCTAGGATTAACTCATTTTAACCTCCATTTACCACATAATCCAGATTTAACCTTCCAACTCTCAAAGCCTCACTCTTTTTCCACTCATAACACCACATTCTCACTTTCTAACCCTAGGTTAACTCTACCCTTCATCTCTAATAGTTTTTCATAAGCAATTTCAGCACATAAACATCACAAACATCATCATAAAAACCCTAAAACAGAATGGGTATGTTTAATTCATCCAAACATGGCAAGTTCAACATGCTTTCCACAAGTTCCTTCACAAATAACTATCATGAAGCAGAAAACTAGCAAAACTACCCATCATATCTCCCAAAACCCCATACCCACGAAAATCAAGAGAGAAAGAAGTCCACCCAAACCTGAAATTTCAAAGTCTCACACGTAGAGACGCGCTTCACAACTCCGAAAATGCCCTCCTTTCGCGATTTGGAGCAGAAATGATGGCCAAAGGTTGGAGCTTTGTTTGGAGCTTCAATGGAGAATGAAGGAGAAGAGAATGACAACGTGAGAGAGAGAGGAAAAAGGCTTCTGAAATTGTGGGGCTGAGTGAGGAGAGAGAGAGTTGCTTTTTAGTTTTAAAAAAAAGCTTTTTCCTCTTTTCTTATTATTTTATTTAAGCTATGCCACATGTCCCCATTTGAGTGGAGCAAAAGGGCCCACTTTCTCTTTTGATTGTGACCCATACTCAGCCACAAAAGTGAGAAAAATCTGACCTTTGAAACGCTAAAATCCTACCTCGGTTTGCGTGCCATTTCTCTGGTTCCAGTTCCTCGCGTTTCTCTGCGTCCGTCGGGGCCAGTTTTCGAAAGTAATCAATATATATATCAAAACGCTCAGAATAAGACCCCGAGCGTGGTTCAGAGGTTGGTTTTGCTAAATTTTAAGTCACACGCAAAACGATGATTTTTAAACTAATTAATTAAGAATTAACCCATAACCTCCCAGTTATGGATTTCTCTTCCTTAATTAGCATAACCCGCGTATCTTGCCCCCACTATTCCTACTTCTACCAAGTACATATATGCACATACGCTGAATAATCATTCAAAATACATCGTTTTCAAAAATTCCGGGTAGAATTTTCCAGGATGTCACAATACTCCCATCCTTTTAGGAATTTCGTCCCCGAAATTAACTACTCTACGAACAAACTTGGGTACAATTCTCTCATCCTATCCTCCAACTCCCATGTAGAATCACCCTCATCGGTTCCCAACTGCTCCTTCACCAACGCGATCTCCTTTCCTCTCAACGACTTCATTCTTCGGTCAGTGATCTTCTGAGGTTGTGCTTTATAGTGAGGTTATCCTTCACCTGTACCTCGTCCACTGCAAGTATATGTGATGGATCTGGGTTGTACCGTCTCAGTTGAGAGACATGAAACACAGGATGCAAATTCGATAAACTCAGAGGTAAGGCGATATGATAAGCTACAGGCCCAACCTTCTTCAAAATCTGATACGGACCTAGGTACTTGGGCGTCAACTTCCTAGATTTGAGAGCTCTTCCGACCCTGGTTACGGGAGAAACCTTCAAAAACACATGTTCTCCTTCCTGAAAATCTAGTGGCTTCCTCCTTCTATCATAATAGCTCTTCTGCCTATCCTGAGATGCTTTTATCTTTTCTCGAATCAATTTCACTTGTTCGTTAATCTGTTGTAGCATTTCAGGTCCAACAAGCACTGCTTCTCCATCATCGTACCAACAAATAGGAGTTTTGCACTTTCGTCCATATAAAGCTTCAAAAGGAGCCATACCAATACTGGCTTGGTAGCTATTGTTGTAAGTAAACTCAATCAATGGCAAACAATCCATCCAGCTACCTTGTTGCTCTATAATACATGCCCGAAGTAGATCTTCCAGAGTCTGAATGGTTCGTTCAGTCTGACCATCTGTTTGAGGATGATAAGCTGAACTAAGTTTTAGCTTTGTCCCCAAGGCTTCATGTAGACTTGTCCAAAATCGTGAAGTGAACCTCGGATCCCTGTCAGATACAATACTAGAAGGAATTCCATGCAACCTTACTACTTCCTTGATGTACAACTCCACTAGCTTCTCCATTCTATACTTCATATTCACCGGAATAAAATGAGCAGATTTGGTGAGTCGATCTACTATGACCCACACAGCATCATGTCCACGACTAGTCTTGGGTAAACTAGATACAAAATCCATAGATATGCTCTCCCATTTCCATTCCGGAATTTCCAATGGCTTCAATTCTCCTGATGGTCGCTGGTGCTCAGCCTTAGCCTTTTGACATGTCAAACATCTCGCTACATATTCAGCTACATCTTTCTTCATGCCATGCCACCAAAAACTTCTCTTCAAATCTTGGTACATCTTAGTCATTCCTGGATGGAAACTAAGACGACTTTTATGCGCTTCTTCCAAGATCTTAACTTTCAAATCATCTAAAGATGGCACACATATCCTCCCCTTGAATCTAATTAACCCGGTTGTGTCCTTCTCAAACTCCACACCCTTATCCCCCATTACTTCTAACACCTTGCCTTGCAAAAACGGGTCATTCTCTTGAGCTTCACGTATGTGATCTACAAATTCATTGGTAATCTGCAACACTCCCACAAATAAGCTCTTGGGTCGCATCTCGATTGCTAGATTCAAATCTCGGAATTCTTCTATCAACCTCTGCTCCAAACTCATCATAGTCGCAACATGTAAGGACTTCCGGCTTAGCGCGTCGGCTACTACATTAGCCTTTCCCGGATGGTAGGAAAGACCAAAATCATAGTCCTTGAGGAACTCCATCCATCTCCGTTGCCTCATATTGAGTTCCTTCTAATCGAACAAGTATTTGAGACTCTTTTGATCACTGAAAACTTCAAAACGAATACCGTATAAGTAATGCCTCCAAATCTTTAAAGCAAAGACCACCGCTGCTAGTTCCAAGTCATGGGTGGGATAGTTAACTTCATGAGGACGTAATTGAAGTGAAGCATACGCCACTACTCTTCCCTCTTGCATCAACACACACCCCAAGCCTTGCCCACTTGCATCGCAATACACTTCAAACGGTCTCTTAGGATCGGGTAAAATTAACACTGGAGTTGTTGTCAACCGCCTCTTCAACTCTTGGAAACTTTGATCACACTTCTCATTCCAGACAAACTTCTCATTCTTACGAGTCAACTTAGTTAGGGGCAATGCCAATTTAGAAAATCCCTCAATGAATTTTCTATAATAGCCAGCTAACCCCAAGAAGCTTCGAACCTCCGTTGGAGTTGTCGGTTGTTGCCACTCCATAACCGACTCCACCTTGTTCGGATCCACCGCAACCCCGTCCTTAGAAATCACGTGCCCCAAGAACTGCACTTTCTCCAACCAAAAGTCACATTTCGACAGTTTGGCGAACAACTTCCTATCCCTCAGGATATGCAACACAATCCTCAAGTGCTTCTCATGCTCCTCCTTATTCCTTGAATACACTAGGATATCATCAATGAACACAACCACGAACTGATCCAAGTAATCATGGAATATACGGTTCATATAATCCATGAAAATAGCTGGAGCATTAGTCACTCCAAATGGCATGACTAAATACTCGTAGTGCCCATACCGAGTCCAAAACGCAGTCTTTGGGATATCTTCCTTCTTAACTCGGATTTGATGATATCCCGATCACAAATCTATCTTCGAAAATACCGTCGCTCCCCTCAATTGGTCAATCAAATCATCTATCCTTGGTAGAGGATATTTGTTCTTGATAGTGACCTTGTTTAATTGCCGGTAGTCTACACACATTCTCATACTTCCATCCTTCTTTTTAACCAATAAGACCGGCGCTCCCCACGGTGATGCGCTTGGGCGAACAAATTGTTTGCTCAAAAGATCCTGCACTTGTGCCTTCACCTCTGCTAGTTCTACCGGAGACATTCTATAAGGCGCGATCGACACTGGATTCGCCCCAGGCACCAAGTCAATAATGAATTCCACTTCTCTCTCAAGTGGCAATTCACAAATGTCGTCAGGAAAAACTTCTGGAAATTCCGACACCACCGGTATACTACTAACTTCAGTGTCCTCTTCCACATTCATAGAGAACAACACCATGTAAGTTCGAACATCCCCCGTTCCCTCGTTGGCCGCATCCTCTTTCAATGGTTCACTTGGAACTACATCTCCACCAAACACTAGCATCTTCTCCTTGCAGTCTAGAAAGATATGGTTAGTAGATAACCAATCCATCCCCAAGATCACATCTAGGTGAGCTAAAGGTAGGCAAATCAAATCCGCCATAAAAGGTCGACCCTCGACAATTATAGGACACTTCAAACACACCCGAGAGGTGGTTACAGGCTCGCTCGTCGGAGTAGACACCACCATATCATATGGTAACTCCGTCGCACATAACCCCAACCTCTCCACACATGCATGAGATATGAAAGAATGTGTACCACCTGAATCATAAAGTACATCTAGTAGTTTATCAGCAATCAAACACTTACCCCGTATCAAATCATCGGAGGCAGCCGCTTCTGAACCACTCATAGCAAATACCCGGGAGGGTACTTTTGGTCTTCCACCACTAGTGTTGTTGTTGCTAACATTATCGCTCCTTGTGGAATTAGCAAGTCCACGATTGACGGTGTTGGAATTGGTGGTCACCGTCGGTCTCCCGGTCACCCTACATTCTCGAGCATAATGGCCCACCTTGCCACACACATAACAACGGTTCTCCTATGTCTGCTGGAGCTGTGGGCAATTCCTCATAAGATGCGGTCCCCCACACTAAAAGCACTGTACCCCAGTCCCCTTTGACTGGCTCATGTTGGAGGTAGCCATAGGTTGCTTCCCCTTGTTGCTAGCATACGGCTTCATCCTTTTGTTACTATTTCCTCTAAAAGGATGGTTTCTCTGAGGTCCTCCAACGCCTCTAGCTTGCCTCTCCTTCATCTTATCTTCAAAAATCCTGCACTTTGTCACCAGCTGGTTAAAATCTGTGATCTGCATGTAGCTAACCGCCTGTTGGATCTCCAACCGAAGCCCATTCTCAAACTGAGCATATAGATCTTCCTCATTCCGAGCATCTTGGTATTGAGGCCAATACTGCAGAAGCTCATTAAACTTAGCCGTGTACTCCCCAACAGACATGTTTCCTTGCTTCAAATCCAGAAATTCCCTCGCCTTCCGCTTCCTGAGATCTCGTGGAAAGTAATTCTCCAGGAATTTGTCCTTGAAGGCATTCCAAGGAATCATGCCTCCAGGTGCAACAAATGAAGGCTTCACGAACTTCCACCAATTCTCGGCCTCCCCTTGGAGCATAAATGTCGCATAAAGGACCTTATGCTCCTCAAGGCAACCCATCGCCTCGAAAATCTTCTCCGTCTCAGCCAACCACAACCTAGCACCTTCCGGATCATAGTCTCCACTGAACTTTGGCGGGTGGTTCTTACGGAAAGCCATGAGTCCCCGATACTCCGCCGGCTCCACATCACGTTCCTGCACTAGAGTTTCCAGCACAGCGGTGATGCGGTCGAGGACATCACGGTTCTGATCCCTACCACGTCCTGCCATACCTATCCTATAGGAAAACTATTAGTACCCAAGAAATCCTAATGAGAGAGTGTACCACACAGGCTATGACAGTTATAACAACATCCTTCTCTTTATACATACTTATACACGCAACAACCCTATGAATCAGTCACACATCCATGCTTAAGACAAGAAAGTAGAAATACACACAATGTGTGACTTAACATCACTCCCCGAAACCTACTTCCAAGTTTCAGAGATACACAGCATTCACACAGCAAGACCATAACAGGTTCACTAGAATCCAACTTTTGCTCTGATACCACCAATTCTGGCGTCCCCAAAATAATGACTGGTTTAATAGTAATGATTTAATTAACAAAAACCATGGTAAATTTTTTTTTCCTTCCTTTTCTTTTTCATTTCTTTCTCTTTTCACCATAACTAGGTTTAGAAGGAAAATCCTCACTATAGAGTCCTGAATGGCCAGTTCACAACTCTATTCGGAGTCATTTCTTTCTTACCGCTCATAATCTCTAAACTATTTTGCTGTTTCAAAAGGAAGAATGTACCAGTCATTACTTTAGGTCGTCACGTGAAAATAAAAGAATAAAATACGGTCGATAAACTCTTTTACAAATAAATTTGCTAATGCTTTCTTTTCGAGTAACAAGATTGATCATAAATACATTCATCATTTAAAGCTGTCCAAAATATGGGAGTTTTACAAAATACATAGTGTCATCCAGAGCAAAGGTGTCCACAGTGTTGACTTCAGCCACATGTATACAATCATCAAATTCCTATACAATAGGTCTACCCATACAAAAACAAAAGAGTAAACCTAACAGTCAGTCCTAGATACGCCCACCCTCAAAAAGTATATAAAGCTAGTCCATGGAACTATCCACTATGATGAAGAGCCTCCACTGGTCGCCATCTCTCTTGGGCCACTATCCTCCGTAGAGTCTGCCTCAGATGCCGACATGACTTCCTCGTGAGAATCCACCTCAAGAAGTGGATCCTCATCACCCTCTAGAAAGTCAAGAGCATCCACAGCAGGCTCAGGAGGTAGCTCCTCAAGATCCTCCTCAGGGTCTTCCTCGGATGACGTTACCTCGATCACTTGGATGGGTTCCACTAGACGATATGGTGTAGGCATGGGTAGTATCCACGCTACAGTGCGCTGAAGCGTACGCGCCGGTTCATCTGGGTGAACCAATGAAGTAGCCGTAAATCGGATCGTGCCCCGAAATCGGCACCTCGTGTTGCCATCGAGGGTCTCCCAAGCTCCCTCTAGGCACTCCATCTCTACTCGATCACGGATTAGCTGCGCCGCCATCACGATCTACAAGAAAGAAAAGAAAGGGGTAGACTCTTTCACAAGAATCTAGCTATGTCGCCGCACAATGCGTCTCATAACCACTACATGCAAGTAAAAAGGGGTATCTTAAGGCTTTTCATCTCTGGTAATCGATTACACAGCCTTGGTAATCGATTACCAGAGGCCAAACTTGAATCACACAGCTTCAGAACATGAAAACCTGAAATAGGCACTGTGTAATCGATTACACATACCTGGTAATTGATTACCAATGACCCATTCCTCTGTGTAATCGATTACACAGACTGGTAATCGATTACCAGAGGCCTCTACAACCTGTTGCCTTCAATTCTAAGCCTGGTAATCGATTACCATTGGTAATCGATTACCAGAAGCCCTCATGGCTTCCTGACCTCGTTTTCAAGCCTGGTAATCGATTACACCCCCTTGGTAATCGATTACCAAGAGTTTCATCATTCTTGTGCCATTTAAGATCTTATTCACTCAACTTTATTGCTTTTCTTTTTCTTTCTTTTTTTTTCGATTTTTTTTTTTTTTTTTTTTACTCTTTGGCCTTTGAGAAACAACATTTCATTCAACATGTCCAACATTTAACCAATATACAATGTACATCAAGTATGGCCCAAAATACATCAAGAAGCATAGCCAACAAACAAGTTGTCCAATGAAACAAAAACCCCCCACACTTATTCCCAAAACAATTCAAAAGCTCCAAAATTCCTTAAGGATATGGTAATATCATGGTTTTTCACTTAAGGCTTGTAGTGAGCTTCAAAACAAGGAAAGGGAAACAAGGCTCAAAAGGGCTATCAAAGGAATTAATTCAAGGTAAGTCCATTTGGCTAGAAGCTTATAAGAACAAAATTGCCTTACTCATTTCCAAATATGCATGTGAATTAGGACGCATCAACAAGAATCAAGCCAAGGCTATTGTGCAAGCAATCAATGGGGCAAAACACACCAAATGATTATAATGATGGATGGCTCAAATTCTCACAAAGGTAAAATCATCACTTTCAAATTGAGCTTTCAAAACTATCATGACATGTAGAGAAGAATCAAGGATTTCAAGTCACAAAATGTCAAGAACTTTTATTTTCAAAACAATTACCCATTTCTTGAACATATCCTATAATTCAAAGAAAAACATGCAAAGTCGTACGTGCACATGAAATTGACCCAAAATATTAAACTGAAAATCCGACGAAACTAACAACATTAACAAATTAACACAACTAACAAATTAACAAAACCAACAAAACTAGCAAAACCAAAGAACACTCCCCCCCCCATACTTAAACAACACATTGTCCTCAATGTAGCACAATTAAAAGATTAAAAACAATTAAATCATCAAAGAGAATCGGACAAGTGTAATAAAAGCAAAGAAGGAGATAGGAAAAGAAAAACTCCCTAAGTCATGGTGGAGGAAGAGTAGGGTGGAGTAAGGAAGTCTCTTCCACCACTACGTCCACTAAAGAAGGGTTCGTGAGGAATGGCTTAAGTCGATGTCCGTTGACCTTGAAGCTCTTGTTTGTGGAGTTGCTTTTGATCTCAACTGTACCATAAGGAAAAACATTAGTAACAACAAAAGGACCAATCCACTTAGACCTCAACTTACCACTCATGAGTCCAAGCCTAGAATTATACAATAACACTTTTTGCCCAACCACGAAGTCTTTTTTAACTATCATGCTATCATGGAACTTCTTGGTCTTTTCTTTGTAGAACTTGGCATTCTCGTAGGCTTCTAGGCGGATTTCATCTAACTCACTCAGTTGCAACTTCCTTTCCTCGCCAGCTTGATCCATAGAGAAGTTGCAAGTCTTCACTGCCCAGTATGCTTTGTGCTCAATTTCCACTGGAAGATGACATGCCTTTCCAAAGACAACCCGATAAGGAGACATTCCTATGGGTGCTTTGTAGGCAGTCCGATGTGCCCAGAGAGCATCATCAAGCCTGGTACTCCAATCTTTCCTGCTTGGCTGCACAATCTTCTCTAGAATTCTCTTGATTTCCCTGTTAGAAATTTCTGCCTGTCCATTAGTCTGGGGGTGGTATGGTGTGGATACTCTGTGTACCACCCCGTACTTTTTAAGCAGGGCATGCATTGTCCTGTTGCAAAAATGGGTTCCTTGATCACTAACAATTGCTTTAGGTACTCCAAACCTGCAAAATAGATTAGACCTGACAAAGTCTGCGACAACTTTAGCATCATTAGTTCTAGTGGGCTTGGCTTCCACCCATTTTGAAACATAATCAACTGCAAGGAGAATATAAACATAACCAAAAGAGACAGGAAAAGGACCCATGAAATCTATACCCCAGACATCAAACACCTCACAGAATAGCATAGGTTGCTGAGGCATTTGTTGTCGCCATGTAAGTGTATTTCCTGCTCTCTGACACTGCTCACAAGTGCTGCAGATCTTCCACGCATCTTTAAAGATGGTGGGCCAATAAAAACCACAATCAAGCACTTTGCGAGCTGTCCTTTGAACACCCAGATGACCTCCCGGTGCGGAAGAATGACAGAACTGCAGGACTGAGTCAGTCTCATGATCTGGAATGCACCGTCTAATGACCTGATCACTGCACAATTTCCACAAGTAGGGGTCATCCCAAATAAAATGCTTAGCATCACTTTTAATCTTATCTTTTTGGGCCTTAGATGCTAAGGGAGGAAAAACAGAGGCAACTAAATAATTGACAATGTTAGCAAACCAGGGAGTAGAAAGAGAGTCAGAAATACTATACAATATATACAAATGATCATCCGGGAAATCATCCCGAATAGGTGAATCTGCATCAGAGACACGTTCGATCCGACTCAAATGATCAGCAACTAGATTTTGTGCTCCGCTCCTATCACGGATCTCCAAGTCAAACTCTTGGAGCCAGAGCATCCATCGGATCAACCTAGGCTTAGAATCAGCCTTCTTCAACAAGTACTTTAGAGCTGCATGGTCAGTATAAACAATAATGCGAGTACCAAGCAAATAAGATCGAAATTTTTCAAGAGCAAAAACTATGGCTAGAAGCTCTTTCTCAATAGTAGTATAATTTGCTTGGGCAGCATCTAAAGTCCTAGAAGCATAATATATCACCCTGGGCAATTTATCAATTTTCTGAGCAAGGACAGCCCCCAATGCATAATTTGATGCATCACACATAAGCTCAAAAGGGGCTGTCCAATCGGGTGCCTGGATGATGGGGGTGGTAGTCAACGCTCTTTTGAGGCAATCAAAAGCCTCTTTGCATCTGTCATTAAAGTCAAACTCCACCTCCTTTTGCAACAAGTTGGACAGTGGAAGGGCTACTTTGCTAAAATCCCTTATAAAGCGCCTGTAGAATCCTGCATGACCAAGAAAAGATCGCGCCTCTCGCACACAAGAGGGGTAAGGCAATTGTGAAATAACAGAAATTTTTGCAGGATCTACTTCAATGCCCTTATTGGAAATAATGTGGCCTAAAACTATACCTTGCTCAACCATAAAATGACATTTTTCAAAATTTAGAACAAGGTTAGTTTCAATGCATCTATTCAAAACTTTTTCCAAACTATTCAAACAACCATCAAAAGAGGATCCATATACAGTGAAATCATCCATAAACACCTCTATGCAATTTTCTAAAAAATCACTGAAAATACTAATCATGCACCGCTGGAAGGTACCAGGGGCATTGCACAGGCCGAAAGGCATCCTCCTATAAGCAAAAGTGCCGAAGGGGCAGGTGAATGTGGTCTTTTCCTGATCCTCAGGAGCAATAGTAATTTGCATATAACCAGAAAAACCATCAAGGAAACAGTAGTGGGATTTACCTGCCAGGTGTTCAAGCATCTGGTCAATGAATGGCAGGGGAAAATGGTCCTTTTTGGTAACCTAGTTCAGCCTCCTATAGTCAATGCAGACTCTCCAACTGTTCTGCACCCGAGTAGGAATCAGCTCCCCCTTCTCATTTCTGATCACTGTGAGGCCAGTCTTTTTCGGGACTACCTGGACGGGACTCACCCATTGGCTGTCGGAGATAGGATAAATGATTCCAGCTTGCAAAAGCTTGGTTATCTCCTTCTTCACTACATCAAGAATCACCGGGTTGAGTCTTCTCTGTGGTTGTCTTACTGGTTTAGCTCCATCCTCTAAATTTATTCGATGCATACATGTGGATGGGCTAATACCAGGAATGTCCGCCAGGGTCCAGCCTATAGCCTTCTTATGCTTCTTGAGAACTGACAACAACTTCTCCTCTTGCTCATCAGCAAGGGAGGCAGATATAATCACTGGAAAACTCTTGCTATCATCCAAGTAAGCGTATTTTAAATTTGATGGCAGAGGCTTCAATTCTGGTGTGGTCGGCTGGACAGTGGTAGAAGGAGATGGTTTCTCAGCCTTGACCTCATAAAGAAAGTCAGAGGTATGTGTACTTCCTGAAACATGGTTAGTCCTATCTGACTCTATAAAATCAATCTCAAGAGGTAAAACACCACCACCAGGCATGCAATCAATATCACTCTCAGATTCACTCTCAGCATCAAATTCAGACATATGATCAAGTACAATTTCAGACTCAATGCATGAAGAGTGAGAGGCATGCAGATTAGAATAAAGATCAGTCATGTATTCATCAACAACATGGTCAATTATTTCAGCACGAAATACAGAAAGATCTTCAGATGGGTATTTCATAGCATCCAGAATATTAAAATGAACAGTTATATAACCAAACTCCATGGACAGTGTGCCTGCATAAACATCTATCTTAGTTCTAGCAGTTTTCATAAAGGGTCTGCCTAGAATGATGGGAACTGATCCTTGAGAAAATCCATCTTCCATATTCAAGATATAAAAATCAACAGGGAAAATCAGTTCACCAACTCTAACTAAGACATCTTCTATGAAACCAACAGGATAGGCAACACTTCTGTTAGCTAAATGAATTACCACATCAGTTGACTGCAAGGGACCTAGAGATAGAGAATTAAAAATAGACAGAGGCATAACACTAACAGAAGCTCCTAAATCTAGCATGGCATTGTCAAACTTACTATTCCCTATGATACAAGGTATGCTGAATGTACCTGGATCTTTGCATTTTTCAGGAATTTGAGGAACAGATTTACCAATCAATGCGGAGACATTTCTGCCCATGCTAATCCGTTCACTTCCTTTAAGCTTCCGCTTATTAGTGCACAGCTCCTTCAAGAATTTGGCATATCTTGGAATTTGCTTTATTGCATCCAACAGAGGTATGTTTACCTCTACCTTTCTAAACGTTTCCAAGATCTCTTTCTCTGCCTCTTCCATTTTTTTGTTGGAAACTGCTCTTGGAGGGAATGGAAGAGGGGGAATGTGCTGCTTCTGCAAATCAGAATTACCTGTGGAAGAAGATTCACCTGCACAGAAATTGTTAGGTAAATTTTTGTCATCACCTTTTTCTGGAATAGAGTGAAGTTTGGCAGGTTCATTTGCAGATGAGGAAGGTGCTACGGGTTGAGGTCCTTGACATTGCTTTCTCGACCTCAATGAAATGGCACTGACATTTTTGGGATTTTGGACAGCTTGAGAAGGCAGCTTGTCAGAATTCTGGGACTGTTGTTAATTCAATTGGGTAGCCAATTGTCCCATCTGATTGGTTAAGCTCTGAATGGAGGCTTTGGTCTCTTGCTGAAACTGCATGTTTTGCATAGTCATTTGCCTCACAAGTTCTTCGAGGGAAGGTTGTGGAGGGGCCTCAACTGTTGGCTGTTTCTGGGGTTGTTGCTGTTGTTGGATTGGTGGAGGAATGTATGGTCTGCTTGGGCCAGCAGCATTTTGGAAGGAAGGAGCAGACTGCTGTTGTTGCTGAGGGCTAGACCATCTGAGGTTAGGGTGATTCCTCCATCCAGGGTTGTATCTGTTGCTGGAAAGGTCATAATTGTTCTGCTGTGGTTGATTTTGCTGCTGAGGTTGAGGAGGTCTATTGTAAATATTTGCAGCATAAGCTTCAGGCTACTCAATTGCTCCAGGTTGCTGCATGGAAGGGCAAAGGTCTGTATGGTGGTCAGCAGAGGAGCACAAACCACAAACCCTTGCGACAGGTACAAATTTCTGATTCAAGGCCAGCTAGGTTACCAAGTTGACCAACGCATCCAGTTTGCCTTCAAGCTTCTTAGTTTCAGATGATGCAGATGGGTTTGTAGCTACCTCATGCACTCCTCTAATGACTATGGCATCATTTCTGGCACTAAACTGCTGGGAGTTGGAGGCCATCTTCTCAATTAAATTTCTGGCTTCAGCAGGAGTCATGTCTCCAAGGGCTCCACCACTGGCAGCATCTATCATACTTCTCTCCATATTACTGAGTCCTTCATAAAAATATTGGAGAAGAAGCTGTTCTGAAATCTGATGGTGAGGGCAACTGGCACATAGTTTCTTAAATCTCTCCCAGTACTCATACAGGCTCTCTCCACTGAGTTGTCTAATACCTGAGATATCCTTCCTGATGGCTGTGGTCCTGGAAGCAGGGAAAAATTTTTCTAAGAATACTCTCTTAAGGTCATCCCAGCTCGTGATGGACCTTGGAGCAAGGTAATACAACCAGTCCTTTGCCACTCCCTCTAATGAATGAGGAAAAGCCTTCAGAAATATGTGATCCTCTTGGACATCTTGGGGTTTCATGGTGGAGCAGACAATATGAAATTCCTTCAAATGTTTGTGCGGGTCTTCACCTGCAAGGCCATGAAACTTTGGAAGCAAATGAATTAGTCCAGTTTTAAGAACATATGGGACATCCTCATCAGGGTATTGGATGTACAAGCTTTCATAGGTGAAATCAGGTGCAGCCATTTCCCTTAGAGTCCTCTCACGAGGTGGAGGTTGTGCCATGTTCTCAGAATGTGCAAAATCAGAATGCTCAGAATCAGAATGCTCAAAATTATAATGCTCAAGATCTGGATGTTCAAAATCACCAATAACAGAATGCACAGATTCACCAGTTATGGAATGCTCAGAATGATCAAAAGGTATAAAATGATGCCTAACTAATCTATGAAATGTCCTATCTATCTTAGGATCAAAGGGTTGTAAGTCAGATGGATTGCCTCTAGTCATACACTACATTCAGCATGCACACAACTAGTTGCCTTGTCATGTAAATAAAGGTGTAGGTTTGAACTACAGCTACCCTCAAATGATATCCAAATGACTTGAAATTTTGTGAGCAACCCTATAAAATGATGAGAAGATAGCACAAAAAATTTCAGACAAAAATTCAAAGTCTAACTATGAAATCTAAAAATGGTAGGTTAAGAAAAATAAGTGAATAAAACTTGAAAAATAAAAAACTTTTGACAGAATCGCTTTTTTTGGACGATGGAGACCTCAGCCGGCCTATGGCAGGCTGCCACAGTGTAGGAAATTTTTTTCTACCCCAAATGCATATATAATAATTGCGATTCTGATAACCGGAGCAAAAGTTATGGCCGTTCGAAGTTTTGACAAACACAAAATTTGCTAGTTTTTTGGAACTTTCAAATCTGACCAAACTAAAGGCTCTAGCTATTTTTCCCACAAAATATGGATTAAAAGAAGTTACCACAAAAAAATTCAGCCAAAAATAACAACCCTAGCTACTAAAACAAAAAATCCCAATTAATTCAGCATGGGTGGTCGCTAAAATCCGTCTCTAATTGATTTCTACTACTACTCTGTTTTTGCCGCAAGCTGATTTCTACTACTACTCTGTTTTCAAGCACAATCTTCACAGCAAAACACACAAGACTGAAACAGGGGAAACGCTTAATGGGAAAACTGAAACAGAACACACATTAAACAAAATACCAGGACACTAAACAACACTAACACACATACTAACACAATACTAACAATTAAACATAAAACACGAAAGGATTAAACACACAGCACTAGCTAGCTATTATGAACCTTTGGACACTGCTCCCCGGCAACGGCGCCAAATTTGATCGAGGCCGTACCCGAATCAAATAAACATGAAAATGCAGTAACTAGGAAGTGATCCTAGGTCGTTTCCCAACGAGCAGTGACAAGCCAAATGTTCATAATATACTTGCAGTAACAGTAACGATGGGGGGGGGGGGTTTGGTTGTTTGGTAATTAAAGAGCAGACAAATAAAATGGAATACGAAACTACTAATATTAAAAACGGGTTATTTCCTCTGATTCAGAAGCCACTCTCTTATCCTGGGTTATGGAGAATTCGTCCCTAACAGTCATCCACTTAATCCAACCCTATTTCAATTTACTAAGCGAAAATCAACTTAGGGTTTTCAATACGTGATTAGGCACCACATACACCAGTTAGCCCTTCGTCCATTAAGCATGAACGCAAGTTAGGCTCAGAGGCAATTAATCGAACACGAAGCGTGCACTGATTAATATTCACGAAATTGGGATAACTGGTGAAGGGAAAACTGCCATGAAACCACATTACAAACGAAACCTCAAAGAGAGTCGGGCTTCGTCCTCAAAAGGAAACAACACCAGAAAATCTAGCCTTCCATGGATTCAAATAGAGAACGCAATTGAAACATGAAGCAGAAACGTAAATGAACGGAAACGTAAATGAACAGAAACGTAAACAAACAGAAATGTAAAATGGAACAGAAACGTAAATGAGAGTAGAAGAAGAAACAAGAACGAAATTGTAATTAGAAGCAGAAAACGTAAAATTGCATTACGAACTCAGAAACGTCAAAACAGAAAAACGAAAACCCTAAAACCAAGCTCTGAATAATGAATAGCATAACAGAATAGAATCCCTGCACGAATCCCAAGGCAGCTATTTAAAAAGAGTCACTCAAAGTCACTGGGCCCTATTACAATACTCTAGCCCAAAACGAAATAAACACTGAACAACATAAAATAAAATTGCGAAATTTCCTAATTAGAAATTAACTAAGGTAAGCGCTTCTTTATTTGCCCTCTTCAAGTCCACAACCAAAATCCGGATTAAGCCCAATGTTTCATTAATTCCTGAAATTAGATTAAAAACATCAAATTAGCTAAATGAGCCCAAATAATAAAACTGCCTAATTAATTGACAATTAAGACCAATCAATAATTAAAATGGTGCAAAAAGGGTTTAGGAAATAGAAGAAAATGATGGCACATCAGTAATCGATTACCAGAAGCCCTCATGGCTTCCTCACCTCGTTTTCAAGCCTGGTAATCGATTACACCCCCTTGGTAATCGATTACCAGAGACCATCTTAGCCTCCTGTCTTCATTTTTAAGCCTTGTAATCGATTACCCACCCTTGGTAATCGATTAGCAGAGGCCATAACCCATATATCACACAAGATTCACAGCTGGCCAGCCACCACAAGCCTCCTTGCTTTGTGGTCTTTGTTCCTTTTATCTGTTGACTGCCAGGAGCTCGCCTGTTTAGGTACATCACAGGTTCTCACTGACTGACTATGCTCGGGTTGGGTCGGGATTGGTCAAGCTTGGTTTTGGGCAATAGCACCCCACCTGACGTTCCCAAGGTCTCCTGACCCTCGCGACATATCTCCAGGTACCACTCTGTGGTCAACGAATAAAAGCAGGAAGTTTCACCCTTCTACACTTCCTCATCTCAAGCTTGTAGGATTATGGGGTACCCATCACATGTGGTACTAGGTGGCGGTCGGGCGATGGTGCACAACAAGTTTTCCACATCCACAAAGCGCGCATAAACCCACCATCCCCTGTTGCCCACCTCCAACTGAGCTCACGTACTCCCATGTAGCCCATATCCTCGTTTCTCTCAACACCAGGTCCCCATCAATCCTCCCAAGCTTCCCCAACATCCAGGTAAAACAACATTCAAACAGCACAAACTATCACAGCCAAGAAAAACAGGGCAAAGGCAGAAGCTCAGCCCAAAACACAACTCAAAATCACAGCTTTTTTCACTTAAAGGCCCCAGTAACAATTCTTTCTTTCCAGTTTGTTAACCGTTGGATCGACTCAAAAATTTTACTGGAAGTCTCTAGTACATAAGCCTACATTTTGACCATTGGGATCTGATAGCAAACATCCAGAACTCATTCTGCACTACTCTTTCCACAACCAGCAAAACATAGCATTTTTCTGCACTTATGCAAAATTCTGCTGCACAATTTCACAGCACAATTCTGCATAAAGTGCAGATTTCGAAAACCACACTTCCTCTCATCCAATCTTGCCCAAATCAAATCCTACAAGTCCCAAATCATGTATCAATCATGTCTAAACCAAAGTCCAGATTCAAAACACAGCAACACAGAATCTAGGTGTCCAATACCCCTCAATTCAATGGGTTTTCTAGGTTTGAGAAGTGAAATTGAGAATGAGGTAAATTTGGAGCAAACTCTCACCTCACACAAGTCTATAACATCAATCTAAACTTGCTCAAACTGGATTTACACCTAAAATTCCACCGAATCAAAATTTGACTCCTCAACACCCAATTTTGCTCTAGAAAGGGCTCTTCGTTCACTTTGGTCATTTGTTTTTCTCTCTAGCTCAGCCTAACCTTTCTCATAAATCCTAAATGGCATTTCAAGCTAGGATTAACTCATTTTAACCTCCATTTACCACATAATCCAGATTTAACCTTCCAACTCTCAAAGCCTCACTCTTTTTCCACTCATAACACCATATTCTCACTTTCTAACCCTAGGTTAACTCTACCCTTCATCTCTAATAGTTTTCCATAAGCAATTTCAGCACATAAACATCACAAACATCATCATAAAAACCCTAAAACAGAATGGGTATGTTTAATTCATCCAAACATGGCAAGTTCAACATGCTTTCCACAAGTTCCTTCACAAATAACTATCATGAAGCAGAAAACTAGCAAAACTACCCATCATATCTCCCAAAACCCCATACCCACGAAAATCAAGAGAGAAAGAAGTCCACCCAAACCTGAAATTTCGAAGTCCCACACGTAGAGACGCGCTTCACGACTCCGAAAATGCCCTCCTTTCGCGATTTGGAGCAGAAATGATGGCCAAAGGTTGGAGCTTTGTTTGGAGCTTCAATGGAGAATGAAGGAGAAGAGAATGGCAACGTGAGAGAGAGAGGAAAAAGGCTTCTGAAATTGTGGGGCTGAGTGAGGAGAGAGAGAGTTGCTTTTTAGTTTTAAAAAAAAAGCTTTTTCCTCTTTTCTTATTATTTTATTTAAGCTATGCCACATGTCCCCATTTGAGTGGAGCAAAAGGGCCCACTTTCTCTTTTGATTGTGACCCATACTCAGCCACAAAAGTGAGAAAAATCTGACCTTTGAAACGCTAAAATCCTGCCTCGGTTTGCGTGTCGTTTCTCTGGTTCCAGTTCCTCGCGTTTCTCTACGTCCGTCGAGACCAGTTTTCGAAAGTAATCAATATATATATCAAAACGCTCAGAATAAGACCCCGAGCGTGGTTCAGAGGTTGGTTTTGTTAAATTTTAAGTCACACGCAAAACGATGATTTTTAAACTAATTAATTAAGAATTAACCCATAACCTCCCAGTTATGGATTTCTCTTCCTTAATTAGCCTAACCCGCGTATCTGCCCCCACTATTCCTACTTCTACCAAGTACATATATGCACATACACTGAATAATACATATATATATATATATATATATATATATATATATATATATATATATATATAATCATTCAAAATACATCATTTTCAAAAATTCCGGGTAGAAATTTTCAGGATGTCACATAAGCCACAGTACTTATGCATTCCAAAACCTTGAAGGGGCCATAAAAACGTTTAGCGAGCTTGGTCTTGTTGGGGCCCGTTAGGGACGACTGACGTAGAGGATGGAGTTTGACCATAGCCCAGTCACCTTTTGCATAGTGTACTTCTGGATGTTTATTGTTTGCAAAATGTTTCATTTGAGCTTTCGCTTTTAACAATTTATGGCGTAAGCTATCAAAAACTGCCTCCCATGTGGTGAGTAATGTGTCCACTGCCTCCACTGAAGAAGAGCTTGTGATATACTGAAGGATTGTCGATGGTTTATTGCTGTATGTGACCTCAAATGGGGAGGTTCCAGTGCTAGTATTTCTGGAAGTATTATACGACCACTCGACCCAAGGTAAGAACTTACCCCACGGCAATGGGTGATGATGAACGAAGGCATGCATAAATTGCTCAATTATGCGGTTCATAACCTTGGTTTGACCATCAGATTGAGGATGATAAGTCGAGCTTAAGTGTAACTTTGTGCCAGATAGCTTAAACAGTTCTTGCTAGAACTTACTAATAAACAAGGGGTCTCTGTCGGAGACTAAGCTCTGAGGCATACCGTGAAGCTTGGAAACTATGTCCAGGAAAAGGGTGGCAACTTGATAGGCTATATTGAGATGGAAGAAGACCCAAATGAATACCTTTGGAGAATCGATATACAACTACCAGTATTGTGGTGTTTCCTTTATATATTGGTAATTCAACAATGAAAATTGAGTGATAAGTTCTCCTATGGCTGAGTATGAAAAGGTAGTGGAGATACAATCCTGCTGGTTTCATGGTCACATATTTGTTGTGTCGACAGTTGAGACACTACGCAACAAAATCGTGAACGTCCTGTCAAATAGAATTCCAGGTGAAGTTGTCTTGTAGTCTGGCCAAAGCTTTTGTGACACCCATATGACTGTTTGTGGGTGTGGAGTGGAATTCATGCAATAAAAGCCTGATGAAGTTCAGTTTGTTGGGTAGCCAAATGCGACCATTTTGTAAGACCAACCCATCAGTGTAAGTCAGAGTAGGACGATTGGTTGGGTTCTCTTGTAAGTCTTGTCGTAGAGCATTAAACTTGGGGTTACCAGCTAGCTCTCCTTTTAGTTCATCCATAAAAATGAAATATGGCATTAACAGAGTGAGGACAATTCCCTTGGAATGGTCAAAGGTACAAGATAAGGCATTTGTGACCACATTGGAGCGGCCAAAGCGATATTGTATGATAAAATCATATCCCATTAAACGCATGAGATACTTCTATTGCTCTGGTGTCATGATAGTTTGAGTCATTAGTTCCTTAAGACTCCTATGGTCAGTGAGAATAATCATGACCCAATAGGTATTGTCTCCATTTTTTTTACGACAGTTGTTATGGCGCATAGTTCACTGACATAGGTGGAGGCATGGAGAAGCTTAGGGCACAATGGTTTACTGAAAAAAGCTATGGGGTGCTGGTAGGCATAACACTGGTGCTGAGCTGACTGCCTCTTGTAACGCGTGAAAGGCTAGTAGGGCCTCCGGTGACCAGACGAGGTGTTCCTTGGTCAAGGGATGAATCAAAAGGGCTGCTATGGTAGCATATCCTTTGATGAAGCATCTATAAAAACCTGTGAGACCCAAAAATCCCCGTAGGGCTTTAAGGGAGGTGGGTCATGGCCATTGTTGAATGGCAAGTATCTAGTCAGGAACGGGCTGAACACCAGTAGCGGACACCACATGACCCAAGTATTCAATTTGTTGTTGGACGACACAACATTTAGATAACTTAAGGAAGAATTGACCATCTTGTAGGATCCAAAAAGCACAATCCAAATGTTGAAGGTGGTCTGCAAATGTCTGACTGTAAATTAAAATATCATTGAAGAAGATGATAATGAATTTATGCAGAAAGGGTTTAAAGGTGGTGTTCATCAATGCTTGGAATAAAGAAGGAGCATTGCAAAATCCAAAGGGCATTACAAGGAATTCGTAATGCCCATGGTGAGTGCGGAATACAGTTTTATGTACATCGTCCTCGCGCACAAGTATCTGGTGATACTCTTGTAGAACATGAAGATTTACAGTGAGTCCATGTCCCTGGAGCTTAAGCAAAATGTGCTTGCAAATTTACAGACATTCGATCTCGATACCATTACCAATCATAACGCGTAACAGTGGAGTAGACTGTGCATGTAGCCCTAGCATGGTGACCAAGCGTTCCTCGATGAAGTTATGAGTACTACCTCCATCCACCAAAATGAGGACTTTCTGGTCAGACATAGACCCCATCATGCGTAACGTTTCCGGTGCCATGTGCCCTGAGATGGCATGGAAGTTAATTTGAGTTGGAAGTGGATCATCGGGTTCCTGTGCAACCGGAAAAGCTTTAGTTGGTGGAATCTCTTCCGGTGAAAGTTCATCATCATCAGCTATCAGTAGAAAACATTTGGAAGAGCAACGATGGCCGCGACTAAACCACTCGTCACAATTAAAGCAAAGTCCCTTCTCTTAGCGTATGGCTATTTCTTAAGGTGAAAGGCATTTGAAAGGTATGGAGAGTTTTGGTGGTGTGGGTAATAAGGGTGGAGGTAGGAGTAATGGTGGGGTTGGTGAAATATTTAGTTGAGGGGGACGAGGGCCGAAGGAATGCGGAGAGTAAGCATGAGAGTGGGTTGGATGACGTAAGTCACAAAAATTCTCCTCCTGAAGCCGCACGAGAGCGGTGGCTTGACTAAGGGAAAGAGGTTGGAGCGCTTGGACTTCCCATCATATTTTTGGTGAAAGGCCAGAGCTAAACCAACTTAATAAAAAAAGGAGGCGAAAGGCCTATTATTTTGTTAGCCAAAGCCTCGAAGTCAAAGAGTATTCACTCACGGAATCTTGCTGGATGAGTTTGAATAGGGAACCGGTGGGATCATCAAAGTGAGAGGCTGCAAAGCGAGACTCCAGAGAGACATGGAACTTCGAGGGTCAGACCCATCAAAACATGGAACTTCGAGGGTCATGCAATATGGTTGCATGGACAGAGAGACAGAAGAAGTGGGGGAGTGTGTGGAAGACGAGACCGAAGAATGGTGAGTGGACTCCATAACCTCTAGTTTCTGATGAAGGTCATCGAGCTTGGTTGACATTGATGCTTGAGTTGGGGTGAGCTTGGCTATCGCATCCTCTAAATGATCGAGGTTGGATTTGGAGCGAGTGGATTCCTCCATGATTTAACTCAATGAAAGCACCAGTGTTACGTAAAGCTGCAGGAGCTACAAGAGGAAGAAGTAGAGTATTGAGAATAGAGAGAGAGAGAGAGAGAGAGAGAAAGAGCTAGATATTTTCTTCTTATTCCTCCTATAGAGCACTATCCTATATATAGGCACTAGTAGGGCACCAAAAGATAAGCACTACACGGAAATACAAATGTTATAATGGGGAACAAGCGTTAACATCAACCCGACAAGCATAAAGAAATATAATTGCCTAATAGCATACTGCTACCCATCACTTGACAAAGACATGCACTAAATAATAGAATTCTAACAACGTCCAACTATGCTTTTGGAACATCAGCACTTAAACGTAATTGCAAAAACGTTGAAGAGGTGTGACCTTCCTCTAAGGCCTTCTGTGCTGGGCTTCATGCATGTTGACTGGTCTATCACACCCAATGGGATATTACATTTGTCTTCTTATATCACTAAATTAATAAAACTTAGCATATAAAAATTATCAGAGTAACCTACACAGAAACTAAAACTTAAAAGTTAAAACATACATTACATGAACAAACTAATACAAATCTCTTGACTCATGTCTTTTACAAAAATATAAGAAAGATACATTAACATCCACTAAAATCCCATACATTGGGAGACACAAACCATACTAAACTTTTTCCAAGTAACTCCATGCTCCAAGCTTCTCCTTGAGCACATTCACCTGCTTAACTTAAACATAAAACTAAAAGGGATGATACATATCTCAATGAGTGCTCTAAAGACTCTAAGCCGACTCTCCATTCTAGATATCCTTTTCTTAACTCTTGCTTTCTCTTTTTCTTATATACCTCACGACTATTGCCCCAAAACATCAACATTATATGCGTGTTGGATCATACCTTAATCTTTACTTAGGCCATTAGAATTGATCTCCTATACCAAATCTAAGACCACTAGTGCACTAATGCACCTAAACGTCATTCTTACTCTTGATTGCTCACTAGGGTTCCACTTGACTTCAGTATGACATTGGATAGGAATGTGCATAGCATTTACTTTACTCTAAATTTCCTAAATATTGGGTTTACATCACCTCTCTCTCTGTGACGCATAACTTCCAACATACCTCTCTATGTAGCTTACATCAAATTTCTATGGGTATAACCCCTCTCCAACCACTAAGGGTAGATTCCAACTACACACGTCCTCATCTAATGTATTGATTTACCTTACATCATACAATCAAAATTTTCTAGTTTGTTTCTACAACTGTGTTGCTTGTAATATCTTTATTATTAGATTTCACTTCCGCACATAAGGTATAATAACATGAGGTATAGTCTTAAATGTCATAACCATATCTTATTAAGAGGTTTATCGTTCCATACAATCCTAAGCATATGCAACAATCATATGAATAAAACCACATTTAGCTACACAACTACATCCACAATCCATAAATAAGATTTAATAAGAACTCCAAGCAATAACAACTATACAAAGAACATACATGGGAGGTAGTGAAATAAACAAGCATAGATTGCACATTAGTCCTCAAACAACTTTAATTCTAATTCTAATAGTCTCACTCCCAACCTAAGGTGTTTCCACACTTAACATGTAGTTTAGAAACTCAAACCCCCTCTTTTGCCTCCCACACACCCAACATGAGGAACCTCATGCTAAGCTTAAAGTCCCAAGCCCAACCTTAGCCTTTCAAACTAACATTCTAATCTGGTTGTGAATGTCTTCTTATGGTCATCCATAATCTATCAAAAATTCATACTTAGGGTTCAAAGGGAAAAGGGGGAAAACATGAAACAAGTATGGAGGGATAAGGAAAACAAAGGAAGGAAGCACTCACCTAATCTCTGGATCTAAGCTCTCTTTTCTCTCTTCCTCTTCTTCTTTTCTCCTCCTTCTCTCTAACTTTCCCTTTCTTTTTTATTTCTCTCTCTAACTCTCCCTTCCCTCATCTTATAATAACATGAATGTGTGTTAGATGTGGTGGGCCTTGGGTACCCATTTGGATCCTAATATCTTGTTCCTGTCAAATCCTAATATAAGGTGAGTATTATTAATAATGGCTAAAGGTATCCTTTAACCATTAAATAAAAACTATTTCCATAGAAGGGGTCTATTTTATTTTATTACTAAAGTCCATAAAATTTGGGATGTTACAATTGTCACTACAACAAAATTTGAATTTTACAATAGGATTCTAGATTAGTTGCAAAACAACTAATCTAAAACAATGTGGTGACATTTTTGTAATTATAACAATCTTTTTTACATTGATTGTATTTAATTATAATTGATGTAAAAATATATGTTTACATGTGCTGGGAAATATGAGGAGAGATATTCACCAATGGGCCATGAACAAACCACATAAGTGAACTTGACACCACACTTTAACCCAAAACCTTAAGGCATTAACTTTGTGGATCTTTTTCTCACTTATATGTTATTAAAGTTTTTTCCAAAACTATCCATTGTGTGACTTCAACTGTACACTTGCACTCCAACTATATCTCTAGAGTTGTTAGTAATAGAAATCAGAATTCTACAATAGAGTAATCACACACACTAACACAAGATTTACGAGATTCTGCAAGTGTGTCCACGTCCTCAGGAGAAGAACAATTGTTTCTTTTATCCTTGTTTGAAATCAGGGTTACATATGTTTATAAAATAATATATTACAAACCACTTACAATATCTTACACGTAAAACATTATCCTTGTATCGTACCACGAGGGCTTCACCCCTGTACCCTTACCCACATCGTAAGCCAACAACAAGTGACTCAAGCTAAGCCCAAAGGGTAGATGCTTATGCTTTATTGTGCTATTCTTTACTACACTCCAACATTTGTCCGCTCATAAAACATGAGCCATGCACAACAACGTCATCTATATAAATTGAACTAATGTAAAATGTTATCTTATACTAGTTATAATTATAAATACAACAAATTTAAAAACTTTTATGTTTTATTTGTATCTAAAACATCCATTCTTCATTCCCAACCTCGTCAAACACCCCAACTCAATTCAAAACCAAGATTCTGAAGAAGAAACCCTCATTCAAGTCCAAATAAAATGTCAGTGATTTGACATTGAAGATCATTGGCATGATGTCGAAGCTCCTCCACCTCTGGCTCTCTATCTTTGACACCGCCATCATTCACATCTAAAACAACATTGTTAATCTTGTGGGCATGAGGAAGATCATCTTCAGTAAGGATATGTAGATATGAACCTATGGCTTTAGTTCCCTCTACATAGGAGGTTATTGATTGGTAAACATAGTGAAAAGGCTTTAGGTTATTCTTCAATTCAATTTCACTTCTTGGTGCTATTTCTTCATTATCAATGGTGGTAATATTTTGGAGTGGCCCATGACTTTAGTGAAGAGGGTGTGGAAGAGTTTCTTGGTGGACTAGGTTTGAGAGGTTGGGCCCAATGAGGGTTGGGATGTGGTGGGTCTATGAAGGGTTTTCAGACTTTGGGGATTAAGGAGTGACAATGTACAAAAATAGAAAAGGGTATTGAGGATACTCATGGAGAAAATTAAATGAGTAAAGTATCAACCAAATGGCGAAACCTCAATTACATCCACAACATTGCACATTGTGAGCACCAACAATGACAAAACCATTTGTATTTGGAACTAGCAATTGTGACAACCAAACATTCACATATGGAACTAGTATTCACATTTGGAAAATGGAAATGACACTATGTATAGAACCGATGTAGAAAAAGAAATATTTTACATCAATTCAGTTATAACTAATTTAAAAAATTCTGACTTTGTGTATCAGATGTCTACATCACCACAATATCCAGTATAAAATGTCCTATTTAACCTATGCAAAGTGTCAAAAGTGAAGTGGTGTGTACATCAGAAAAAATATGTATCATAGGCTATAAAAGGTAAAATAAAGCATTTACTCTAAAAAATTGGTACCACTTTTGATGCAAGCTCCATTGGAGCTTGTAGGCCTAGGATCTTCTTCATCAATGGATTCCTTTGCTTCTTGGAAGATAAATGGCAGCGGAATGGAGAAGGAAGAGAGAGAGGAGACACCACTTCAAGGAGAAGATAAGTCTAGAAGAAGCTCACCACCATAGGAGGCCATGGATAAGAGCTTGGAGGAAGAAGGAGATGAATGAAGGGAGGGGGAGAGAAGAGCACGAAATTTTGTGCTCAAAAAGAGCTCTGAAATCTGAAGTTAATATTCAAATGATCAAAGTTGAAAAAAATGCACACACATGACCTCTATTTATAGCCTAAGTGTCACACAAAATTGGAGGGAAATTCAAATTTCACTTGAATTTGAAATTGAATTTGTGGAGCCAAACTTTGGAGCCAAAATTTCACTAATTATGATTAGTGAATTTTAGTTATGGTTCAGCCCACTAATCCAAGATCAATTCCAAGATTCTCCACTAAGTGTGCTTAGGTGTCATGAGGCATGAAAAGCATGAAGGACATGCACAAAGTGTGACTATATGATGTGGCAATGGGGTGTAGTAAGCAAATGCTCACCTCCCCCTCTAAAATTTAATTGGATTGGGCTTCTACCAATTCAATTAAATTTATTTCCAACCACACACATCAAATATCCACTTAGTGCATGTGAAATTACAAAACTACCCCTAATACAAAAACTAGTCTAGGTGCCCTAAAATACAAGGGCTGAAAAATCCTATATTTCTAGGGTACCCTACCTACATTATGGAGCCCTAAATACAAGGCCCAAAAATAATGAAACCTTAATCTAATATTTACAAAGATAAGCGGGCTCGTACTTAGCCCATGGGCCCGAAATCTACCCTAAGGCTCATAAGAACCCTAGGGCCTTCTCTTGCATCTCTGGCCCAATCTACTTGGAGTTTTTCTATCCAATGCCCTTGCGGAGTAGGATTGCATCAACTTTTTAATTTGATATATGATATTATGAAAAAATAAATCTAACTCCAGTCTTCGACAATAGTAAATCAATTTGGTTCCTAAGATAGATATTATAAGATAACTTAGCTCTTAGCTTTTTTTATTTTAAGGTAGCTCCTAGCTTATTAAATAATCCATTTTTTGAAAAAAAAATATTTGCACTGAAAAAATCAACCATTAGTATTGAAAGTTGGCGATTAAACTAAATTCGGCCCCTAGATTCATTGTTATCTTTGATGTTAGAGGTCAAATTAATTAACATGTATTAGGGACTAAAATGCATGATAAATATCAACATGAAAGATCAAACTATATATCCTAATGTTTAGGATTGAAATGACCAATAAATAATACGTTCAATTAATTCGTAAATCCTTGAACTTTGATATTTTTTTAAAATGTTTCCGGAACTATTTTTGTTAATTGGGTTCTCGAACTTATTCTTTTTTTTTTACTTGGGTCCTTCTGTGTAACGGCCTTTACGAAAAATTAACTGCCTTAGTCAATTACGTGAGTTTGAGCGGGTTGTTGTAGAATGAAGCTTGGAGAGACTTGTAAAAGAATAATTGAGTTGAGTGGATCTAGAGAGGTGAGAAATATTGGTTGAAAAACTTGATTAAGAATACTAGATTTAGAATTTATAGAGGCGAGAAGACTTACATGAAAAGGCGATCATATATACTTACATAAAGAGGTGTGAATATTGGCCTATAGAGATGAAAATGCATAGTGTAGACTTGTAGAGGTGACAATACTAGATTCAAAGACTAATTAGGTTCTTGTGATTCATTTTCCATAATGAGAGTTAGACAAAATGACACAATTAAAAACAAGTACAGGTTTAAGGACTTAATTGAAACTAAAATTCAAGGAATTAATTAAAAAATAATGTTAAATAGTTTAGAGACCTACAAATTAATTTAACCTAAATATATTAATTTCAAATACTTTTATTTTAAGGACTAAATAACTAACAACAACTAATGGTGGTTGGTTTAGTGGAAGGAACTAGTCCTTTAGTATGTGATGAACTAAAGTTTAAATCTCTATTGAAAGAAGTATCCATATGTAGTGTCAGATTATATCTCTAAATAGAGTTGTCTTTAAAGAAAGATATATATAAGAGAAAAAAATAACTACATTTTTAGAAAGTTTTACATATTTTGTTAGGGTTTTCTTAACCATTCTCAATTATTTGTATGCACTAGTTATGCGTAGTAGAAATTGTTTAACATTTTCTAGATTATGTAACAACAATGCCTATTTAATTTTTATTACTTAAGTATGTAGTGAATTCAGTACCAATAAACATCACAATTTTAAAGCTTCATATCACCAGGATGATCTATATAGCACTTGTTTAATAAAATGTTGTATCTACGGAATATTATGTACATAATTGTTTGTTTTAAATATTGTTGTATTTATGAATTTGAACCTTTATTTTGTATTGTTCAATATGATAACAGATCAGATAGAGAATTTCTCTATGAAATTCTTGGAGTAGTTATTGAAGCCGGGGCAACAACAGTGAACATAGCCGACACTGTAGGTATAGTAATGCCATTGGAGTTAGGAAAATTAATTGTTGATATAAAAGACAATACCCCAGGAATTGCGAATGTTATTATTTCGACTCATTGTCATAATGATCTTGGGCTTGCTACTGCTAACACCATCGAGGTATAAAGTACAACTCCACTAGTTAATTTGGACAATTGAACTACATAGCAATTTTTACATAGTCTTGGTTACTCTCAGGGTGCTCGTACAGGTGCACGACAATTAGAAGTAACCATTAATGGGATTGGTGAAAGGGCTGGAAATGCATCGTTAGAAGAGGTAAGTATCAATCTTTCTTATGTATGAATTTTTCCATTATGGAAAAAAATCATTTTGTTATATTTCAACATGATTCCTTTGGATTCATGCTCAATTTAACACTATTATAAATTAATTTGTCCAATGCGAATATGAGACTAAACACAATATTTTGTGTTTCCTAAATTTTTCCACGATAAAGGTGTTAAGTCCTAATGTTTATTTCTATATACTACAAACTAAAAGGGTAGAAATAATGCATTATGTTTCCCTTGATAATGTTCATAGTCTCTATATTTGTAGCTTTCTTTATTTCTTCATTTTTTGTCATCAATTTATTTACACAATGTAATCTAAAGGTTTTTGGTTTCCTTTGTTATTCAACTTAAGTATCACTACTCTTAACATGCATGTTATCACTGTTTTTTTTTTGTGAATAAATTTTTTTAACATGCATCATTTATAATTTTTGTTTGTCATTATGCTAGTTATAAAGAATATCAATGACACAATCAGTTTCTTAATCCTAAAAATTAACAAAGATCACATTTCTAGGCATGTTATCTTCCATGAGAATGTTTTTTGTTTTCTTTTTTTATTTTTCCACAATCCGTTTCTTTTGTTAATCTTTTAAATTACTTAATCATACCATAGTTTCATATTTTTTTTTCGAATATCACTGCACAATAAACCTATATCTATTCAAACTTTCTGAAAGATGATCATAAATAAAATTGTTTTATTTATGTAACCATTCAATAGTCATGTTCTAATTAATCTGATGTAACCATTTCCCTCCTTATCATTGTTTATAACTTAAATTTTATGTCATATCATTTGTACTTTAATTGGCTCCTAAAAAACATTCTATAACATTCTTTGAATATAAATTAGAGGGACACGATGAAAATGTTAATGAAAACTAGTTAATACACACTTTGGAGTATTACTGTTAATGGTGATTATAATGTTCCAAAATCACCTGTAGGGATTCCTTTCTTAAAGGGAAGAATAGGCTATAGAAAATGTAAGCAAGATTCAATTGAATACAAAAGTATGATACCTTATAATGTTTTTCCTTATAAAATAATAGAATATATGATTAGGTATATGCTATTGGACACAACCTTGTACTTACTGGAAAAACAGCATTCCACCATGATTTTTCAAAGCATTCAAAGATGGTTTTGAATCCAACGTCGTGGAAAGTGAAGACTTTTCAGGATGATTCTTAAAAAACCATCTTAAAAAAATTATTATTCTAAGACAGTTTTTAAATAAATAATTGTCTTAGAATGTATTTTTTAAAAAACAAAAGGTTCAAAATTGAGAATTCTAAGATGATTTTTCCAAAAAAATGTCTTAGATTGTAGACTGTTTTTCAAATAATCGTCTTAGAATGTCTTTTTCTTAACAAAAAATTTAAAAATTGAGAATTCTAAAACGATTTTCCCAAAAACCGTCTTAGAATGTCTTTTAAAAAGGGAAAATTAAAAGAAAACCACTATTTTTTTGAATAATAAAGAAGATTTATTCATGAAATCATGTAACATATAACAAATCATATATATTACTTTAATAACTATTTAAGTGACATAACATATCTAAATAATTTATAAAGAATAAATTAAAGTCAAAAGGAAATAAATTAATAACCATTGAGCTGATCCAATGAGCATTTATATCATGTGGATAAAGAACATAAAATCTTACCCAAAAAAAAAAAAAGAAAGCTAATTAATGCAATAATGATTCAAGCATTGTTTAATTCTTCATCGTTCCTCATTGCCAATCGAATGTGGCGCGACACAACTCGAGTCTTCTTATTGTCTCTCACAGCGTTTCCAACCAACTCCAAAACTTACAAAATAAAAACATCAAATTCAATTTTTCCAATCATCCAATTGCTCAAAAAACAAACAAGTATTAGGGGAAATTAAACCAATTGAAATTCAAAACCCTAGATCGAATCACATGGTGAGATAATTTCAAAATCAGATTTAAAATTGCGGCTATTACCTCGGCTGTGAGATATTCGAGGATAGTGGCGAGGTAAACGGGAGCATCGACGCCAACACGCTCGACATATTTTCTGGCCTTAAGGAAACAGGCGATAGGCTGACCGAGAATTGGAGGCCAGCTTTGCTACTCCTTGAGATTGCCTTTTTGCAACGCTGGACCCTAGGGTTTTGCCACAACCAGCCATTGATGAACTTTAACCTAGTTGTCGGAAAGAGAGGGTTCAAGATGTGCGAAGTGAAGGTAGAAATGAGTTATGGTGACTGAGAAATATGAGAAGAGTATGTATTTCAAGACTTTTAGCGAATGCGAGGTTTATATGGTGGGATGCGTGAAAATTTGGCCAATGAGAGTGAATGATGCAGAGCCAAACCAAAACATAAAGGAGGGGAAAGGGCATTGCAGGCGAGAGCAGAGGTGGAGCCAAACCTCAAAAAGAAAGCGCGAGAGGTGATGGCTTGGGAACCTTAGAGGGGGAGTCGAAGGGGAAGTTGAAAAGTGAGAGCGCGAGAAGGTGGAGGGAGAAATGAAATATTAAAAACAGTGTAAAATATTCTAAGACTATTTTGTAAAAAATGTCTTAAAATGACAGTTTTCTAAGAGGGTTTTCGCAAAATTATCTTAGAATGACAACCTTCTAAGATGATGTTTGAAAAACCCTCGTAAAGCTGTTACATTTATTTACAAAAATGTCACCGTGTTCTCTCTAAGTTGGTTTTTTTTATCACAAACGATTTCTTCATGAGGTGTGTTTTGGCAATGCCCCTAAAAGATTTATCTGTGGTATCCCATGTAAGTCCCCCATGACACAACAAGAAATTCTCATACATTATGAGGCTACAAAACTAGCAAGGGCTAAAACTTAAACCTAGGAACAGAGAAAGCAAACTAGAGAAGAGAAACGAGGTGAGATAATTCTTGATGTGAAAAAATAGAGTCAAAGAGACTCATATTTATTGGGTTGGAAGGGACCACATGACTGTTTGAGTAATTAATAATAATAAAGATAATAATTAAAATAGTTAATGATAATTGATACTAATTAATTAAACAATCAAATGATTGAGGAAGAAAGAAGGAAAATCCCATGATTTTCGTAATTAGATCAAATAAAAAACTGTCTCATTAAAATTGGAACTTTTGGATAGGCGTGCTTTTTGAATTCAAAATAAATCTCAAAATAATTTAATTGAATAAAACTTTAAAGGATTGTACTCGCAAGGGGGAGGGTAAAATTAGTGGATTTGCACTATGACAAACCCACACAACTCAAGCTCATGTGCATGAGACTTCCATCTCTTGGCAGCCACTTTGAAAGTCCATATCACAAAATGGTATATAAACACTTGAGCCAAAGCTATCCCAAGCAACATGGGACTTTGTCTTTTGCAATACTCAAAACTACAACATATTCATGTATGATTGCAAAGGAAATATAAGTCACATTGACTTTCACTTGTGATTAAACTAAGTTCAAAGAATGAAGATTGTATATGTTGGTGGATCAATACAATATATTGAAAATGAAATACATAGAAACTAATGATAAAATGTTTCAAATATTAAAAACTATCATTAATGGTTTTATGGCTATCAGAAGAAAATACAAATATAAGGATAACATGATAAAACTCCTCACAACTTTACCTTTATCTAAGAGCCTAAGATCATTGTCAATCAACAACCTTTTTAGATGAAAGGAAAGAGAAATTAAATAACTTAAAATTGTTGAAATACATGTAAAGAGTGCATAAATACACAAGCATACTGAGTTTTGAAAGTGGTAAATACATCCAAGGGCATGAGTGAGTCAAGGCGCATATAATGGAATCTGATGGTTGAATATACAAATAAAAGTCTGAAGCCTAGGCCTACCCATAACAAATACATTGAGAGATAAAGGTCTTGGACTTAGAGCAGTAATCTCTAACACCCAACCCAATTTGGAAACTACACCCAAGCATAAGTCAGTAGGTGTTTGAGCATAACTAGGATACCCAAGGAAGTGATCTATGCCTCTGATCACATCGTGTATCCATCGCCTCCAAGTGCACTTATCCTCGAGATAGTGTCATCTCTTTACCCCTAGTATGATCCTAAAATGAAAACATAAGGGGTGAGTCATTCTGCTTCATTAGACAAAACACAAAAACCCTTAGTTAAGTCAAAACACACAAGGATAACAACCACTACATTATGGTTATTCACTAGGTCTTACATGCATCCTAAGGTGTCTCTTTTTACTAACTCAATCATATAGATCACATTAGCCAACCACCACTGAAACTCACAAAACTCATTAGAGTTACAAAATTTTATTTTGGGTGATTACCAGGAACACACCCTATGCCATGGTATGATGGCAAGCTCTCACTGGCCAGTTATGTCTTGCATTTTTCAAGATTGCCAAGTCGGCACTATGGAAAATGAGACCTCAACCTCAACACCATATCCCCAAGAAACAATAAGTTAGTGAACATAACCCAGGTACCACCTGTAAGGCCATCCTAACTCTAAGGATTTAATCATCTATCACTCCTCATTGAGTGCTTACTTTGTCATTATCGTGGGGCCCAATTGCAAAGGTACAAAACATCATAGAAAGGTGAACCAAGTCCGAGAATCAATCAAACTTAAGATAATCACAAAATAGTAATCCCATCTACACCTCTTGGTGGAAACTGCCAATCGATCATCTTCTAGAGAACTCTCACAACTTCTTGCACGTCCCCCAAAGTCGACTCTCTTGAAAAAAAATCTTCGCATATCGTTGAGAGTCTAAATTTCTTTGTACGTCTCTTAAGCGCATTAATCTCTTGAAGGAAACATCCTAGTCACATGGGTACTTATGTTCATGTTCTTGCAAACTAACGCAAAGCATTGTACGTCGTTTGAGACACACAATGTTCACTAGAACGGGGTTCTAATCCACGCCTGGTGCATGCCTTTCGAGATGCACTATGCCCATTAGAACATTGTCCTAGTTGACACCAGGACTCGTGCCCGAGTCCTTGTATCTACCACACATAGGTCTTAGCACACAAATCATTATCGTCTCCAGTTGCAAGCCAACCAGGTCACACACAAAAGATCACGTGCAACAGTGCCTGATGTCACACCTCCCAGTCTCCAATTAAAACATCACATTCCATAGTTATAGTTGCTCAAAATTCACACTCCTTTGGCCTTTCAATAATCAAAAAACAGGTCTTAACTCATTGAAATCATTAAATTCAGCACACAATCCTTAGACAAAAAATTAACAAGGAAACACATCAACACATAGTGAAAATTTAATGATTCAATACATCAAGTAACATGCATTAAAGACCCTAGGTTTTAAAAACATGGAAGATTCAAGCCTCTTTAAAATTTATCAAAAAAATTTGATTGAAAATTTTTCATACAGCCTTAAAGGAAAATTTCTTATCTTTCCAACAAGGTAAAGTACTTCATTAGCAAAAATCTACAAAAACACATAAAAATTTCAATAAGACAGCAAGACAGGGAACACTTCAGTTTGGACATAGTTCAAAGATTTGCGAATTTATACCTCTTCCCAAAACCAAAAAGAATTATATTTTTTACAGTGTGAAACTAAAAAACCTTCTTTTAAGCAAGGTAAAAATTACACAAAAATTCTCCCTATGTTTCTCCCAGTAAAATTTTCTTTCTAACACTTTTCCCAAAACCTAAATATTTCCTTTCTTATTGAACTCCGTTTTGCTAGGCCTTTAGAAAATGAAGATGAAATCCATATTTTTTTAAATTTAAATTTCTAAATGGAATTTATTTCTATATTTTCATAAAAAGCAAACATTTTGTTCAGATGACAACCACATAAGCTAAAAGTTACAAAAAATCGAGCACGATCAGACACTCGTTGCACAACAAGTTAGTCACTTTGCATGTCATAGATGGGCTTCAAAATGACCCCATCTCTCAAGGTCTTGAACACTAAAGGTGTTGAAAATTGTGCCTAGAGTTAAAAACAATTTCACAAAAAACCAACAAGTAAGTTTCATTCAAGGCTTGAAACCTCGAGACTTGTCCCGAGAACAAAGCCTTCCAGCCAGCCTCTCCCTAATCATTGCCCATTTTTGAAAATCCAAACTTTCTTTATAAAATATAAAAAAAACATGGAAAAAGTCTCCTTTTTACTAGGAGCTCTTCTAAAGCATGAAAATGAACAAAAGAAGAAGATAAGTCATGCATGCAAAGAAAAAGATCTTAGCTTGTCAAAGCACAGTTGCAAAAAAACTATAAAAAAAAAAATACTTTTGATGTGTGCAATGAAATGGAGGATCAAATCACCATGGTTTCCAAGGTTGCGTTCACCAAAAAGACCCTCCTGACCATAGATTTCACTGCTACATGAAAATTAGAGGAAGAGGTGGTTAAGATTATGTAAGCTTCCAAGCCTTGCAAACACAACACAAAACTAGTACAAAGATTTTAGAGTGACTCTTCCTTCCAACTTGGTGGTTAATGAATTTGTGTGTTTCAGAAGAGGATATGAGTGCTCTTGGTTCAATTGAGGGTCATCTGAAGCGTTTTTGGTGAGAGAGAGAGAGAACCTAAGTTATTTGCTAAGTTGAGGGAAAATGAGTAGAGAGTGAGTGTGAGGGATATGCATGAATTTTGATTGGTTAGGAGGGTGGTGTGTGAAGGTTGAGTGTTGAAGTGGCTAAAGAGAGGATTCAGGAAGGGTGTGTCAAGGAATTGTCAGCCCCTTCCCCCATTGGTGACTAGAGATTTGCTATGATTGTGAAAAGGGTTTACACTGGTAATTAATTTACACAGTGTAACTCTACATTGTAAAAATATATTAAGAAACTACTAATTTCTTCTATTTTTCATTTTTTACACAATTATTTTATTAATCACATGCAATTTCTAAAGACATTCTTATTATAAATAATTAAATAAATCTTAACTAAATTACTTACGTAACAATTTACAGGGTTATATATTTTGAAGTGTTACAAATAAACTTTTTAGTTTATTAAGAATCTGAGTTATATATTAATAAAGAAGAACCTAAGTGAGCATGTCCATTACCAATCCAAAAATAATATTCTAACTTCAAGTCTTAAAATTATAGTGACCATCCCTATGTGTTTTGGGTGTTGTTGGGGTATTTTGTTTGGGATTGAGTTGTTGGTTTTATTTGGCTAAATCATATGTGACTTTTTAACATGGCTAATGCACTTCTCTTGCTAAGGATAGTTTTCCATAAAGATGTTTATTTACATCTCATCTGCACATATCAATAAGTCATATACATCTTTACTAAGGCTTTGTCATATTTTATTGTTCCGTTATTTTTTAAATAATCTATTTTTTCTTTTGTTTCTTAAGAGTCAAGATGGTGATAAGATAAAAAGATATATATTCATTTTATTTTCATAAGATAAGATCAAAGTGCTACTTTCTATAAAAACTTAAAAAAAAGTAAAAGTTGTTTGTGAACTTTCATTTTTAAGATTAAAAGTTCCTTTCAAACAAAAAGTTGAATGGTATTTTTAAAAAAAAATGCAGTTTTATTTAAAAATCATTATCTTATCAAAGACAAAATATTTTTTAAAATAAAAGTAATATTGCGAAAATTTTATTATATGTGTATAGAATTATTTTAAAGATGATAAAATATTAATTTAAGTAATTAAAACTTTTAATTTTAAAAATATTAAACATATTCTAATTAATAAAATTTTATGAAATTATATAAAAAGATTATAATTTTATAGTTAATAATTCATACATAATGGGAATTAAATTTACAGGTCAATAATCTATATTTACAAATATCCCATGAAAAGAAAAGATTGAAGTTAGCATAGGTGTGTTCCACCCAATCCATTTAGGTTGCTTTTAAAATTATAACAACTGAACTTTCAAATCAAAGCAAAAAAATAAAGAAGCAAAGTTAAAAAAAACATATCATGACATGATTCAAACAATGAATGTTTAGAAAAAGCTCCACTTAAGTTGGATTTAAGTTCCTCTCATTAGCTTTTATTTAAGCTATATTATTTTGACAATTTTTTTAAAAAAATAAGCGACTTGTTTTTTAAGTACATGATTTTTAAAAAGAGTGTTTGGATCAACTTCTGTTTTTTAAGATATAAAAAAGTAGAAAATAAGTTGGGCTAAACATACTCTTATAGTGCTTACATGTGTCCACTGTTATTTAATCAATCTTTTCCTTAATATTCTATCACACATTCCCTTGTTATTTTTTTCAATCTAGGTTGTGATGGTCTTGGCATCCAAGGGAGATCATGCCTTAAATGGTCTATATACAAGAATCAATACAAGACACATATTAGAGACAAGCAAGATGGTTTTTAATTTGAATCCATTCTTGTATTTTATATTTTCTCTCTTTTTTACTTACCTTTGTTCTTATCAAATTTTCATAACTTCTATCAATAGGTCGAAGAATACTCTGGTATGCATTTACAACCTCACAAGCCTCTTGTTGGAGCTAATGCATTTGTCCATGCAAGTGGCATTCATCAGGTTAGTCGTATCCTGTACATGCTATGTGTTGCTATATAATAGTATAAAGACACTTCACTCATTGTATTCCTAAAGCATACAGGTTTTAGCTTTTAAGTTATCAATTTAATCTACCAGTATGCTACATTTTTTTATGTAAAACTGTTTACTAGAGTTTTTAACAATTAGTAATTTAGTCATACTAGTATACTAGCATGAAAGAAGTATTAGCAAACACTTCATTGCGATATCCAAATTTCAAAGTTAATTAGTTTTGCAATTTGTGTTTTCTTTTAATAAATCTATGGAATTTTAAACTTTGCATTGTAAATGAATATCCACAAATAACGTTTAAGAATTTGAAAACTTACTTGATGTTCTTTTAATCTATTATCTTAATGTATATTTTGTTCTTACTTTGATTAAGATTATCATTTAGAACACAAAACAACACTTCTCTCTCTCTCTCTCTCTCTCTCTCTCTCTCTCTCTCTATATATATATATATATATATATATATATATATATATTAAATATTTCAATATTCATTTTCTATTACTCATAGTTTTTTGGATTCGTGAATTGCTTGTCATTTACAAATTTTAATGTCTTTAAAATTCTTAGCTTGTTTTAAATCAATACATTTGTTGAATTTTCTATTATATTAAACATTCAACAATACAAGATTTATAATTTATAGTAAGAATCTAATATATGATTAAAACCTTTTAATCTTCATTTACACAACCCTTGTAAAACTCAAAATCAAATGTATATTATAATTTTATTTTGATTCCTTTTATATAATTAAATTTCTTTGCAAGAATACAATTTAAGTTTTTCATTTCTTTCTTTCACGGGTGTTATTTGTCTAGTGAAGTTAGCTCTAAGACTATATGAAACTTCTCCTTTATATTTTGTCCAATTTTTTTATTATTTTATTTTCTACTTTGTAGGATGGAATGCTTAAACATAAAGGTACATATGAAACAATATCTCCTGAGGAAATTGGACATAAAAGAACCACCAGAATTGGTATTGTGCTAGGGAAGCTTAGGTATGCAAATTACTTTTTTTCTCAAATATGCTTATGTTAGAAAAAGCATGACTATCAATATAAGAGGAAGGTGAATTGGACTTTCAACAATATTATTTCACAAATTTGTTTCTGACTTCCTCAAATTGAAATTTAATTGAAAATATTATTTTGTGTTGTGCTTGTGATGTAGAAATTGAAATAAAAGAAACACACTAGAAGATGAATTGAATAGTGAGTATATGAACTTTGAAAACTTTTTGCAATTTTTTTGCAAAACAAAAACTTTTAAAACAAGTATGAAAAGCTTTTCATCAGGAAAATGTGAGAAAAGAAAAAAAAAGAAGTGTAAACACAAGAACACAAGTTGTATACTATTCACTCAAAATGAGCTATGTCAACTTTTCCTTCAACCTTAGAAGGGTTATACTTATCAAATTGAGGTTGTGGACGAGTATTTTTTATGTCACTTATGGCTACACCAAATATTATCTAGTCCATTTTTGACTTTACAACAAATAATTTCTCATTGAGATTGAAAACTTGAGTGTTGTTTCAAACTATGTTAAGTTCTCTTTCAACCTTAGAAGGGTTATACTTACCAAATCGAGGTTGTAGACGAGTATTTTCTATGTCACTTATCACTACACCAAATATTATCTAATCCACTTTTGACTTTACAAAAAATAATCTTTCCTTGAGATTGAAAACTCAGGTATTGTTTCAAACTAATCCACTTCTCACTTTCACAAACAACATGTTTGAATATTGCAAGAATCTACTCACAAAGTGAGGATATAGAAGTTTAGCACACAATTATAAAAACTGTGCAACGCATAGGATGGACATTTTAGAGCGCTTATAGTATCAGAATGTCTTGTCCACATATGCTTTGAATATTTTTGTTAATGAATCCTTCTTTTAATGTCTTCTCTCCTAGTCTTTATATAGGCACTCATAATAATATTTTCATTGGGAAATGAGACCTTGAAAATTTCCCATTATCAATCTTTATTGAATGTAAGGAGAGCTTGACACTTTTCTACTTTAAACATGTCTACTATTGGAAAGGAGAAAGAAACATGTTTCTTGAAAGGGACTGTCCTTTTTTTTAATAAAAAGACACAATTGTCCTTTTTCTAACCATTTTTTCTTTTATGAAAATCCTTGCCTTCACTACTCTTGTCTTTGATCGGGAGTAGTACTTAGACTCAATTCTTTTTTTGCTTTTTATTAAATTATTTAAATTCAAATGTTAGAGACAATACAAAAAGTTGAGGAAATATTAAATGCATAAAGAAATATAAGAGCAGGGAAACCTTAGCATCCGAAAACACAGATCTCATCCTGTGATATTGCTTTGGATGAAAAACTTAATAAAATATATAAATTAGGGTGTAAGTTTCTTGTTAAGTGTTGGATAGAAACAACACATTGAACATTGGGTTTTTTGCAAAGCACTGAACACAATATTTTGTTAGCCTATTGGACACTATGTATTTTATGAAATTTGATTGCAATAACAGCACTACAAAGGTGGTAGCTAATGGCAGACCAGCAAGGAACCATAACAAACCCACTTACCTCAGGGATTACGTTTAGTGGAGACAACCTTAGTGCGCTTTATTCAAGCTCCAACAGCACGACTCGGTGAATGAGTATCTCACCGAGTTCAAACATCTTGCGAACCGCATAGTTCGCCTAGCTCCACCCTCCTTGCTGAGTTGTTTCATCTTCGATCTACCCTGAACTCCACCGCGAAGTGCAGGCGTTTCAACCCCTATCCCTTCTACAGGCCGTAGCTCTCACAAAGTTGCACGAGGAGAAACTCAACGACTGTCGCCACCATTATCGGCCCAACCCTTCTTCTTTTGTCCCTACCACTGCCTTCCCTCCAAACCTGAAACCCCCGATTAAACGCCTTTCGGTGGAAGAGTTGGCCACTCGATGAGACAAGGGCCTGTGCTATCATTGTGATGAGAAATGGGTTCTCGGCCACAGATGTCGCCCTCGTCTTCACTTACTCATCACAAAAGATGAAGACAATGAATCCTCCTCGATTCCTCCGGCTCCCCTTTCCACTCCTAATCTGGACCACCATCAACTCGACTTGCCTTGTGAGCCCCAAATCAGCTTTAGTGCCCTATCAGAAATGCCCTTGCCAAAGACGTTTTGCATCTACGACACTATTGCTCACCATCGTGTTGTGATTTTGGTGGATAGCGGAAGCATTCACAACTTCCTCCAACCCCGCTTGGCTAACTTCCTCCACCTTCCTTCCAACCCGACGTCCACGATGCGCGTTATGATTAGTGATTGCACCATGCTGGATTGCACCTCTATGTGCCTTAACATCCCCATTACGATCCAGAGACATACTTTTCCTGTGGACCTTTACCCCTTACCTATTGGGGGCACAAACATCGTCTTAGGGGTACAGTGGTTAAAGCTTTTAGGTCCTGTGACCATAGACCATTCAGCACTCACGATGAGCTTTAGTTATTTGGTCCATAATATAACATTGCAAGCAGATGTTCCCTTTACCCAAGCCCAGCCTCAGCCCAACAACTCAAACGGTATGCCCAGACTTATAGCATTTCTCCTCTTTACGAGATAACCCACATCCCAAACCCAATAACCCCTCAGTCATCTTCTACACCACACCACGACCTCCACACACCCCCTTCCCTCGACAACCTCACCAACTCCCACCGTCACACAATATTACCCATCATGTTCATCTTTTACCTAATTCGAGCCCCATTAATGTCAAACCATACAGATACCCATACTCTCAAAAGAATGAACTCAAACGCCAAGTTATCGTGATGCTCCAATCCAACATTATCTAACCTAGACATAGTCCATTCTCTACCCCTGTCTTACTGGTTAAGAAAAATGATGGCAGCTAGCGCTGTTGTGTTCACTATCGGGCACTCAATGCTATCACCATTAAGGACCATTTTCCCATGCTGACGAATGATGAGCTACTGGATGAACTGGATCGTGCTTCTTGGTTCTCAAAACTAGACCTCAGCCAAGGTTTCCATCAAATTCGCATGCACGAAGCCGACATCCATAAAATTGCATTTCGAACGCATCACGGCCACTATGAGTTTAGAGTGATTCCTTTTGGACTTTGCAATGCTCTGTCAACATTCCAGGCCACCATGAATGATCTTCTTCGGCTATTCCTCAGGAAATTTGTCGCAGTCTTCTTCGACGACATTCTAATTTACAGTCCTTCATTTCTCTCTCATTTGGAGCATTTGGAGGCCGTTTTCTCGTCCTTGTCACATAATGAAGTATACCTCCGTCGTTCCAAATGCATATTCACCAAACAACAACTCAATTACCTTGGCCATGTGGTGTCGTCTCATGGAGTGGCCCCAGACCCCAACAAAATCCAGGCCATGCTGGATTGGCCTACTCCATCCCCCCCCCCCTCAGATTTTCTTGGTTTTCTAGGCTTAACCAGTTTTTACCAGAAATTCATTCGCCACTATGCAGCCATTACAACACCATTAACTGTGCTCCTATGGAAAGACCAATTCTCTTGGTCACCATCCGCTCAAACTGCGTTTGACCAATTGAAGCTAATAATGACGCAAGCCTTGGTGTTGGCGACGTCGGACTTCACCATTCCCTTCACCATTGAATCCGATGCTTATAGCACGGTGATGGGCACAGTGTTGTTACAAAACTCTCACCCAATCGCTTTCATTGATTGTTGCATGAATTGTGAACATATTATCCTATTATTTTATATATGTTAAAACTAAGAAAAAATAAAGTATTATTGAATATTATGAATATGAAGGTCATGGTAGGTTAGCATACTAATTCTGATATCCATCTCATGGATATTATATCTTGCAAAGATCTTATTCTCTTGTCAAGATCAATGTTGGCAGAACTTGGAGGAGATAATTCTTTTATTTGATGTAGCTCCATTTTTTCCACAAAGTAGCTATTTAAAATAAAATTTATAATTTTTTAGCTACATCAATCAAAGAATTAGAATAAACTAACAATTTTGTTTGTTGAATGTTACAAAATGTGTATAATAAAAAAAAAAAAAAGGAAGTTCATTTTACTCTATCTTGAACTTTGCAAAATTAGGATTGTTGAGATTGATATTAATTCTTGTACTTGAAGTTGAATTGATTGAATACTCATCTGAAAAATAATTATTAAAATATAACTGTTAGTAAATTAAAATTATCATAGTAAATAAAATATAAAAAAAATTATTGTAAGCAGAACGTATGATATAGACCTAATTGAATTAAAATTATTTATTTATTAAATAAGTTGAATTGAAAACAATACTTAAGATAGTAAAGAAACATCTCATATAAATAAATAAATATCAAATTAAATAAACATGCTAACATAAAAATAAAGAGATAGGAAATTATGGATTAATTTTTATTTAAATGTTATTTAAAGATATTATATATATATATATATATATATATATATATATAAAGAAAAGAAAAGAGATAGAGTAGTAAGATATATAAAGTGTAGAATATAAATTTTGTTAAGGATTTTAAATGTGTGAAAGTAATCAAACCTCTTAATTTCTTAACCATGATAAAAGTGATTGCAACTATCTTTGAATCTTCTTCTTGGATGTTGAATGTTTTTTCAAATTCTGAGGCTATGTTTGTCTACAAAGTAACTTTAACAACTTCATTTATGAAAATAACCCATAAAAAAGGGAGATGTGAAAATATAATGATATATATTACATTCTATTGTGTAAAAAATGTATATATTAATGAATTGTATAAAATTATTATTTAAACAAAATTTATAATAAATAAAGTAAGGATAATTTATTTACTCTTTTAGTAGCAATTCCAATCCTCTTTTAGAAATTACTAATATGAAAAAAATGAATGATATGCAAAATGTAAAAGAAAATGGTTATACGATGCAATATAGAACATTGAAAAATGATGGTTGTGAACGTGAGAAGCATTTGAAGGTCAATAAGATTGAATTGAAATGTTTTGGTATAGAGTTTTGTTATGTTGTGAATAACATTGAAGAAGGAAGAAAAAAAAAAGTGAATATTATTCTTCCTCCGAATCATCAATTTTGCTGACGTGACCGTGTAAAAGTAAGGAACTCAACTTTTATATATTATAAATAGATATTTGTTGATGGCAGAGCAAGTAAAGGCCTAAACTTGGGTGAAGTAGTAGGCCATTGCATATCCAACAACCTTGCACCTTAAGAAGTCAATCGAGTTCAAATTCTACCCTAATAGGATTTGTCAAAGGTTTCCAATCATTAACTTTCATAAAAGGAAAGGTGTGGAACCTGAGGAAGTAGATATGGCAACGAAGGCCAAAGTGGAGTTCCAACAATACTTTGAGCTTTTTAAAGAAGTTTGGAAAAAACCTTGGCTCACAAACCTAGAAACAAAATTTACATGAACTCATAAAGGAGATTTCATCATCCAATCTATTAGAGGAGGAGGAAAAGGAAATAGAGACAACATTCAACAACGCTTGGTCCTTGCATCTAGTAAGAACATACCATTTCACAAATACAATGATCATTGATGAAGAAGATATCACTTATCTAAAAAATAGTTACACTTATTGGATCTTGGTTCATTGTTTGATAGGATGAACTTTGAGATTCTATTTTGTAAGATGTTTTCACCTCCTGAGCCTAAAATTCTACCCTCCAAGGAAGACACTTCCATGATTGGTGTTTCTTCACCATAAGGTGAACCTCCAAAGACTCTTCCACCTCCTCTTGAGATGTCAATGGTTGTTGCATCTACTTTTGCACAAAATTCTAATGTTGCACCATCTCACATACTGCTAAAATGCTAACTATGGCTAAAGTTGAAGAGCTTATTGATGTCTAGATCAAAGATCATCTTTAGAAGCAAGATTCTAGGATCATTGAAAAACTTAGTCATAAGTTTTGGTATCTAGACTCATGATTTGATTAGCAATTCAAAAACAATTTTCCCCTATGATGGCACTCCTTCAATCCATAATTCCATGGATACCTATTCAAGCATCTTAAACTAAGAATCCACCTCAAGCACCACCTTGTGTGGAATCAAAAGAGCAACAACAATAGCCTCTAGAACCACCCAAAGTACCACCACCACAATTACTATCATGTTTTTACTCTTTACCTTTTTGGATGATGCCAAAACAGGGAGTATTATTTGGGACTTAGAACATTCTAGTTTGTCTTGTAAATATGGTTATTTTGATTGCAATTGAGCTTATGGTTTGGTTTGCTATGATATATCTTGTAGTTCTCTTATATATGCTATATGATATATGCTCTGATTTGTATGCATAATGATGCATTATGCTTTGATTCTCATGCATGTATGAGTATTGGACTCAAGGGGAGTCTAAATACTATGCATATATCTATAGCTTTGTTTGATGACATATTTTAACTATGATGTATAGCATGAGTTTCTGCCCCGATGTTTTTTTTTACGCTATGTTTGATCAAAATTTAATATTGTTTGTCATTATAAAAAAAGGAGAATTGTTAGAACCAAAGACATAGAAGATGTTTAACTCCTAAGAAAATCTTGTAGTTTTTATGAAAAAAAAATATATTAAAGTTTGATGGACTAGTAAGTTTGAACGAGTTATTAAGGAAAAACATGCATCTAATGTTGATATAGGTATAATCTTCCTTACTTTAGATACTAAAATTGTTTTAAATGAACATGTATCCAAGTCGCTAAAATGGAAATAAAAAATTGTTGGGGTTTCATGGTCTATAATTTAAAACTTTCTAAATAAACCTTGAGCAGAAAGAACCCTATCCAATGGACTACACATTACGTAAGAGTCATGAAGGGTTTAGAGGTTACCTTCTCAGGGTTCTTTCAAACAACAAAGAGGTTGCCTTTGATCACCAAGTGTTGAAGGATACAATACCTTTATTCAATCAACAAGAGCAACAATTGAATGGGGTTTCAGTGCAATTGACACGTAAAATATGTATGCATAAGGGAAATTATACCCTACATAGTAGTAACAATGAACCTAGTCTAGATATCATACCCAAAGGACCAATTGTGTTCCCCAATAGCTAAAATTATTAAACTAAACAATCGGAAGAAATATTAAAAATTAATAGAACTATTTTTTGTAAATTTGGTTTTTAAAAGAAAGCAAGTAAAACAAGATAAACGAGAAATTTGAGTGATAGTAAAAGCTGTTGTGATTATGATTCACTAGTACGAATTCTACCCCAACCCCGTTCCTAAGAAATTCCTACCCCGAGTTGATTAATAATTCCCAAAGTCACCTAAAGCCTTTGATCCGGGTCAATGGATGTTTTTGCCTTAAATCAATACTCCAATGATCATGAATATATCAATTTAAGAAAAAGTATAAAATAAAGTCTAGGGATAACTAATTTAAAGATAAACTAATCTATTGGAGATTACCCAAACAATTTGATTAAACAGTTTGGTATAAAACATTCACTACCTAGATCTACAAAATACACGTGGATGATCACCACTATATATCTGATTAAGTTAAGATTGATCAAGTCTTAATTGACAATAAAAATAAGGTAGAGAACTAATTAACATAAAACATTGAGGAATTATGTTAAGAACAAGGGAAAGAGTACAATTGGGAGGTTATATCATAACCTCAGACTAGGGGTGATTAGCCGCTCATGATCAAAGCAAAACTAGAAAGCCTAGAAGAAATTAGTATAGATATACCACTAGGGAAGCAACCATGATAGGTATTCGTCATCCCAGTGTTGACCATGCCTCAGAAGCGCTCAAAACACTCTCAAAGCTCTCAACATAAATAGGTAATGAATTTCAAATATATAAACTATAGACTCCAAAATCTTATTTATTGACTCCTAAACATAGTTTTCTTTATTAGGCGCACTACGGTCGTGGTCAGAGTTATGACGTTGAAGCCTTAGACATACAGGATGTACCACTGTCCATTTTAGATGACCACAACCATGGTAAAGTTTACCACAATACGGTCATTGTCAAAAGTTGAAGGCACTAAAGGCTTGAGACATTGTCAAATTCGTGGTCAAATTGTAGCTTCCAAAAATCTCTTTAACTTGTTTTGCTCAAATTGTAGTCTAACCTTAGGTTTTAATAGCCAAAGAACTCATATTTGGCATCAAAATTTCAAGAAAAAATAGCCTAGCATATAGTTCCAAGACATGGCAGCAAGCACGAAAACTTCAAGAACACCACAACTACATTTTTGAAGCTAAGTTTCCAAGCATCACATGGTTAGGATTCAAAGATTGGAGAGACCCCCCTTACCTCTTGTAGTTTCCATGTGAAAGAGAAGGGTACAACCAAGAATGAAGTCTCTTGAGTAAAAAACAAGCTTCAACAAAACTCAAGAACATGAGAGAAAATTCAAGTGATGAAGAAGAATGAACAAGGCTAGAGTGAAGGGTCAACTTGCTTACCAACAGGCTTCAAGGTTTCTAGACCAGCCCTCAAGAGCAAGAAGGAGAAGAAGTTTTGCTGCTCTAAACTGCCCTAAAGCTAACATGAAAATATGAAGAAATGATCATGTTTTAGGGTTTTAATGAAGCTTGTAAGTGTGCTTAAGGCTTTGGTCCAATGGATTAAGGTATTAGCTTATCTTAATCACTCAATTTTTACTCAAGAATGACTCTTGGCATCTCATGGAAATCGTGTACATCAAGCCCACAATTAGTATTGTTTCCTTTTGAATTTTCTACTATAAATGGTTAAAGTACAGCTTTGCAAAAAATGGATATTCTTGTTTTTTTCATCAAAACTAGTAAATACTATCCTAAACACCTTGATTACTGTGCTAATCTCCCTAGAATTAAGTGTAACCAAAGTGAACCTCAGACAGAGATTGATCGAGGCCGTACCCGAATCAAATAAACATGAAAATGCAGTAACTAGGAAGTGATCCTAGGTCGTTTCCCAACGAGCAGTGACAAACCAAATGTTCATAATATACTTGCAGTAACAGTAACGATTGGGGGGGTTTGTTTGTTTTGTGATTAAAGAGCAGAACAAGTAAACTGGAATACGAAACTACTAATATTAAAAACGGGTTGTTTCCTCTGATTCAGAAGCCATTCTCTTATCCTGGGTTATGGAGAATTCGTCCCTAACAGTCAACCACTTAATCCAACCCTATTTCAATTTACTAAGCGAAAATCAACTTAGGGTTTTCAATACGTGATTAGGCACCACATACACCAGTTAGCCCTTCGTCCATTAAGCATGAACGCAAGTTAGGCTCAGAGGCAATTAATCGAACACGAAGCGTGCACTGATTAATATTCACGAATTTGGGATACTAGTGAAGGGAGAACTGCCAGGAAACCACATTACAAGTGAAACCTCAAAGAGAGTTGGGCTTCGTCCTCAAAAGGAAACAACACCAGAAAATCTAGCCTTCCATGGATTCAAACAGAAAACGCAATTGAAACATGAAGCAGAAACGTAAATGAACAGAAACATAAACGAATAGAAATGTAAAATGGAACAGAAACGTAAATGAGAGTAGAAGAAGAAGCAAGAACGAAATTGTAATTAGAAGCAGCAAACGTAAAATTGCATTACGAACTCAGAAGCATCAAAACAGAAAAACGAAAACCCTAAAACAAAGCTCTGAATAATGAATAGCATAACAGAATAGAATGCCCTGCACGAATCCCAAGGCAGCTATTTAAAAAGAGTCACTCAAAGTCACTGGGCCTATTACAATACTCTGGCCCAAAACGAAATAAACACTGAACAACATAAAATAAAATTGCGAAATTTCCTAATTAGAAATTAACTAAGGTAAGCGCTGCTTTATTTGCCCTCTTCAAGTCCACAACCAAAATCCGGATTAAGCCCAATGTTTCATTAATTCCTGAAATTAGATTAAAAACATCAAATTAGCTAAATGAGCCCAAATAATAAAACTGCCTAATTAATTGACAATTAAGACCAATCAATAATTAAAATGGTGCAAAAAGGGTTTAGAAAATAGAAGAAAATGATGGCACATCAGAGATCACTCTCACATAGAGCTAAATTACACTATCACTCAGTGTACAACACAATTTTGTTATAGAAGGAATTTTTGTTCAGGAAGTTTCCATATCTTTGCCAAGCTAGACTAAACAAATTATTTACACTAAATATAGACATATATAGCATGGAAATTATGCACTTAAAATTATATAGAGAATAAATTAAATCATACAGGCACAAAATTAAATTACACAATACAAATTTTCACTGTCTAGCTTATCAAAGTGTAGCAAAGTAAATTAAGAAGGAAATTTCAGGGTGTTACATTAAGCCAGTTCAAGTCATGCATGCTAATGTTCCCTCCTGAGGAAATTCTCAAAACCCAATAAAAACATTTTTACACATTGATGGAATCGGAATAAATGCAAAAAGTCCCATATATCATATAAGCTCAAAGTTGGGAATTGATGATACCCCTCCCCCACACTTTATACATGCAGTGCCCTTAATGCATAAAACAAACTAAAATATAGCCTAAAATACAAGACTAAAAATGAAATACTGAAAACTAAAAACAACCAAAAATGAAAGTGAAGATAGGCTAATATAAAACAAAAAGAAATAAAGGAAAACGAAAATAAACCTCCCTAAGATGAAGGTGGACCTTGAAAGAAGTGGTCCAACATCTTCCTAAAGAACACCATTTGAGCCGCAAAGCTCTCAGTCATCAGCTAGTGATGCTTCTCAAATCTAGCAACATGTGCATCCAAACGACTAAGCACCATCATCTGATGTAGGTCTCTAGCTAGTCAAGGTAGTGCACCGAGGAGGTAATATTGAACTGCTCTTGATGTTGAGCCCTCTCCTCTATGTGATGTACTGGAGAATGCCGCTGACAGTATCATTTTGGTGGTTGTTGCAGTTGAGGCTCTGGCTGTTATGGCTCCCTAAGTAGTAGAGGAAGAGGATGCGTGAGAGCATATCCATTACCCCTCTACTGAATCACCTTCATCTAGAGAAGGGTGTAACAGTCAATGGGTTTTGTGGGAACATCACTAGTGGTCATCACAAAATCAAACCCAAAGTGGGTGGCAATCCTTGTGATAAAAAAGCTGACAGAAAAAAACCCACTATGGTTGGGGGAGACATACACCTTTATGTTTTGGCAGTGTCTAGTGAATTACATACCAACATTGGACTGTAGTTCATGGCTCATGCACCAGATAGGGAAGAGGTCCTTGGAAGTGACAAATTTGTGCTCTCCCTCTTCCCATGAAGGCTATGGCACCAAAAACTTGATGTGTAAAATATGTATGCATAAGGGCAAGTGTAACCTAAGTAGTAGTAACAATGGACCTAAGTCTGGATATCTTACCCAAAGGACAAGTTGTGTTTCCCAGTAGCTAAAATTATTTATCTAAACAATTGAAAGAAATATTAAAAAGAAGTATAATTATTTTTTTGGTTTTTTTTAAAAAAAAGCAAGTAAAACTAGATAAACGAGAAATTTGAGTGATATTAAAAGTGATCGGGGGTTCTAATTTACAAGTATCAATTTTCCCCTAACCCTGTTGTTTCTAAGTAATTCCTACCATAAGTTAATTACCAATCCCTAAAGTTACCTAAAGCCTTTGATTCAGGTCAATAGGTGCTTTTTCCTTAAATCGATACTCCAATGATCATGAATATATCAATTTAAGACAAAGGAAAAAATAATGTCCAGGCATGACTAATTTATTGATAAACTAATCTATTGGAAATTACCCAAAAAGTTTGATCATGCAAATTGGTATAAAGCATTCACTACCTAGATCTACCAAATACACATGGATGATCACCACTATATATTTGACAAAGAAAATAAGGTACAAAATAAATTGACATAAAACATCAAGGAATTTTCATAAGAACAAGGGAAGGAGTACAAATGGACGATTACATCATAACCGCGATACTAGGGGAGACTAGCCACTCATGTTCAAAGCAAAACTAGAAAGCCTAAAAGAAATTAGCATAGACAAATCAGTAAGGAAGGAACGATGATCACAACTCATCTTGTCGGTGTTGTCCATGCCTCAAAAACGCTCAAAAGCATAAATAGGTAATGAATTTGAAATATGTAAATTATAGGTTTGAGAATCTTATTTATAGACTCCTAAAGATAATTTCCTTAATTAGGTGAACTATGGTCGTGGTCAAATCCACCATCACTATGGTAAAGTTTACCACACCCATTGTCTAAAGTTGAAGCTATTCAAGGCTTGAGTCGTTGTCAATTTGCCATAACCCTTATGAACTTACCATGACAGTGGCGATATTTACCATGGTCGTTGTTGACAATTATTCATTGAGGCCTTGGTATATTGTAATTTGGACACAACCCTCCTCATGAAATTGACCATGGCCCTCTATAGCTGACCATAACCCTTATCAAGTGAAAATAGCATTAGATCTTCATGAAATTGGGCATTTTCCAACTTTTCCTCTTGATTGAGTGGTTGTACTTCTTCAATGTAAAAACTAACGTCTAAACATGAGTTCTGCTAAGAAAATACATGAAATAGCACAAAATTCACGCAAAATATTACTCAAATTATGGTTTATTAGTTAGTTGATGGTACACACGTAGGGATTTGGTGTGATACACTTCTCTCTCTCTCTCTCAATAGTGAATTATCAGTTTCACGTCATCCACAGTTCCATCTCTCTCATATATATATAGGAGCAAGGTTGTCAAAATCGAGATTTTACCTAAGATCGGATGGGAGTTAAAAACTTGAAACTCGAGAATTGTAACTCGGATTGTAAGATCCTACGTCGCTATCTAAAATATTAGTATATGATAGTATAATACATATGCATGGAAAATTACATTGATAATAAAGAAAAAAACCAATAAATGACAACATTAAATAACCTAATATCACGATTCTTAAACTATACACTTTATTTGCTTAAGAAATAATATAGAGAAAAAAAAGGTTTCTTTTTAAATCCAAGAAAAAAAGGTTATGGCACAACCAATATAACACGTGAGTATTAAGAACAATCCATGTAAGTGCATTGGTTATTTGTTTTGAAAATACTACCAAGTCCATAAACTAGAAATTAGGGAAATATGATAATTCTAGGCGAACAAAAACTAGCAAAGCTTCATCTTCGCGTGCAAAAGTTTGATTTTGTTTTTTCATAGATTAGGTAGGTAATTCTCGATGTTATTGGCCTTAATGGTGCAGTAAAAACATTGAAATAACAACTGCCACACTAGAAAGGGGGGTTGAATAGTGTGTTAATCAAAGATATAAGAAACTTATATCAACTTTTAATGCGATTATATATATGGAAATGTAGAAGAGAGATAACTTATCCACTAAGGAGAAAAACAAATTTTAATAAATACAAGTTTAATCGTCTAGAGACCTAGTAACAGAGAGTCCTTTTAAAACTGTTTTTCAAATAAACACTTGGTATTAAATAATTGACAGAGAGTGTTAATAGAATGCTCAATAAACCATAAAAGAGAGAAGTAGAAACACTTAGTTTATACTAGTTCACTCAACCTAAGCTATGTCCATTTTTCCTTTACACAATAGTAAAGGGTTCTACTAATCAAAACTTGATTACAAACAAGTATTTGGACCTATCACTCCTGGCTCTACAAGTATTTTTAATACCACTTATGACACTTTCTTAAACTCCCCCTGAATCTAAGAAACTCAAGTATTTTTAACACTAAGCAACTCCTGGCTTTCAGAAACACAAGTTTGAATGAATACAAGTATTCAACAACACTCAAAGAATGAATAAAAAATAAAGATAAATTACAAAATGAATTTTCTTAGCAAAGAATAAACAAATGAAAACGTTGTATTGATTGTCTAGTAATTTCAGCAGTATTTCACTTTTGCTCATTTCTTGCTTTTCCGTCAGCATTTTCCTCTACTTCTTTTTTAGTAGTGGTTGCCTTTTAAAGACCGTTGTCTCATAATGAAGGAAAAGCTACGTGTCGTGCTTTGATTTGTGAGGATTTGTATGATAGTACAAACATCCTCATGTTCTCCTTTGTCTTTTAATGAAAGCAACCTTTAGAGAATATTCTTATTAGCACATTCTATTTTTCCATTTCCTTAAATTCAAATATTAGCATTTCAAAATAAAGAGAGACAAAATAAATTTGTATAGGATGGAATATGTGTACTTCCTTTTTATGGTTACCACAGACTTTTTGTTAATGCTGATCATTTCAAAAGATGTATGAGTTACTTATCGGTTGGACGCGTGATATAACCAATAACATAGTGTATAACACTAATTGTCATAGAGAGTGGTCGCCGTTTAGTTTTAGCGTGTTGGACGCTGGATAGATAGTTAACAAAGTAATCCTTCTAGGACAATACAACATATTCTTAAGTCTTTTAAGAAATAGAACCAGTCCACTTGTCAAAAAGTCATTAGAATATTATTAATTTATACTTTTTGTTATTCATCAAAATCTAAAGTAGATAAGACTAGTGATTGTCTAGACCTAACAAACGTGGCAACCAACAAGCACCTAAAAACGGGCCACACAGAGAGATATTTGGGAGTGACTCATAATTTGATATCGAAAGGGATCAAAGATCCCACGCTTACATTAGTAAGCTTGTGATTTTAGGATGATTCAATATCTTGACAATCTTGTGCACGAGCCAGCATGGTGAAGAGGCTGTCAATTGTAAAATTGAATAACACTACGAGTTGTAGTGTGATCCTAATAACCAGGTATAAGAGAATGATCTGATTCAAATCCCAATCATATCTTATCCTACCAAATCCTATTTGATCTTATCAAATCTTATTCGATTAGATACATACATACTTATCTTATTTGATTAGATCTATAGATAATTAATTAAATCATATATAATTAGCTATCTTACTAGACTATGTCCTATTTAATTAAATCTTAATTAAATATGTCATTAATTAAGTAAATCATATTTTATTAATTAACTATGAACTAAATTAACTCACATTTAATTTATTCATTTGCTCTAATTAATCACTCTATGTGTTTGACTTTATAGGCTCCCACTAGACTGGAAACAATATTATCTTTATAATATTACAGAAAGTGTTTGACATCTAGCAATGCATCGTTGCCACCCCGCTGATAAGAAAATCGGTGCTTCAATATCAATCTTACCACAACCATTTTCACCATGTAACGTTTGTCTCTTCATCCAAATGTCTTGATCAAACAAGAGGCACAAGAGAGTCATCCTTGTCAAGTTTGATCTTCAATTTCTCGATCCCAAAGTGGACACATAAACAAACTACTCACATAATATCCTCAATGCACTATTGTCACCCTGTCAATAATAATACTTGACTACAGATACTTTTAAAACAACAATGAATCTCACACTCAAGTCTCATTTGATTTGCCATTGAATGAATTGCCTATTCTAAAGAAATTATTATGCTATAAAACTAATAACATAATAATTGACATGTCTTATGTATATAAAATATATAAACAAAAGTCGTGATATAAATATAATCTAAAATAGGTTAGCCTCTAGGGTTAACTCCAACAAATTCATCATAAACCCATTGATCCCAAAATGTTTGTTTACCAGTAAAACATAGGTGATGTTCTTCATTTACCCTTAGCCATTCAAATTCCTAAAATATATTAGTGTAGATTGTAAGGGGATGTTGAAGGAAATACCTTCTAGTAGATGAAAAGGGCTGGAAAAATATATGAATCTCAGTGATGAAGTCTTTTGACCTCACTTTGGGAAAGATGGCCTTGTTTAGAATTTGATGGAACACTTGAGCATTACACCTTAGCATCCCTTGTCATGTTTCCAAATGACAGAGGAAACTTGAATTTGTCTCCTAATAACACCTTCTATATTGCCTTGGACTCAACATAGGGCATATCCTAATCATTCTACAAATAATTGTCTACTCTTTCACTACAAATTGTAGTAGTAACGGTTGTGGGTGTAATTTTCGTTGTTTTCCCCAAAACTTCTCCAACAATCATCCATTTACTAGAAAACTTTGTAGTCCTTCAATACATCATGATCAACTTTGGGTATATGACCTCATTCATATTGAAGTAGCTTCTGATTCCACATATCTATGTTCTTCTTGATCTTCAGGCCAAGTTTATCTAGATAATCAATAGTGAAGTAATACTAAACATTGAGTATTGCACTATTGATATCAAGAGGACTCTGTGAGTAGGAACAATGTCAACAAAATCTTCGTTGGAATCCATATTCGGGTTCTGGTTAGGATTAACATTAGAAGTGGTCTTCTTGGATTATGAGTGCAAAAGATAGAAGAGAGGAAAGTTATGTAGTAAAAATCACAAGATTGTAAGTGAGACTCGAAGGCTAAATTTTTTTGGTAATGTGTTTATTTCAAATGCGAAAAAAATTTGGCACTCATTGAATTTTAGTAGAGAGAAAAGGTAATTGTTCTGCATTTAATGTGACATGATGAGGTGTTCAAAGGGAGGTATGGGTAATGATGCATAGTTCTAGGCCATTCATGTGATTCAGTAGGGAATTTGACACTTATTTCAAATCATTGTTAGTTAACGGACTAATGAATTTTCCGTTTTGCATACAAATGCACATATAGATTATAAACACAAAGACATATGATACACCATGAATTAGACGCAACACATGGATGGATGAATGCTCATGTATTGGATGCAACCATCCATTGGATGCTAGGTCCTTTGCATGAAAGGTCCCATTGGACGCAACATATGGAATTGTTCATTCCTTTGTAATTTCTCCAATGGTAGTTGAAGTCTTATTTTAATGTTTTTCAACATGTAAATTCACTATAGTAAGGAACCTCGTCTTATACAGGTGATTGGTGATCCTCTTGGTGCTAACCTAGTTGGGATTATTATGATGCTTTAGAAATCCTAGCCTTTTATTAAAAATTAAGAAATGTATATTTATAACCAAGAAAAAAATAATATTTTTTTGTGTTAGGATATTGAATTCCAAGGCTTCTTGTGTTAGGATATTAAATTCCAAGGCTTTTTGTGTTAGGATATTGAATTCCAAGGCTTTGTGTAATCTTTACTAACAACTTTTTCATTATTTTGGTATTTTATTCATTGCGCAATCAATTTCTAACTAATGTTTTCTTGATTTCTATTATTTTTTACATTTATTGATGAAGTGGAAGCCAAGCTTTGAGAAAGCGACTTGAAGAGGTATACAAATACTTTTTTTTTATTGCGTATTTAGATATAGAGTTTTATGAAAGAATGTAACTTTAAGGAGGATATGAAATACTATGTTTGGCTTTATAGCTTGAGTAAATTTAAAATTTTATACTAATCTCAATGGTAATTTATTTCTTAAATGTGCTAAATTAAAATTTCAACAAAATAGGTGGTAGTCTACTAAAATACAAAGACAAAAAAGTATTTAAGAGTGTACATGCGCACTCACACACATATATAAGTGAATGTTAATATCCATCCTAATTAGTTTGCATTAGCGTTTAACACATAAAAATTGGACTAAAAAATCATTCAATCTTTTATTTTTCAAAATTTAATTCAAAGACATTATCGTATTTTATTATTTTAATTAAAAAATAAAAATATTTCTCATATATAAGAGAGAATCGTGGAAAAAGATACGAGAGAGAAAAAAAATTATTTTTATTTTGTGAATTAAATGACAAAGTTCTATAATATCCTTAAATTTTGGAAAACAGAAAAATAAATAATTTTATAGTCCAAATTATTTTGTGTTGAATGCTAATACACTCCAATTAAGAAGAATATTAGCATTCCCCATATATATCTCATTTCTTTTTCTTTCTTCTTGATCTTTTCATATATGACTTCTTTTAAAATATCCATGTATTCATTTTGTGTGCTTTAATATCGATCAAATTCAACACTACCATAGTCCATGAGATTTATCATCAAGTTTACATTACTAATATATATTTTTCTTGCATCAATAAACATTAAACAAATTAAGATTCACCAAAAAAATATAAATTAAATTAATCAACACCTAGCAAATTTTATTTTTTACAATATAACTTTTTTTTTCAAAAATGAAGAAAACTTAATTTAATTATTCTATTCAAGAAAAAAATAGAACTAAGTAAATTCAATTACTATAGATTCGACTTCACCGGGTGGAGTAAAGCTTTGTTATTGTTTTTTCTATTACTCTATCGAAACACATTGTTAATGTTTAAAATATACTTAATGTTACCCTTTGCTATTTTGGTTATCATCTATATTTCAGCTTGGTTATGATCTTAAGGAAGATGAAGTTGATAGTGTGTTTAGGCAATTCAAAGCAATGGCTGAGAAAAAAAAGGTTAAGAACTACTAATTTTCTTCCCTCCATATAATTTTATTTATGTGTCTTTCTATATGTAAGCATATCAATTGAATTATTTTTTTAGTTTTGTGAAGTGGGAACCATAAATATGAGTCATACAATTATACATAAATGATCAAGAATAAAATTTAGTAAGTGGTCACATGATCACTTAAAAAATCATGGGCATTTTTCTTTTAATCTTGATCATCCTTTTATTATAAGCAAAGATGTATGATTAAAAGTTTTTCAACCTTAGCACAAGATGTGCAAGGAGTAGAAACATAATGTATAGTACAAAATTCCCATTTTAGCCCAACCCCACCTATATACAAAACCAAAACACCCCATCTTTAATATTGATCATTCAAATATAGTAAGATATCACAATGTTAATTCAAAATGTTAGGTCCATGTTGGTATATTTAGAATAGAATACAAATAACCTTTTATTGTTACATCCATTTTCACTATGCCAAAGTTAATTTATAACACATAATACCTCTAAGAGAATAGCAACATACTATCTAATACACCCTTTTGAATATAATTTTATTATTGATTAAATTTTATTAAAAATCACATAATTATATAGGTATTTTTTTTAGTAAAAAAGGAATTACAAACTAGAAACCATGAGGAAAAATAATGGAAGTATTAGCATGAAGAGAAACAGTTATAAAATCTGGAACTATATTGAAAATCCTATAAAAAGAAACTTCACTAGCTAGACTATATTTAACTAGGAGATTAAACAATTGATTTACTTATCTAAGTAATGAGGATCTACTCATAATTTTTTAATTGGTAAATTTTAACTAAAACTGGAAAAAAAATTTAAAAAATTTGTTAAAATGTATGTTACTAAGATTCCTTTATTTCTTATTTTGTATTTAATCTAAAAACATCACTGTTAGATATACCTTTGACAACCTCTTAAACATGGTCTACCTACCAACAATCTCTTAAAAACTACTTTTTTATCGTTAGATCAATGGGTTCATGTTATCTATGATTTTCTAATTTTCTTTTGTTCTTACATAACCTCTAGCTGTTAAAGTAGAACCCTTTTTAAGCAAAACAGTTTTAATGACAACAAGTTTTTAAGAAGCAAGTTCTAAGTTGTTTAGACTTGTGCTACTAATGGATAATTTGTCTTTAGTGTTTTTAAAAGACAAAACTTAATCAAAAAGCATGGAGAAAGGTCTAAAGCATTAGCCTACAGTGAAGGTACCTCAAGTCTTAAGATTGTCTAACTTCATAAGAAATATACTATAAGCAGAAGGGTAATCATGAGTTCTTTGTCAAAGTGCAAATATTCAAAGTTGCATATGACTAAAAGCATGATTCTGGAAGTCACTTTAGTCAAAGGGTAGATACTAGAAGCTACACATGACTAAGGGATCATTAGAGAATGCACTACAAAAGAGAATAGTGTAGACAAACATGCCTACACAGTTCATAAGCACGCACCAGAAGTTATAAAGAAGACGTCATAAAAAAATGTACTCGGGTCCTGTCATCTAAAGTGACAAGTCGTTTTGAAGACAAGAATCATCTTGAAGAAGAAAGAGATAGTCATTAAACTATAAGTCCTATACAAGCAAGGCAACCAAGAACAAGAAAAGGAGTCTTGAGAAAATTTCACCTATTCAAAGAAGACTTACTTGTAGAAGACTTATCTTTGAAGTATAAAAAACTCATGGCTATGCTAGAGAAAAGAAAAGTCATGAGCCACTAACAACAACAAGCACCAACGATCATAATTTCAAATTTAAAAATATGCAACCTTTTCTAATTAAGAATAAGTACGAACCAGCGGTGTTAGTGAAGACAATTCACATATGATATCCTTGACCTCCAAGCCTCTCGAGAAAAGGAGCAATGATCATCTCGAAGCTCTATTTAAGGATGGTGAAGTGAAGTTCAAGTTCATTGCTAGGAAGGAAAGTAGGATACAAAGAATATAGATCAAGAAGTCGTATTTTACATATGATATTATTTCCTTAAGATACTTGTCTTTCTAAGCCTAGACTCTCTAGGAAATTAGAGTCAAATCCACTTAGCCATAAAGTGTCTATAAACACCTTCTCGGGGGGAGCTTACTAATTAGTTTCCCCTTAATGGTGTATTAGGTACTTGTCCTCAAATAGAACCTATTTAGGATAGAGAACCTCATAAGAGAAGTCAAATGATTGTTGCTTTTGAAGTTTGAGAGTCAACACAATATAGTGTTGCGTTAGTCAGGTAGGAATTGCTCCTTTGAGGTTCGAAGCCTACAGAGACCTTTTGAAATAATATTGGATAGAGTCTGCAAAGGCTTGGAGAATACTGGAGGTAAAGCCTACAAAGACTATTAGAAAGAATACTTGGATGAAGCTTGAATAGGCTTTTTGAAAGAATACTTAGGGTGAATCCTCGAGAGGATATTCGAAAAATACCCAAGGGGAGCCTTTAAAGGCTTGGAGAATACTTGTTATAGGAGCCTCTGAAGGTTCTTGGAGAATACCACAATTGGTGCTTCTATTAGTGGAAACCCTACAGGTGTAGAAACTAGATGTAGCTCAAGGTTGTGGGTGAACTGGTATGAATGGTGTGTGTGCTTCATCCTTCTATACCTCTATGGATTTTTTGTTTATCATAAGAAACATCTATTTTTCTTGAAAAGAGACAAAAACATCTATTTTAGCTAGAATATGATATTTTCAAGTAACTTCTGAAGCAATATTTATTAGTATCTTTGAAGTAATTTAGTAGTTAATTATTATCATACAAATTAATTACTATAGAAGTATAAGTTGTACTCCTAACAAGGCTTTTGATATTCAATCTGAAAGTCTATGCATAATCTTCAAAAGTCGCATGTTCTTTTTAAAAAAAAAGTGATTGGTAGCTAAATGCTACTATTCATCTTCTAGTGTCTTTCTAATCCACTTTACTAAGTTTAGTTTTATGTTTAATATGTGAATTTTGGAATAAACAAACTAAAATAGGGCTTCATGACTTCTCCTTATTCTTCTAATGTTTTCTAGGTTTTAAATAATTGGCGAAATTCATTGGTTTCCATTTGGCAAGGTCTAGATCACTATAACAATTCTAATTCTGCACACCAAGGTCATTAAACAACCATTCACGTAATAAGCTTTATTCTATAAACATTATTAAAACTAATCCCTTTGTTAAAAATTAAAGATATGAAATATATAACGCAATAGCATGACTATTCTTTAGTATCTTATTTCAACATGTGTTCGTTTAGTTTACAATAAACACATTTCATCATTTAAAAGGATTTATATAAATATTCCTTAGTTAGTTATTTCAATTAATTTATTGAAGAAATAAGGCATGTTGCCCATAAATAAGAAGGGGGAGAGAAAGAGATCATGTTATTCAGGTTAGCTTGTGAGAGGAATAGAGCTTTTGGGCATTGGGAGGTATGACCCTCGAAATTCTGCTAGTTAGAAATTTTTCTTTCTATATATTTAGTCTAGTTTTTATTAACTAGCATGAAAGCTATGATATTTGGAGCCAGGGAAATAGTCATGAAAAAGTTTAAAAGATTAATTCCATGATTTGATGGACATGAGGTATACTATCGATGTTATTTGGGCATTGGGAGGTGTAGACCCTCAAAATTTTACAAGTTAGAAAATATGTTTTTAGTCCCCATTAAATAATTAAATTTTATTTTGGTATCTAATATTTTTTAAACTTTTTAGTACGTAATTTTTTTTCTTTTTAATCCCCAAATTTGTTTAAATAACCCTTTCAAAAGTACTTTAGATAGCACTTGAGGGACAAAAAATAAAATAAAAATTATTGGGGATCTAAAAGTTAAAAAAAAAGTATTTGAGACTTTAAAAAAGTATTTATCAGGATCAAAAATATATTTAAGCTTTATTTATCCCCAAAAATAGAGCCTAGTTACCAAGGAGTTTACAACAGCCGATGAATCATACTCAACCAACTAAGTTAAACCCCCTTGATATTTAAATACTATTTTAAAATTGCATTTATCAAATTTATGTAATAATTACTTTAAAAATATTAAGAAAATGATTTATGTTTTTATTTTTGTTTTTATACAAGTCGGTTGAATAAATTACTTAACATTTATATTATTTTATGCTAATAGATAAAAAAAAATCAAAAGCATGAAGAGATTTATTAAGACCTAAAAGAAGCATACTATCATAACTATAGGATAACGAAAAATGTAGAGAAGAATATACACATGATGCTTAAAGTTTACCCAAATATTATGTATGGTGCATGCGAACCATAGCCAGCTAATTAAACTTATAACACTAGACAAATTTGTGTAAAGCTCACAAAAAAGGTTACCATTTGACACCTCTAGTTCTAAACTAATTGTAGTCCCAAACTAGGAATGTGACAAAGATTCAATGACTCAATATATTTAGCATGAATCTATCCTTAGATGGAAGAAACTTTAATTAGTACTCAATAACTTGGGCTATTTTGGTTAATGCATAACAAAACTTTATTTAATCAGGGTCAAGTAGATATGGTAAGCATCTTAAATCTTATCAAATCTAGGTCTTGGTCATGGATTATGGCAACAAAGAAGGAGTATTGTTTTCAATTTTCAAAATGGGATGTCAACGCTTTAAATTGTATTTTTATTGTGATTGGAATTATTTGATGTGTGGTTTGCACATATTTTTTAGTACCCCTTGTACTCATCTAATATAATTTATTTATCAAAAGGAAAACTAATTATATCACATAACAAACTTTTAGAGTTTTTATGGGTTTATTTAATATACTAGACATATAGGGATTAGTGCGTCAAATAGTGTTGAAAGTTGAAGAAAGTGATAAGTGGGTGCGGAGGGCATACCCCTCTAGTGCAAATTTTGTAAAATAGATATATAACGTTATTAGGATTGCAAATAAGTCCCACTCAGATGATTTTATCAAAAGCATTTGGAATGAATGTGCACTCTCCAAGGCGGTTGCTTTATTATGGGAATTAGCTCAAGATCAACCACCAACTCTTGATAATGAGGAAAGTATACATGTTATACTGAGGAAAAAAGTATATGCAATATCTTATTGAATGAAGTGCAAATTGCAAACCATATTTTTTTGAGTTTGAATTCGTAGACAAATGTGACTAATGTGGTTGCAATTATAGAAAATACTACAAAATTCTTTTCATTATTGCTACAAACACAGTCTCACCATATTTTAAAAACCTTATGCCATAGGAAGCAATCTGACCTCACTCATAAGGAAAAGGCCTTATTCTGATTTGTGATGGAGATGAAGGAAAGAATGTATGATATATGTTTTATTTTTAATTTTAAGAAACAAGATAACAAAAGGAACTGTGCAAAGGTTTTGCCACTTCAACTCTGCATTAGTGCATTTGATTATAGCACATGTTAATGGGAGGTATTTTGCGATGTTGGAAAGAAATAAGAAAGAAAAGAATAGGAAATCAAATTGGATGCTATTTATTTATTGTATGAAACACCAATTTGGGTGTCCTTTCATGTGGGTGTGCCAAGATCCTAAAAGTGTTATTCGTGTAGTATTCATAGTAGTTTGCACTGACAAACATCTTTGATGTTACACCTTTGTATATTATATCGATGCATTTAAGCAGTAAACCTTGTCCTTAAGTTGCATTCTTCAATGTAGAGAAAGAGATCATGCTTAACATTTGGTTCTTAAATTGTTAATGTTTTTTGAGGTGTTGAATTTACCATGGGTGTTAAAACTTGTAATCTTGTGTTGTATGCTAAGATATTTTTCATCATACGTGTTTACTTTTTACTATAATTGTAATTGTACTATTATGATATATTATTATTTGCAAGATATCTACGCATCCATTTTGAAGAAAATATTCTTTTCTTACTTTTCAATTTCAATTTTTGTATTCTTAGGTTGTAACTGATGTCGACCTCAAAGCACTAGTATCACATAAAGCTTGTCATGCAGAATCTATCTGGAAGCTTGGTGGTTTACAAGTATATTATAATATGCCTAATTTAAAACTAGATTTTCATGTAATGTCATAACTTTACATTAATTAATATTTACGAATGTAGGTGACTTGTGGAACTATTGGTCTTTCTACAGCAACAGTAAAACTTGTTAATATTGATGGTAGCACACATGTTGCTTGTTCTATTGGTATAGGAGCAGTGGATTCAACTTACAAGGCCATTAATCTCGTTGTGAAGGTTTGTAATTTACAAACATTTTTCACTATTAAGTCCTTTTCATTTTAAGAGCTTTATCGAACATATTTCAACCTATATAAACATTTAGCCCCTATTGTGATATGATATCTTATCTATCCTACAATAATCTAAGAGTTTAATTTCTATGGACTACAAGTTTAAAAATTTCATAGTATCAATCAATAAAACAATTATACTATGTATGATTGTTATCAATAATTATTGTAATAGTCATCAAACATAACATACATCACAATTTAATATTAGTTGATTATGTAAAAATCCTTTTTACTTTAGGGCATACTCTATTTACTCATAATCTAATCATATTTATAGACTAAGCTTTAAAAAAGGTAAAAGGTTGTGATAATTTCCCCTATTTATGTAAGATTGTGATAGATTTTTATGGAAAAATATATAAAGGGCTAGAAGGTTTTCAATATTAAACGCTGATAATTTTGTATTGAAACATTATTAATTAATCTTGTTTTTCTTTAAATGTAACTTCAAAAATTTAAAATCACTATCACACAAAACTCTCTTGGTTATACAAATTATTCAAAAGGAAGTTTTAAAATCATTTAACTGGATTTTATATCAGACAAATTGCAAGGAATAAAAAATGGGAGTGAATTGAATTTTCAAAAACATGACCCAAAAAGTTTTTCTAAACCCTCGGAAAGATTTTCTTTTAAAAAGGTTAGCATAATTTACTTAGATTCTTGGGATGCAGAAAACATGATCATATAATTCTAGTGTTCCTATATGATGCATAAAATTCTGTTACAAGCAAACAACAATCAAGATACCTCTTGACATCAATCATTTTCTTGAAATTCCTCGTACTTAGAACACATTGTAGAACCCTTTTAAGAAATCCCTTTGACAGAGTTTCAACTCTTATGGACACATAGACCTATACGCAAACAATGAAATCACCTAAATATGTAGAACAACCAACTTTAAATTCCAACTTCTTTACATTTATCTATCTTAATTAAGAGAAGAAACCCAATCAGCAGAGTTTGAATTCTATGAAAAATTGTAAATGATTATAGTGTAAAACAAGTGTTCTCTCACTTTTTGTTTTTCCCTTCATCTTTTTGTCATTATGTTATTTTTGGGTTTCTGTTACTGATCTAATTGATTATTGTTCCAATTAATCAATTAAACTATTCAATTAGACTATATGGATTTCAACTATAATCAATGAAATTAATTAAACTTTCATGTAATATATTATTATTGAACCATTTTTCTTATAAAAAGGTTTTAAGAGATAATAAATTATTAAATTCATTTGTAATTGATTATTAAAAACGAATAGTTTTTTATAAACCAATCTTTAGAGCATGTAATCAATTATCGTAAGCCACTGTCAAAACTCAAGACAAAGAATTGAAAGTCTTCATGTCTTCCTTCATCATCATCCTTTGCTTTGTTTCACATTCTTTTCATTCTTCATACATCTGTAACTATTTTTTGTAGGAACCTACAAAACTTTTGGATTACTCATTGAATTCAGTTACAGAAGGCATTGGTGTAAATGTCACAGCACGTGTTGTAATTTGTAGGGAGAACAATCATACATCTACTTATGCTTTCACTGAAGATGCTAATTATCCAACATTTAGGTATGATAATTAAGTTTATTTCTCTAGTCTATCATGTTCTTTTAAATCATATACTTGCACCACTAGTTAATGTATTACATTTATTGTAGTGGGATTGCAGCAGAAATGGATGTTGTTGTTTCCACTGCTAAGGCCTATCTGGTTGCACTAAACAAGTTGTTACGATGGAAGGAATCATTTAGATGTGCTTAATGTATTCAATTTTTTTATTGAAGAGTTTTGAATTTGTATTATTATCAGGGATAATCATTTATATTTCATGGTAACATGAAAAAAAAATAAGAATAATAAGGAGTGGCGGTGCAAGTTCCATAAATCCAGCTAGTCTCCTCTATATATACTTTGTACTTGAATAACAACATGTCAACACTTCATTCATTCAAATGAAATGCAGTACCTTAAGAGCATTTAATATATCTCTATTATATATTTTATATTTGTTAAAAAATGCAAACACTAAATATGTTTTTAATGTAATAAATAATTTTTGTTATATAATTTTTTTTGTTTCCTTTGCCAATAACTTATATCTTGAGAGATGCACCACTACAAGAAGTGGTTTTTATGTATTAAAAGTGTCTTACCAAAAGGATTGGTCCAAACTCATCTTTTCCAAATTACCAGAATTTTTATACCCAAACTATATAAATTTTGAATTTGTAGAACTTATACTTTCTAATGTACAAATTGGACAAATGTTTGAGTTTTGTAGAATTAAGAAAAATGAGATTGTTATTCTTGATCCATTGAAGTGCCTTTCTTTAACTTAAAATCTATAAAGACAAAAAAAATACAAGAAAGAGAGTTGAATTGTGGTTTTAAAAAAATTCACATACTTTTTTTCCCTAAGAACATTATCGTTTGATAAGAGAAAATATAAAAAGAGTTTTAACAACAATGTGTCGGATGAAAGAGTTGAATTGGAATTTTTAAAGTAGAAACTTTCACAAAACAAAATCAGAACTAAAGTTTAGGAAACAAATAAATAAGACAACATAATAACACAAGATACAGGTATTCTTTACACTTAGTCACTTCTGATTTTTTCTAAGCATTGTTTACAGTATCTTTCCAAGCCAATATCCCCAAGTATTGTTTCCTACCAAGAAACTTCTAGATCTAAATAAATCAACAAATTTGTTTAAGGTTGGGCACAAATAGAGTTAAGTTAACGCTTTACAGACAAATATACAAGGTTAACCTAATTGAAATAACATATATCACACTGGTAGAGGGATTGAATAATGTGTTGGATAAATATGAAAATCATTTTGCAAAGAATATAGTTTTCACAAGCAAATAAGGTTTGGGATTAGACGGAGGTTGTTTCTTAGGTTTTTTGGCTCGATCTGAAGGCTTAGGGTCAGATGGTGGTGGAGGTGGGTCTTTTATTTGGGTAAGGAGTTTGGGTTTGGGTTATCTAGGTTTAGTCTTCTGAGATGTACAACTTGACTCAAGATCAACAGGTTGCCTAAGCGTGTCCACGTGACACTGTCACTTAGGAAAACTAGGCAGCAAATGTCGATGTCATCCTATCGTACACAGGCAACTCCCCCCTCCCCCCATGGTGATCAACCTGGGTCTCATCATTAATATTATCTAATCTCAATGACATTATCATCACCAACATCATCCTATCTCAATGTCATTCTCAACATCAACATCATCTCATCTCAATGACATTATCATCATCAACATCATCTCATGTTACATTATCATCAATAACAACATCATTAATTCTCATATCAATATTATCACCAATAACAACATCATTCTTTATCAATACTATCATCAATAAAAACATCATTCTTTATCAATATTATCATCAATAACACCACCACCTCATATCAACATTATCATCGATAACAACATCATCAGTAATCACATCCCACAAATACATACATATAGATTTCATGCCTAAGACTCACACCTCCCAGGTCTTCAAACAACACAAGTCTAATAAAATTATACATCATTTATCAATAGCTCATGTATCACATCCCATTAGTCGAAAATATTATTTTTCTTGAAAACCAACATGCACAGGGACAAACACTCATTCCCATAATTGGGTTCCTGGCCCCAATTATGGTATCAAAGTCATAAATTATAATAAACTCTTCTCACCTATCGTGAACTCTCTGTCAGCTCCTCTTTGCGTCACTTAGAGACCTCTGCATTCATGTTTGTCGGTCCAAATGCAGTGTTTTATATACCTAATCGAAGGAAATTTAATATAAATTTCACAAACAATGTTAATAATAACATTCAAGGTCACGAAAATAACATCAATTTTATAAAAAGATAACTTTTACAGCGTCTCATTTTTAAGGGTTTTTCAAAGGGAGTGTAAAAACATCATACTACGGTACCTAAAACACAAGAGACAGTAAGAGAACTTCCAACTAACTTGGAGAAAGACATATAAGTTAAGATTACCTTAGAGAAACTACAAAAGAAAGGATTGGGAGCTTCTTCTCCACCAAATCCTTGAGGTGGATTTTGAGGATTTTGCTCTGATTAAAGTGTTCCTCTCTGTGTTGTGGTCTGGCGGTAAGCAACAGTGACTCATGGTGGCCATCAGTGGTTGTGGGTGGTGGAGGAAAAGTTTCTAGGGTTGTTTGGGCAGAATTTGGATGTGAAATCGTATTTTTCACGTTGAAGAACGTATTTATAATTTGAATATCTCGCTTTGTGAGCTCGTCTCGCTAAGCGGAAATCCACTTTTAGCACTAAGAATAACATTTCGTGTTGATCACAATTCTACTCGGGTTGGAATTTGTGCTAAGCATGACATTTCGCGTTGAGCGCAATTACTCTCGGGTTGAAATTGCATTTAGTGCACTTGTCTCGCTAAGAGAGATGTCCAAAAGCGTTACTTTTCAAATCCCAATGTTCAAAGCATGAAGGTGTGGGTTTTGAACCTACAGACCCAATTTGAAGGCGATCCAACGGTGAAAAAGTTCAAGATCATAGTTTTACTGGAACAGGTTTAGGTAAAACTTGAAATCTCACAGTTTCAACATAGGTCAATAAAACTCCACATAACCTAACATCCACATCAAGCAATCACAATAAGCTAATTAACACAACACCTCAACTCATCCAAATCAATCAAATAATACAAGAATTACATTAAACATCAATTTTAAGTTATCAAAATTCTAGGATGTTACATAAGGCACATTGGAAGTAGACTTAATGGGCTTGGTTGCCTTGATCATGTGGTTGATGATCAGATGGGGTAGACGGAGAGGAATCTTCTTGCATAAGTAGTAATTGACACAAAAATCATGGTCATTTACCTCTTGGAAGGTGCTAGCCCTTGGCACCACAGGGTGCATGTTGATCCAATGGACAATCCTTCCAAAGGATGTTGAGACTTAGACTTAAAGTCTATATCCTTGTCCTCCAAGCACTTCTTCATAATCTTTGTCTTTTTGAGCCCCATGATCTCAAACTAGTATTCATAGAGCCTTAAACTATTAGCAGGAATTCCTAAAAGGTCTGCTAGGAGTTTTTCTGAGATCAAGGCCTTCAAGGTGGCCTTCAGGGTGAAGTTGTTTCTATCCACCACGATAGCTTCAAAGAAGGCTCTCACTAGCCTTGGGTAGATTGGTTCATGCACTTCAAAGAACCCTATCCACTTTTGCTTCTTGACAAAACACAAAATGTCCCATCCACTCTATTTGATCTATAAATGATCAATGTATTTGCCATAAACAACTTTCTTGCTTGCCCAACTCTTGTCAAACTTCTCCTTTAACTTCTTATCATTGAAGAGAGTAAGAGACTCGCATTTTGACCTTCTCCTATTTTTTCCAGACTTTTCTTTCTTCACAGAGCTTTTCTTCCTAGATGACCCACTCACAATGCCCTTGGTACATGGGGTGTGAGGGTCATTCCACTTTCCTTACTTGCGCTTTACTTTTAAAGACTAACCATGCTTTGGTCTATACATTCTAGTTTATGCTCACATAGTCTCATTCTAGATAAATTAATCTCTCTCTATGTTCTTAAAGGGTCGCATCTCATCCATTCCATGTCATCACAATAATTTCACATCACAATATATGATAACTAAGGATGGAACCATTCACACATAACACAACAGTAACCCAAGGCATTCATGGCATCCATGTGACACCCTCTACCCACACAAATATAAACTAATAACAAAAGAAAAAAAAACCACATGGAATTAATTAAAAAATTTAAAACACATTTAAATAAAAACAATTCAAAAGGGTAAAAGGTTCACATCCACTTAGTGAAATCATAATAGAACTTGTTCGAATAAATGATAAAATTATCCCGAATCAAAACAAGGCCACCTATTCTAAATGAAAAAAAAAACACTAAAGCAGAAAACAAAAAACAATTATATCATTCATGGGATTATAACATATGAAGTAAAACCCTATACCTCGATGCCACATTTATCAGAGCATTTCTCTATCACAGGCTAAGTCTCTCCATCTCTAGCCTGGAACTCATCATATGTTGGCTCACCTAAAACAAAATGGCAATCAACCCAAACACAAAACACACACTTGGAGTGAGTTATAACATTTTTAAATAAAATACAGATAAACAAAAACATAAGTAAAATACATTATACAATTATTTATAACATAACTCAACTTAATTCAATCCATATAACTTCACCACTATATCATTTAAAATTCTTATTTCAATCACCAATCACACACTCGAGTCAAGACATAACAACACTCATCAATTTCATAATAAACAATTCACAAGCATTATGCAACAATTATACTAAGTCTCAAGCCTATATGCAATGTGGTACTAAGTTAGTGAAAAACCACACTAGGGCACTTAGGAGTACATAACAAGACATAGCACACAATGGGTATGTCAGGTCACTTTCAGCACACAATGGGTATGTCAGGTCACTTTCACTAAGTAAAATCGTAAGGTGACCAGTCAGGGTCACTTTGTTTTGCAAGAATGTTTCAATCACATGGGATCAACATAGGCTTAAAGGAGCACTCAAACCAAGTGTCTTTACCCCCAAGGCTTAGACTCCAAAGAATCTGTTAGGTCCTTACCTTCCTGATTTTTTTTACCCCTAAAACAATTTTTTGCATACAGACACTATTCATGAATTATACAATACACATGACCTCTCACTTATGCTTCAAGCACGTTTAACACATTGTGCTATAATTTAACACTTCAGGTTCCTAACTTGGAACCCTACATTTTTCTTTTAACACTTTGCGCATAAACATTTTTTTTCAAGAAAAACACCAGTCGGGTTATTGTATAATTCACAACTCACAACACAAGTAATATCACATCAAGTATTAATCACACACTTATTCATAATCATATCTCATGTCTACAATTTAACATCTCACAATTTAACTAATTACAAAATATACTTAACAAATAGATAAGCATGTATAATAATAATAACAAAACACATCTAACTTGAAGACTTATAAATATATTTACATGTATCAAATATATATAACACACCACTATACAATTACATGTAATACTAAATATATATATATATATATATATATATATATATATATATAACAATAATAATAAGTGTATCATTAGATAAATATTATATATATACATGCATAAAAATAATTAAACACATTAAATATATATATGTAAGTAATTAAATGTATTATAAACATTAATATATATATATATATATATAAGTAATTAACATACTAAAAACATTAACATAAATATATTAAAATATTAACGTAAAGTTAATTATATATATATATATATATATCAAACATATAAAATATTAAAAGAAACGTATTATATATATATATAAATTAATAACAATAATATCAAACATATCATTGGATAAATATATGGTATATATATATAACAAATAAAAAAATTATATACTTATATGGATTTACATAGAAAGCATGTATACCTATATCCTAAATATATTTCAACGAAGTCATGGACATCCAGTAAATGCCTAATTACAAATGTGAATAAAGCTTTAGTCAATTCCTACAAATAGCTTTAGTCAATTCAATTATCTAATAACCACTGCACCTATGCATTTGATGGTGAGAAGTCATGTACGCAGAAGAAGAAAAATAAAGCTTGTGAATAAAAGTGTCAATAAGTGTACGTGTATACAGTTCAGCGTTGAAAATTTTAGACAAAACAAAAAGAAATCAATAAGATTGAAAGGCCGATATATCAAGTATAAAAAAAATCACCGCCACACAATTTTTATGCTAATTATAAAGAATATCAATTTCTGGGGTTCACACTCAACACAAGAACACATCAATTTCACAACAAATTCGCATCGGGACACCAATTGGTCTATCAAACATAGTCAATCGGCGATTAAAAACATAAAAACAAAATTGAATTTCATAAAACAGTCCAAAATAACCCAAAACTTGATCTTCTAGGAATCCCTACACATGTTCATTCTAATCCCCAAGCATGAGTAACTCATCCCTTACCTTGAGATAGTCACTCAAGCGTTCTCCGTTAGCAATGGTGACATTTCTAGTGCTTTCTAGAGCTCCTCCTCCGGTTGCTCTGTTAGGATTCTTGAGAGTCAGAGAAAAAGGAACAAAAATGTTTTTACAAAGTTGCTCAGGATTAAAGTTCCTTTATATAGTGAGTACTAATGACCTAATCATATTTTACATTCCCCCTGTTGTTAATAAGTGCATTGAAGTTGGAACAAAATTGAATCGTATCTCTAAATCAACATAGGTTATTCTTGTACTGCGTAATTAATCCTAGTTTTATTTGTTTTGCAATGATTCGACAATCGTTATCAAAACTGGCATCGCTGCCAAGGATACAATTCATTGTGTGCCAACCTGAACTAACTCATAACTAGATAGTAGTATTAGTGTAATAGGTTTGCATCTGTACATTGGAAAAGAAAAAAAAATACACATCAAATAGATTCCAGAATATGCAAAGTTCTTGAAGGATTTGTGCACCCATAAAAAGCTGAAAGGAAATGAGCCATCAAATAAAAATGTTTCTACACTTATATGGGGCAAAACTATTGTTGCCATTGCACCATTCACCTTGCCACAGAAGTGCAAAGATCCTGGCACTTTTAGTGTCCCTTGCACCATTGGAGATTGCACTTTTACAGATGCCATGCTTGATCTTGGAGCCTCAATTAATGTCATGCACACTTCAGTTTACAAATCACTACATCTTTGTGATTTGAAACCTATCATTGATGTCATTCATCTAGCCAACCAGAGTGTTGTGATTCCACTTGGAGTTATTGAAGGTGTTGGTGTAAGTTAAGGATTTGATTTTTCCAGTAGATTTTTACATTTTGGATATGGAGAATGAGTCTTCCAACCATGGGTTCACATTGGTCCTAGGGAGACCATTTGTGACGACAGGCAGGACCAAAATTGATGTGCATGCAGGAACTCTTTCCATAGAGTTTGGTGATGATGTTGTGCATTTCAACATTTTTTAGGCCATGAGACATCCTGTTAGAGATAGGGGAGTAACATGAAGACTAAGCTTTGGAGCTTGAAGAAGTTTCATCTTTTTACATGCCCAACTCTTTGAGTGGCATTTGTATTAATTTTTGCATGTTAGTCTCTATCTTTTCATATGTACATCATGCATCATCATGTAGAGGTAGGAAGATTATTTCTAAAGTTAGAAACTTCTTCAATGCATAAAACTCTCTATTTTAATCAATTACAAGGCTAATCGTAATCGATTACACAAGTGTTTGTATCTTGTAGAGAGATTTTAGTTTTGGTTTAATCGATTACCAATTAACCGTAATCGATTACATAGTTTAGTTGAGACCATGTCTGGTTTTTCATGAGTCTCTGCTTTAATTGATTGCCAGCTGATCATAATCAATTACTTTGTTCTTAAAGGTGTTCCCATAAGTGATCAAGAACACTTTAATCGATTACATCAAGAATCTATTTGATTACATTGTTCTTGAAAGTTTTCCAGATCTTTGGAAGAACACTTTAATCGATTGATATGGAAATATAATCGATTACTTCTTTGAAATAATCGATTACATTGGATATGTAGTCAATTGCAGGCGCTTATAACTGTTTTTTCTATAAATACCCACCTTGTCTTCACAATTTTATAAAAGAAGGAAAACAAGAGAAGAAAAAGTGCTTAGAATAAGTTTATAACTCACAACTTCTAGACTTTGTTTTTTCTGAAGCTCTCATCGTAAAAAGTGAGTTGTGAATTTCTTGTGAGATCAAGAAGAGACTCATTCACTTAAGCAAAGGTTCTTGCATGTGATTGATCAGGTTGTGTCTCTCTTTGACTCAATTTTTTCATGTGTTTTACATGTTGTTAGAATATGCATGAATTTCTGAAGGCATGTTAGAATAGGTTTTTCTAATTTGGGCTAAGGGTGGGTTTCTCTTAGGCTCTTATTCATAAAGAACCCTAGGGTTGGGTACCTTAGTCTCTTTTTTTGGGGTAGGAATAGAGATTGATTGTGATTGCTTGTAAGAATTCGATATGCATAGTAAAAATCTAATTTGGTTTGGATTAGTTAACTGGAGTAGCTTCTCTAGAGATAGAGAGTGAACCAGTATAAAAAATGGTGTACATCTTCTCTTGATCTTATCTTTCTTTCTCATTGTATTCTTGATCAATTTGCTAAAGGTTAAAGAAAATATATTTTTGAATAAGAACTTTAACAAAAGGATTTTGTGTTAAGGATGATTGATTAAATATTATTTTTAACATAAATTTGTGATATGATCCTTGGAAGAGAAAACTTTTCAAAACTATTTTTTTATTTGATTTAGAAACAATTCACCCCCTTGGTTTGTGAGTTCCATCACCTTCTCTCACATCCTGCAAATGAGCATTATGTTTTCCTTGTAGATATCATTGATGATGTAGTAGATAGTGTAAACATTTGTACAAATTTACTTTCTGAGTTTTCTGACTTTTATGATTTTGATATTTGTTCGTTTAGTTGTGCATGTGATGATTCTGTTGTTGTATGTAGTACTTGTGTAGATATTTCCTCTGCAATTCACTTTGATTGTGATATAGGTGCAGGTCCTGATTCTTCTACTCTTCCACCAGCCATCAACCTTCTATTGCCTTTCACCATTCAGCCACCTTCCTTGGAGCTGAAACCACTACCTGAGCACCTTAAATATGCCTATTTAGATTATGCTTAGAAGCTCCCATTCATCATAGCCAACATCTTTTCACATGAGAATGAGGATAAGTTTCTGCACTTTTAAGAGGCCACAAAAAGGTCATTAGGTGGACACTTGCTGACCTTGATGGAATAAATCCTTCCATATGCATGCATCAAATACTCTTAGAGGATAATTTCAGGCCTGTAAGGCAGCCAAAGAGGAGGTTGAATCCCACCATTCTTAATGTGGTGAAGATGATGAAGTTACTAGCTGCAGGGATCATTTATCCCATTTCAGATAGCACTTGGGTTTCACCTGTCCAAGTGGTCCCTAAGAAGTCGGGCATCACTGTTGTGAGGAACCAGGATAATGAGTTGATCCTAACTAGAGTTGCCAATAGTAGGTGAGTTTGCATTAACTATATGACACTTAACCATGCCTACAAGGACCGTTTCCCTCTCCCATTCATTGACCAGGTTTTGAAGAGGTTAGTAGGTAAATCGCATTATTTCTTTTGTTATCAATAATATTTTCCCCCATGGTGCAATTGAGATTAAAAATGAAGTTATCAAAAAAGTCTTCAAAATGAACGGTCACCAACTCAAGTTTTTTCATGAGAGCCCTCAAGTGAAGGAGGAGTTTGTGGCGAACCTCTCTTTGGTCCTGCCAATTTTATGTGATGATGTGCCTTGATGGGCACCTGAGGAGTTTCCTTCTCCCATCTTTTATTTGTTGTCTCTTTGTTTACATTTCATTGCATGCTCACATTTAAGACAATGTGCATTTCAAATGTGGTGGGGGAGGGTTTAGAAAAAAATCTGTTTTTTGTTTCTGTTTAATGTTTACTATTTTTCTGTATCTGTTGTTGTTTTTTGTTTTTGTATTGTGTTTAGTTTTTGTGTTTGTATCTGTTTTTTGTTTGTTGTTCTGTCTGTTTTCTATATTTGTATGTTTTTCTATTTTTCTTACTATTTTTTTCTATTTTCTTGTATTTGTTTTGTTTTGTTACTGTTTTTACTGTTTTAACATACAAAAAATAAAATAATAATAATAATAAATACGAGGTCACCATATCCTGCACAGACAACTTCCCTCCCCCACCATGGTGATCAACATGAGTCTCAAGGGAGTTCCAAACCAAGTGACATGCACCCAAGTACAAGTATTTTCCCTCATGAAAAATTATAAGTACTTATTGACAAAGTTTATACTATTTCCAAGCAGTATGAAATATGAAATATGGACACCATCAATACGCTGAATAATTAAAGATTCTAAGCCATCACCCTACAGAGATGCTTAAAACTCTTTAACCACTTTATTTCCCCCACCAAGGACATCTAACTTGGTCACTGCACCCCTCATGTACGTGTACATACACATCATACATCATCACAATGATATCATCAACATCAACATTATCTCATTTCAATGTCATTATCATCATCAACATCATCTCATCTCAATATCATCATCAATATCAACATCATCTCACACAAACATTATCATAAACAACAACATCATCTCATATCATCATCATCATAAACATCAACATCACCTTATATCATTATTATCATAAATATCTACATTATCTCATATCATTATTATCAGAAACATCAACATCATTTTATCTCTATGTTATCAACGTCACCAGTAATCGCATTCCATATATATACATATAAATTCTTATGCCTGGGATTCACACTCCCCAAGTCTTCAGACAAGACAAATCTCATACAACAACGATATCATTCATAATTTCTATCATCAATAACAATTAACTACATCCCATTAGTCAAAAACACAGTTTTTCTTGAAAATCGGCATGCAACAGGGACAGACATACATCACTATAGTTGGGTTCCCTGACCCCAACTACATTATCAAAGCGGTAAATCAACATAAACTCACCTCACCTATCATGAGCTCTTCGTAAGCTCCTCTCTGCGTCGCTCAAAGACCTCTCTTGTTCACATTCGTTGGTCCAAACACAAAGTTCTATATACCAAATCGAAGAGAATTTAGTATAGATTTCAGAAACAAGGTTAATAATAACATTTGGGTTTAATTACCCTTGTCAAATCAAAAGGGCTAATGGGTATTTTGGGTTCTACTACAAAGAGACATCATTTTGAAATTCTAATCACACCAATGTGACTGGGGTTCAGCGAAGGTCACAAAAATAACATCAATTTTATAAAAAGATAACTTTTTCAATGTCTCATTTTCAAGGTTTTTTCCAATAAAGATTAAAAATATCCTATTACGATACCCAAAACACAAGAGACACTAAGAAAAGCTCAAACTAACTAGGAGAAAGGCATAGAAGTTATGATTACCAGAAACTACGAAAGAAAGGATTGGGAGCTTGTTCTCCGCTGAATCCTTGAGGTGAATTCTAAGGATTTTTCTCTGATTAAAGTGTTCCTCTCTGTGTGTTGGTCTGGTGGCAAGCAACAGCAGCTCGTGGTGGCCACCGGTGGTCATGGGTGATGGAGAATGAGGGTTTAGGGTTTTTGGGCACAAGTTTTAGAAAGAGGTATCTCAAAATACGTAATTTTATGTTGTTGGATGTATTTATAATCTGTAGATCTCTCTTAGCGAGCTTGTTTCACTAAGCAGAAATCCACTTTTGGCACTGAGCTTGTTTCACTTGGGAATTTCACTTAGCGCGCTTGTCTTGCTAAGCAAACTATCCAAAAATGTTATCTAGACAATCTCAACAGTCAAAACATGCAGACTTGAGCTTTGAACCTATAGTCCAAATATGAAGGTGATCTTACGGCTAACAAATCTGAGATCGTCGTGTTATAGGAACATGTTTGGATAAGACTTGAAATCTCATAATTTTAACCTAGGTCAATTAAACTCCACATAACTCAACATCCATATTAAGCAAATCACACATGGATAATTCACACAACACCTCAAATCATTCAAATCAATCAAATGATCAAATAACATGGGAAATACATTAAACATCAATTCTAAGTTATCGAAATTTCAGGGTGTTACATCTTCAGTGTTCCCAGTAGTAGGCTCTACAGCCATTATCCATTCGTGATCAACATACCTTATACCAAGTGTCTTGGGATGTCTTTCAGTTATCTCACTAGAGGCTTTGGTAAAATCCACAATCTCATCAAAGACATCAACCTTAAAGTAGTCAACGAATTAGAGGCAAGCACAACATATGGAAACTCATAATCCACAAGGCGATGACATTTCAACATAATGTCTTCAATTTGCAGTACCCAATTCATCTTGATACCTTATTTCATACCATAAACTATCTGCAGATCATCATCTGGTACCTGAGCATGATTGCTTGACCTTGGTGTGAGAATGTAGGTGATGAGGTATACTAGCATTTTGTCCTCAACAGTCAATCCACCAACTCCTTAGTGATTTCTCAAAATCCTAACAGGATCAAGAAACATTCCCCTATAGATCTGCATCTTGTTGTAACCATCTATAGTTTCATCAAACTTGCAGACTCCACCCATGTCCAGACTAGCAACTTCCTTCCACACAGTAGCATTAATGATCATATATACTTCATTAACAGTAGAGAAGAGGTTGTTAGTGCTTAGCTTTACTGAGCTTTAAAAGATTGGCTAAAATTTTGTTAAAACATAAGCACTTAGACAATGAAGGAAAGCTGGAGTTGCTGCACATGATGTCCAACGTTATGACAAGGAATCAGATTGGGGCTGCACAATGCACAAGGCAAGATAAAATGTCAAATGAAGAATTGAAGCTGCAGGATCCACGATGTCGGATACGATGTCCAGGACATCCTGCCCGAAAATACTGGACACATAAATCTGTTATATCTTTAACAGATTAATGTGCAGTTAGCAACAGATTTGGCGATCTATCTTTAGGAACGAATTAAAAGATAATTAAAGTTCGAATTACAAACTTGAATAGTTCGTTCAGGGATTAAAGATTAAAGATAAAAACTAAAAGATCAAACTTTATCTTTTAGATCTTTAAGTGCAGATTTTTCAGGAGAATGATAGATCTTATCCAGCGCAAGTTGTTGCAGCCCAGATACGCACACTGCTATATAAACATGAAGGCTGCACGAGTTTTCTACCAAGTCCGAGATTGAAGAGTTATTTTGTGAGTTTTGGGACTTGAGTGTTTTGTGAGCCACCTTGATGTTACACTAACATCAAGTGTTGGACCTGAGTGTGTAGAGTTGATCTCTATTGTTCAGAGAGCAATCTCTGTTGTGTCTTTGATTTATTTGTAAACACGGGAGAGTGATTGAGAGGGAGTGAGAGGGGTTCTCATATCTAAGAGTGGCTCTTAGGTAGAGGTTGCATGGGTAGTGGTTAGGTGAGAAGGTTGTAAACAGTGGCTGTTAGATCTTCGAACTAACACTATTTTAGTGGATTTCCTCCCTGGCTTGGTAGCCCCCAGATGTAGGTGACGTTGCACCGAACTGGGTTAACAATTTTCTTGTGTTATTTACTTGTTTAATCTGTTCATACTGTCAAATATAATCTGCATGTTCTGAAGCGTGATGTCGTGACATCCGGTACGACATCTGTCATTGGTATCAGAATTTCAATTGGTATCAGAGCGGGCACTCTAAATCACTGAGTGAGATCTAGGGAGATAAATTCTGATGAACATGGAGAGAGAAGGAGGACCAGTGAACAGACCACCAATTATGGATGGAACCAACTATGAATACTGGAAAGCAAGGATGGTGGCCTTCCTTAAATCACTGGATAGCAGAACCTGGAAAGCTGTCATCAAAGGCTGGGAACATCCCAAGATGCTGAACACAGAAGGAAAGCTCACTGATGAATTAAAGCCAGAAGAAGACTGGACAAAAGAAGAAGACGAATTGGCACTTGGAAACTCCAAAGCCTTGAATGCCCTATTCAATGGAGTTGACAAGAATATCTTCAGATTGATCAACACATGCACAGTTGCCAAGGATGCATGGGAGATCCTGAAAACCACTCATGAAGGAACCTCCAAAGTGAAGATGTCCAGATTGCAACTATTGGCTACAAAATTCGAAAATCTGAAGATGAAGGAGGAAGAGTGTATTCATGACTTCCACATGAACATTCTTGAGATTGCCAATGCTTGCACTGCCTTGGGAGAAAGGATGACAGATGAAAAGCTGGTGAGAAAGATCCTCAGATCTTTGCCTAAGAGATTTGACATGAAAGTCACTGCAATAGAGGAGGCCCAAGACATTTGCAACATGAGAGTAGATGAACTCATTGGTTCCCTTCAAACCTTTGAGCTAGGACTCTCGGATAGGACTGAAAAGAAGAGCAAGAACCTGGCGTTCGTGTCCAATGATGAAGGAGAAGAAGATGAGTATGACCTGGATACTGATGAAGGTCTGACTAACGCAGTTGTGCTCCTTGGAAAACAGTTCAACAAAGTGCTGAACAGAATGGACAGGAGGCAGAAACCACATGTCCGGAACATCCCTTTCGACATCAGGAAAGGTAGTGAATACCACAAAAAGTCAGATGAAAAGCCCAGTCACAGCAAAGGAATTCAATGCCATGGGTGTGAAGGCTATGGGCACATCAAAGCTGAATGTCCCACCCATCTCAAGAAGTAGAGGAAAGGACTTTCTGTATGTCGGTCTGATGATACAGAGAGTGAATAAGAAAGTGATTCTGACAGAGATGTGAATGCACTCACTGGGAGATTTGAATCTGATGAAGATTCAAGTGATATTGAAATCACTTTTGATGAGCTTGCTATATCCTATAGAAAACTATGCATCAAAAGTGAGAAGATTCTTCAGCAAGAAGCACAACTGAAGAAGGTCATTGCAAATCTGGAGGCTGAGAAGGAGGCACATGAAGAGGAGATCTCTGAGCTTAAAGGAGAAGTTGGTTTTCTGAACTCTAAACTGGAAAACATGACAAAATCAATAAAGATGCTGAATAAAGGCTCAGATATGCTTGATGAGGTGCTACTGCTTGGGAAGAATGTTGGAAACCAGAGAGGACTTGGGTTTAATCATAAATCTGCTGGCAGAATAACCATGACAGAATTTGTTCCTGCCAAAAACAGCACTGGAGCCACGATGTCACAACATCGGTCTCGACATCATGGAACGCAGCAGAAAAAGAGCAAAAGAAAGAAGTGGAGGTGTCACTACTGTGGCAAGTATGGTCACATAAAGCCCTTTTGTTATCATCTACATGGCCATCCACATCATGGAACTCAAAGTAGCAGCAGCGGAAGGAAGATGATGTGGGTTCCAAAACACAAGATTGTTAGTCTTGTTGTTCATACTTCACTTAGAGCATCAGCTAAGGAAGATTGGTACCTAGATAGCGGCTGTTCCAGACACATGACAGGAGTTAAAGAATTCCTGGTGAACATTGAACCTTGCTCCACTAGCTATGTGACATTTGGAGATGGCTCTAAAGGAAAGATCACTGGAATGGGAAAGCTAGTCCATGATGGACTTCCTAGTCTGAACAAAGTACTGCTGGTGAAGGGACTGACTGCGAACTTGATCAGCATCAGTCAGTTGTGTGATGAAGGATTCAATGTAAACTTCACAAAGTCAGAATGCTTGGTGACAAATGAGAAGAGTGAAGTTCTAATGAAGGGCAGCAGATCAAAGGACAACTGTTACCTATGGACACCTCAAGAAACCAGTTACTCCTCCACATGTCTACTCTCCAAAGAAGATGAAGTCAAAATATGGCATCAAAGATTTGGACATCTGCACTTAAGAGGCATGAAGAAAATCATTGACAAAGGTGCTGTTAGAGGCATTCCCAATCTGAAAATAGAAGAAGGCAGAATCTGTGGTGAATGTCAGATTGGAAAGCAAATCAAGATGTCCCACCAGAAGCTTCAACATCAGACCACTTCCAGGGTGCTGGAACTACTTCACATGGACTTGATGGGGCCTATGCAAGTTGAAAGCCTTGGAGGAAAGAGGTATGCCTATGTTGTTGTGGATGATTTCTCCAGATTTACCTGGGTCAACTTTATCAGAGAGAAATCAGACACCTTTGAAGTATTCAAGGAGTTGAGTCTAAGACTTCAAAGAGAAAAAGACTGTGTCATCAAGAGAATCAGGAGTGACCATGGCAGAGAGTTTGAAAACAGCAAGTTTACTGAATTCTGCACATCTGAAGGCATCACTCATGAGTTCTCTGCAGCCATTACACCACAACAAAATGGCATAGTTGAAAGGAAAAACAGGACTTTGCAAGAAGCTGCTAGGGTCATGCTTCATGCCAAAGAACTTCCCTATAATCTCTGGGCTGAAGCCATGAACACAGCGTGCTACATCCACAACAGAGTCACACTTAGAAGAGGGACTCCAACCACACTGTATGAAATCTGGAAAGGGAGGAAGCCAACTGTCAAGCACTTCCACATCTTTGGAAGTCCATGTTACATTTTGGCAGATAGAGAGCAAAGGAGAAAGATGGATCCCAAGAGTGATGCAGGAATATTCTTGGGATACTCTACAAACAGCAGAGCATATAGAGTATTCAATTCCAAAACCAGAACTGTGATGGAATCCATCAATGTGGTTGTTGATGATCTAACTCCAGCAAGAAAGAAGGATGTCGAAGAAGATGTCAGAACATCGGGAGACAATGTAGCAGATACAGCTAAAAGTGCAGAAAATGCAGAAAACTCTGATTCTGCTACAGATGAACCAAACATCAATCAACCTGACAAGAGTCCCTCCATTAGAATCCAGAAGATGCACCCCAAGGAGCTGATTATAGGAGATCCAAACAGAGGAGTCACTACAAGATCAAGGGAGATTGAGATTGTCTCCAATTCATGTTTTGTCTCCAAAATTGAGCCCAAGAATGTGAAAGAGGCACTGACTGATGAGTTCTGGATCAATGCTATGCAAGAAGAATTGGAGCAATTCAAAAGGAATGAAGTTTGGGAGCTAGTTCCTAGACCCGAGGGAACTAATGTGATTGGCACCAAGTGGATCTTCAAGAACAAAACCAATGAAGAAGGTGTTATAACCAGAAACAAGGCCAGACTTGTTGCTCAAGGCTACACTCAGATTGAAGGTGTAGACTTTGATGAAACTTTCGCCCCTGTTGCTAGACTTGAGTCCATCAGATTGTTACTTGGTGTAGCTTGCATCCTCAAATTCAAGCTGTACCAGATGGATGTGAAGAGCGCGTTTCTGAATGGATACCTGAATGAAGAAGCCTATGTGGAGCAGCCAAAGGGATTTGTAGATCCAACTCATCCAGATCATGTATACAGGCTCAAGAAGGCTCTCTATGGATTGAAGCAAGCTCCAAGAGCTTGGTATGAAAGGCTAACAGAGTTCCTTACTCAGCAAGGGTATAGGAAGGGAGGAATTGACAAGACTCTCTTTGTCAAACAAGATGCTGAAAACTTGATGATAGCACAGATATATGTTGATGACATTGTGTTTGGAGGGATGTCGAATGAGATGCTTCGACATTTTGTCCAACAGATGCAATCTGAATTTGAGATGAGTCTTGTTGGAGAGCTGACTTATTTTCTGGGACTCCAAGTGAAGCAGATGGAAGACTCCATATTCCTCTCACAAAGCAAGTATGCAAAGAACATTGTCAAGAAGTTTGGGATGGAAAATGCAAGCCATAAAAGAACACCTGCACCTACTCACTTGAAGCTGTCAAAAGATGAAGCTGGCACCAGTGTTGATCAAAGTCTGTACAGAAGCATGATTGGGAGCTTACTATATTTAACAGCAAGCAGACCTGACATCACCTTTGCAGTAGGAGTTTGTGCAAGATATCAAGCCAATCCTAAGATAAGTCACTTGAATCAAGTAAAGAGAATTCTGAAATATGTAAATGGCACCAGTAACTATGGGATTATGTACTGTCATTGTTCAGATTCAATGCTGGTTGGGTATTGTGATGCTGATTGGGCTGGAAGTGCAGATGACAGAAAAAGCACTTCTGGTGGATGTTTCTATTTGGGCAACAATCTTATTTCATGGTTCAGCAAGAAGCAGAACTGTGTGTCCCTATCTACTGCAGAAGCAGAGTATATTGCAGCAGGAAGCAGCTGTTCACAACTAGTTTGGATGAAGCAGATGCTTAAGGAGTACAATGTCGAACAAGATGTCATGACATTGTACTGTGACAACTTGAGTGCTATTAATATTTCTAAAAATCCTGTTCAACACAGCAGAACCAAGCACATTGACATTAGACATCACTATATTAGAGATCTTGTAGATGATAAAGTTATCACACTGGAGCATGTTGACACTGAGGAACAAATAGCAGATATTTTCACAAAGGCATTGGATGCAAATCAGTTTGAAAAACTGAGGGGCAAGCTGGGCATTTGTCTGCTAGAGGATTTATAGCAATTACTTTTATCTGAACATGCTCAAACGTTAATAGCGCGTTCACTACTGGGCCAAAACAAATTCGACCGTTGCTTCACACGTCCCTCTACATTCCTCATTCAAACTCATATTTTCGTGGTAATCTCGTTGTCATCAGCATTTCCCAACACCTCTCAGAGATTCACGAAACCACTCCAAAGGCTCTGCTTCTCCATGGCTACCTCACCAAAAGAAACTTCATCTCCTGGTTCACCCTCTGTACCATCATCTCCATCATCCACCAAAGCACCATCAAACCAGGAACAACCTGAATTCAATATCCAACCCATACAAATGTTTCCTGGTCAAGCCCCTGTTCCTGAGAAACTGGTCCCCAAAAGACAACAGGGAGTGAAGATTTCTGAAAACCCTAGCCTTGCAACAAGTCCTAGGGAAGTAGACACGGAGATGGATAAGAAGATCCGCAGTATTGTGAGTAGCATTCTGAAAAATGCTTCTGTCCCTGATGCTGATAAAGATGTTCCAACATCTTCCACCCCAAATGCTGAAGTCCTCTCTTCATCCAGTAAAGAGGAATCAACAGAGGAAGAGGATCAAGCCACAGAGGAGACCCCTGCACCAAGGGCACCAGAACCTGCTCCAGGTGACCTCATTGACCTAGAAGAAGTAGAATCTGATGAGGAACCCATTGCCAACAAGTTGGCACCTGGCATTGCAGAAAGATTACAAAGCAGAAAGGGAAAAACCCCCATTACTAGGTCTGGACGAATCAAAACTATGGCACAGAAGAAGAGCACACCAATCACTCCTACCACATCCAGATGGAGCAAAGTTGCAATCCCTTCCAAGAAGAGGAAAGAAATTTCCTCATCTGATTCTGATGATGATGTCGAACTAGATGTTCCCGACATCAAGAGGGCCAAGAAATCAGGGAAAAAGGTGCCTGGAAATGTCCCTGATGCACCATTGGACAACATTTCATTCCACTCCATTGGCAATGTTGAAAGGTGGAAATTTGTATATCAACGCAGACTTGCCTTAGAAAGAGAACTGGGAAGAGATGCCTTAGATTGCAAGGAGATCATGGACCTCATCAAGGCTGCTGGACTGCTGAAAACAGTCACCAAGTTGGGAGATTGTTATGAAAGCCTAGTCAGGGAATTCATTGTCAACATTCCCTCTGACATAACAAACAGAAAGAGTGATGAGTATCAGAAAGTGTTTGTCAGAGGAAAATGTGTTAGATTCTCCCCTGCTGTAATCAACAAATACCTGGGCAGACCAACTGAAGGAGTGGTGGATATTGCTGTTTCTGAGCATCAAATTGCCAAGGAAATCACTGCCAAACAAGTCCAGCATTGGCCAAAGAAAGGGAAGCTTTCTGCAGGGAAGCTAAGTGTGAAGTATGCAATCCTGCATAGGATTGGCACTGCAAACTGGGTACCCACCAATCATACTTCCACTGTTGCCACAGGTTTGGGTAAATTTCTGTATGCTGTTGGAACCAAGTCCAAATTTAATAACTATATTTTTGATCAAACTGTTAAGCATTCAGAATCTTTTGCTGTCAAATTACCCATTGCCTTCCCAACTGTATTGTGTGGCATTATGTTGAGTCAACATCCCAATATTTTAAACAACATTGACTCTGTGAAGAAGAGAGAATCTGCTCTGTCCCTGCATTACAAACTGTTTGAGGGGACACATGTCCCAGACATTGTCTCGACATCAGGGAAAGCTGCTGCTTCAGGTGCTGTGTCCAAGGATGCTTTGATTGCTGAACTCAAGGACACATGCAAGGTGCTGGAAGCAACCATCAAAGCCACCACAGAGAAGAAAATGGAGCTGGAACGCCTGATCAAAAGACTCTCAGACAGTGGCATTGATGATGGAGAAGCAGCTGAGGAAGAAGAAGAAGCAGCTGAGGAAGAAGAAGATGCAGCAGAGGATACAGAATCAGATGATGATGATTCTGATGCCACCCCATGACCATCAGACCTTTATTTTTGCTTTTACTTTTACTAGTTATTGGTCTGTAATATTTGCACATTAATTTCATGCATTCTACTTTTGCCAAATTCTGTCTAAAAAGGGGGAGTAGTAGGATATTATATTATGCATGATTTATGATTTTGAGGGGGAGTAGTAGTTATATGACTTTGAGGGGGAGTAGTATTTATACTACTGCTGCTGATGATGATTGATGTAAGCTACTGAAACTAGTAGTTGATAGAAGATGCTGCAGTGAACTGCTTCACAGCAGTAGGAGCATGGAGACAGGGGGAGCAGAAAGCTGATGTCACGTGAGATGTCTTGACATCCTGGAAACGACTTGCAACTTGCAGAATTTTGCTGTCGCCACTACAGATACCGCTGTGCTTGATTACTCTGATAATGAAAGTTGCTGATCCCACTTGCATAACTGCTCGTACCTGCTCAGGAAGTGTCTAAGTATGTTTTAGACAAAATTTGCCAAAGGGGGAGATTGTTAGTGCTTAGCTTTACTGAGCTTTAAAAGATTGGCTAAAATTTTGTTAAAACATAAGCACTTAGACAATGAAGGAAAGCTGGAGTTGCTGCACATGATGTCCAACGTTATGACAAGGAATCAGATTGGGGCTGCACAATGCACAAGGCAAGATAAAATGTCAAATGAAGAATTGAAGCTGCAGGATCCACGATGTCGGATACGATGTCCAGGACATCCTGCCCGAAAATACTGGACACATAAATCTGTTATATCTTTAACAGATTAATGTGCAGTTAGCAACAGATTTGGCGATCTATCTTTAGGAACGAATTAAAAGATAATTAAAGTTCGAATTACAAACTTGAATAGTTCGTTCAGGGATTAAAGATTAAAGATAAAAACTAAAAGATCAAACTTTATCTTTTAGATCTTTAAGTGCAGATTTTTCAGGAGAATGATAGATCTTATCCAGCGCAAGTTGTTGCAGCCCAGATACGCACACTGCTATATAAACATGAAGGCTGCACGAGTTTTCTACCAAGTCCGAGATTGAAGAGTTATTTTGTGAGTTTTGGGACTTGAGTGTTTTGTGAGCCACCTTGATGTTACACTAACATCAAGTGTTGGACCTGAGTGTGTAGAGTTGATCTCTATTGTTCAGAGAGCAATCTCTGTTGTGTCTTTGATTTATTTGTAAACACGGGAGAGTGATTGAGAGGGAGTGAGAGGGGTTCTCATATCTAAGAGTGGCTCTTAGGTAGAGGTTGCATGGGTAGTGGTTAGGTGAGAAGGTTGTAAACAGTGGCTGTTAGATCTTCGAACTAACACTATTTTAGTGGATTTCCTCCCTGGCTTGGTAGCCCCCAGATGTAGGTGACGTTGCACCGAACTGGGTTAACAATTTTCTTGTGTTATTTACTTGTTTAATCTGTTCATACTGTCAAATATAATCTGCATGTTCTGAAGCGTGATGTCGTGACATCCGGTACGACATCTGTCATTGGTATCAGAATTTCAGAGGTTACCTTTAAGGTCAACATGTGCATATGTGTAGAACACTTTGACTAGCTCTAGATAAAATGTCCCTTTCATTTCCACCAACTTTGTTAGCTTGTGAACTTCCAACAAATTGGGAAAGTTGAACTCTTGCTGAGAAAACCACTCCAAGTCTAGATACTTGGGGACTCTCACATTTTTTACAACATAAATCAGCTTGTAGTCACTCTTTTTTTCTTCATCTGTGAACCATGTATCCAAGCGATTGATGGCAGCTTGGAAGCATTCACCTTGCTTCCTTTTGGAGGATGTTTCCTTCTTCTAAGCTTTTAATGGGTTACTTTCCATTTTCAAAGAGAAGACAGAAGGTTGGAGAGAAGAAGAGGTTTAGGTTCAGAGAAATAGTGGTTGCAAAAACTTGAGAAATGGTGTTGGTGAGATTTATGGATAGGTTTAGGTTTGCTTTTAAAGAAAGGCTAGGGCATTTTGATTGGCTGAGGTGGTTGGAGGGAGTAAATGCAGTGATAAAGGTGGTTGATGAAGTGAAGACGAAGAAGTGTAGCGGACTATAACACAAAAAAAATGCAAGTAATTGATTAAAATTACATAGTAATCAATTAAATTCACCCTTATTTCACCCAAAACCCAAAATCTGATATAATTAAAAACATAGTGTAATCGATTAAAACATAGAATAATCAATTAAAATAGAACACAAAGCCAAAAGAAACCATAAACCATAGCATGTAATCGATTAAAACAAGGTTGTAATTAATTAAACCATAAACTTTAAAACATAAAAACACAAAAGCATACATCGCAATCGATTAAAATATCAAGTAACCGATTAAAATAGAAAAACACAAAACAACACTGTGTAATCAATTAAAACGAGCACATAATCAATTAAAATAGTGAAAAACATAGTAAAAATGTATCTTTTAAAAATTCAAACACATCTCAACATATCAACATACACAGGCTTTCAAAGAAAAAAAAATAGAGAGACATAGAAAGCATATATCAAGATGCACATACTATAGCACAACACCTTTCAATACTCGATCCATCTAGGATACCTAGCTCATTTCTAATAAAGAAGAACCTATCTCCAGAAAGAGGTTTAATAAAGATGTCAGCTAGTTGATGTTCACTATCAACAAACTCAATGCAACAATCACCTTTTGATACATGATCTCTTAGAAAATGATGTCTAATCTCTATATGTTTAGTTCTAGAATGCATGACCGGATTCTTAGACAGATTAATAGCACTTATGTTGTCACATTTTAGAGGAATGGGATCAAGGGTTACCCCAAAGTCTTCAAGTTGTTGTTTCATCTAGAGACTTTTAGCACAACAACTTCCAACTACAATGTATTTTGCTGTTGTAGTGGATAGTGCTACACAAGCTTGTTTCTTGTAATTCCAAGATACTAGTGAATTTCCCAAGTGTGTTTTTCCTATCAAGCTTGCATCTTGCAAAGTCAGAATCTGAAAAGCCAATTAGACTTAAGGAGGTACCCTTGGGATACCACAAACCAACATTGGTTGTGCCCTTTAGGTACTTAATAATCCTTTTAACAACTATTAAATGGAATACCTTGGGATTTACTTGATATCTTGCTCACAATCAAACACTGAGCATAATATCAGGTCGACATGTAGTTGAGTAAAGGAATGAACCAATCATACTTCTGTACGTTGACTCATCTATCGATTTACCTTTTTCATCCAAGTCAAGATAGGCGGATGTTTCCATTGGTGTCAATGCTTCTTTGCACTTTTCCATATTGAATTTCTTAATCAATTCTATACAATACTTTGTTTGACATTGGAAGGTTCCATGTTTCATTTTCTTTACTTGAAGTCCAAGGAAGAAAGTTAATTCTCCCATCTTAGACATCTCAAATTCTTCCTGCATAGAACTAGAAAATTTCTTGCACAAAGCTTCATCAGAGACACCAAAAATTGTCATTAACATAAATTTGCACAAGCAAGAACTCGTTGTATGATCTCTTGATAAACAATGTTTTGTCAACTTGACCTCTTACAAAAGACTGTCCAATTAAGAAATTGCTTTATCTTTCATACCAAAATCTAGGTGCTTCTTTTAAACCACACAGTGTCTTTTTCAACTTGTAAACATGATTAGGATGTTCAAAGTCTACAAAACTTGGAGGTTGGTCTATATATATCTCTTCTTCAATGTATCCATTGAGAAAAGCACTTTTCACATCCATTTGATATAACCTGAAATTCATAATACAACCAAAAGCAAGCAATAGCCTAATAGCTTCCAACCTTGCACCAAAGGCATAGGTCTCATCATAGTCAATGCCTTCCTCTTGGTTGTATCCTTTAGCAATCAATCTAGCCTTGTTCCTAACTACGATACATGATTCATCAAGCTTGTTTCGAAACACCCATTTGGTTCCAATTGGCTTGTGAGAGGCAGATTGAAGGACTAAATCCCACTCTTCATTCCTTTTAAACTGATTTAGTTCTTTATGCATATCCAACAAGCAATGTTCGTCATGCAATGCTTCATCTATGTTTCTAGGTTCAATTTGAGGAACAAATTCCATGTTATTGCATAAAATTCTAAGTCTAGATCAAGTGGATACTCTCTTAGATATTTCACCTATGATGTTGTCCAAGGGGAGGTCTCATTGAGTTCCTCATTCCTTTGGGAGGTCTTTAGGAGGTGTGGTTGTGATTTCCTTATTTTGTTCAAGATCCTTAACCTTGGTTTCATCTTCAAGTGCAATGTTCTTATCCTGAAGACCTATATCTTCATCTTCCAAAGCATTTTCTTGAATAAGAGAGTTAGTTTCATCACACACAACATGTATAGATTCTTCCACACATAATGTTCTCCTATTAAACGCTCTATATACCACCTTGCTTTCCAATGAATAACCAAGAAAAATTGCCTCATCAGCTTTTGCATCAAATTTTCCTAGAGATTCTTTTCCATTGTTTAAAACAAAGCATTTACATCCAAAAGCCCTTAAATGAGAAATATTTGGTTTTCTTCCTTTGTAAATCTCAAAAAGGAGTTTTCTTTAAAATAGTCCTTATTAGAAGCCTATTGAGAGTATAGCAAACAATACTCACAACATCAGCCCAAAAGTACTTTGGTAGCTTTGTTTCATTTAAAAAGGTTCTAGCTCCTTCTTCAAGAGACCTATTTTTCCTCTCCACAACACTATTTTTTTTAGGTGTTCTTGGGAAAAATTATGGTGAATTCCATTTTCTTCACAAAATTTTTCAAAATACTCATTTTGAAATTCACCTCCATGATCACTTCTAATTGAAACAATATTGAGACCTTTCTCATTTTGAATAACTTTGTCTAGTTTGCAAAAAGCATCAAAAGCATCATTTTTGGTTCTCAAAAACAAAGTCCAAGCGAACCTAGAATAATCATCAACAATTAATAAGTCATAGTAGTTGCCACCTAAACTCATAGTTCTTGATGGTCCAAATAAATTCACATGAAGTAGTTCAAGGGGTTTTGAAGTAAAAACAATGTTTTTACTTTGAAAAGAGTTTTTGGCGTGTTTCTCCTTTTGTTAGGCTTCACACAATTTATTTTTCTCAAACTTGAGTTTTGGAATACCAATTACTAAGTCTTTCTTAACTAGATGATTGAGATTATGCATGTTTACATGTGTAGCCCTACAATGCCATAGCCAAGAATCATCAATCTTACTTACCAAGCAACTAAGCTCATGAAATTATGCATGTTCAATATTCAGCATATAGATATGCCAATTCCTTTACCTACGTGAACAACCTCACCAGTTTTTGCTTCACAAATGAGACAACAATTCTTGTTGAATTCAATTTTGAAGCCTTTGTCACATAGTTGACTTATGCTCAAGAGATTGTGCTTAAGTCCATCAACATATAGAACATTTTTTATTTGTGTCTTTTTCTGATTTCCAATATTTCCTTCTCCCATAATTCTTGCCTTATTGTTGTCTCCAAAAGTGACATATCCGCCTTCCCTTAACACAAGGTCAGCAAGTCTGGACTTGTCACCAGTCATGTGCCTAGAGCAGCCACTATCCAGGTACCATAGTGAGTCTCTTGATTTTAGGCTACAAGACAAAATCAATTAAAGAGAGGTGGTACCCAATTGAGGTTGGGTCCAATGGGGTTAATTTCTACAATTAAATCTTTAGGAATCCTAACACATTTACCTCTTAGAACATCAAATCTCCTAACATAACATTTGCAGGATGTGTGCCCTCTTTTCATGCAACAATGATAAGTCTTTGCATCAAGCTTAGGATACATTATGTTTTTCTTTTTGGAGACTCTGTTTGGGTTCACCTTTTTGGAGGATGCAAACTTAGTTTTCTTAAAAAATTTAGTTTGCTTGTTATACCCCAAACCAGTCTTACTGGTAGTATGCTTTTGCACACTGAGAAAGTGACTAAGATCATTCTTTTCTTTGTTCATTTTCCTGAAAAGATATTTAAGATAGGAAAACTCAGTTTGTAACTTTATAAGTTCTTCATAGTGATCCTTTTTAAACTTTTCAAACTCATTTGGCAAAGATTTGTAATCATCCATATTAAGAGAATTAGAAACACAAACACAACCAATGGCTTTATAACTTGAAACAAGTTTTTCACTTTCATGCTTCAATTTAACAAGCTCACTTTGTGTTGAAGCCAATTTAGTGATATGCCATTTTAGATCGCTTCTTAGCTTATAGTTCGAAATAGCAAGCCTTTGTGTTTCCTCATGCATTTCATTAAAGGCTTCCAAAACTTTTTCAAATTTAGAATTTACCTCAGTTTCTTCAATGATTAAAGAGTCATCCTGCAAGTTCTTCTTCACTAGAAGAATCAGAGGATGTTCATGCATTGTCTTCCTAAGCTATGTAGGCCTTTTATGGTTACTATATTTCTTTCCTTTCTTTTCAACAAGTTGTTTTTTAAGGTAGATAGGACAATCTGATTTGATGTGGCCTTGCTTCCCACATTCGAAGCATGTGAAGGTGTTTTTGTTGCTTTCAACCTTGTTTAATGGTTTAGAGAATTTTTTTTCATTGGATCTTTTGAGAACTTTATCAAAGTTCTTCACCATCAAGCTCAAATTCTCTACATCTTTATCATCACTAGAGCTTTCTTTGTGATCTTCCTTTGTGGAACTAACCTTGAGTGAAATCCCTTTCCTTTTCTTTTTTGTATCTTCCACATGAGATTGTCGAATCAACCCATGTTCATATTCAAGAAATTTTCCGAAGAGAGCTTCCATCAACATAGATGCCAAGTCCTTGGATTCCTTGATCATTGTGATTTTTTATTCCCAAGTTCTTGTGAGACAGTTGAGAATCTTAATGTTTAACTCATCATCTTCAAACGTTTTTCCAAGACCAAGCAAGTGATTTACTATATGGATGAATCTTGTTTCAAGTTCTGAAATGGTTTCACCATTGTTCATTCAAAAAGCTTTATATTTGGATACAAGAGTGTACTTTCTTGCTCTTCTCACATCTACAGTGCCTTCATGAGTGACTTCAAGCATTTTTCATATCTCCTATTGTTCGACGGCCAGCAAGTGCACCGGATCGCGCAAGTAGTATAAAACGGTAAGTGAATACCAAGTATCGAACTCTTGGGGAACTTGTTTTACTTGGTAAGCTGTGGTTCAGTAAAAAGTGTCTTTGGATTAAATTTTGGTGTGTGGTATGGACAATTATGCAAACTAAACTATTCAAAAGTAAATCATGTGAGTAGTGGTGTGTGAAGACAGATAAAAAAAACGTGTTGGTCTTCCTACTGGATGACTGATGTTATTAAGGATGTTCTTTGCTTAACAATATTCATGTGTTCTATGTTGTCTCCTGGACTACTAAACCCCGATGTCCCGTGCATGTTTAGCCTAATCCTAATCAAGCGTCATCCTCAGATCCCTCTTGTTGGACTAAACTTAACCAGAACTGCATTAAGACATAACATAACAAAAACTAGGTTACCGTACCCCGATGTCTCATGAAAATACGATAAGCTAGCCCTATCCTATTAGGTTCTAAGGATCAAACCATTTCCCAATGTTGAGTGACCCTAACTAAGCATGCAAGTGCATGATCAAGGCAAATGCACACTAGAATTAAGTACTGATAGCATAGTGAACACATAAAACATCATTAGATAGATATGAAAGTATTAGTACCCCATAGGAAGAACCAACCAAGGATTTAGATCTCCATAGCAAGGAAGCTTCATTTACAACAATGAGAAGAAAAGATGAAAGATAGAAGAAATACAAGTAGCGGGGATGTCTCCTCCACCTCTAGAAACCTCACAATCTCTCAAAATCTCATCCAAAGCTCCGCAAGATGGCTTCCTCTTCAAGCTCAGCTCTCTCTTAGTCTCTCCACAGCTAAAAACTCTCAAAAAAAACTTAACTCCTTCAGAAATCGTGATTTTAGCTTAAATAGGCAATCTTGTCGGTGGACGTGTGCTTAGCGCATGTAAGTGACTTCTTGCTTAGCACCAGTCACACTCGTTCTGCCAGAAGGTGAAGATGATGCGCTTAGCGAGTTGGCTTTCGCTCAGTGCCTCTATACAGCTCATCCTTCTTCCAGAATTGTTCATGCGCTTAGCCATCAGATGGGGCGCTTAGTGGATGATGCACTTAGCCAGAAGATGAGCGGCTTAGCGAGTTCATGAAATCTACACTTCACCAATATTGCTTATTTTACCTGAAATTGAACTGGAATGATCATTAAATACACAAAATTGGGATACTAAAGTATCTATTACCTAAATTATCAAAAAGTAATTACAATACTACCAAAAACAACAATACATTGGAGGGGTTGTATACAATTTACAACAGTTTTTTACACAAAAGTTAGTCATATTGACTGACTAACACCTATGCACTTTTACACCTTGCAATATGGAAAAATTCAATCAGAAGATAAACCAAAAGTTAAAATGATTTTAGCTTTTTGATCATCTTGCACTTTTCTTTTCTCTTCATCTTTCATCTCATCCCATTCTTTAGGAACCAATTCACCATTGACTTCTTTAGTTAGTATAAATGGTCCTTTAACAATAGCATTTCATGCACCAGGATCAATTGATTGAATAAATATTTCCTTTCTCTTTTGCCAAAACAAAAAATGCTCTTCCTCAAACAATGGTGGTCGATTAAGAGAAGAACCCCTTTGAAAGTGATTTGTTTAGAGCCCATTTTTTGAAAAACTATTACCTTGAGCAACTTTCAAGACGTAGCTCTAATACTCATTGAAAAAGATGGTGGAACTCACAAACCGAGAGGGGGTGAATTGGTTTTGAAAACAAATCAAAATTAAAAACAAAGTTTTGAAAAACTTTTGCTTCCAAGGATCGTATCATAAACTTTTTATTTCAAACCAATATCTAATCAATCACCAATACACAATATCCTTATGTTAAAGGACTTCAAAAATAAATATCTTTAAACTCATCAAATTGATCAAGAATGCAATGCAAGAGAGATAAGATTCAAGAGAAGATGAATAACAAGATTTATACTGATTCAGTCTCTATTTCTAAAGAAGCTACTCCAGTTATCTAATTCAACCTAAATTAGATTTCCACTATACACTTTGAGTTCTTACAAGCAATCATAATCAATCTCAATTGATACCCAAAAAAAGAGACTACGACACCCAACCCTAGGGTCCATTGTGAATAAAAACCTAAGAGACACCTAGCCTTAGCTTAAACTAGAAAACCCTATTATAGAATGCTTTAGAAACTCATGCATATGCTGTAACAATATGTAAGAACATATGAAAATAGAGTCAAGGAGAGACACAACCTTATCATTTAAATGCAAGAACCAAAGCTCGATTGAATGGATTTCTTTTTTATCTCACAAGATGTTAACAACTCACTTTAACCTTTTAAAGCTTCAAAAACGACGACTAGAATGTGTGAGTCGTGAAAGCTCGTTCTAAATCATTGTTTAAAGTGAA